>NW_027507764.1:32443171-32963171 GCF_037356315.1 Lithobates pipiens | reverse complement strand
GGATTTCTTTATGAAAAGCATTATGGGGAGGGAGGGAGGTGGACATTGAAGCGGGATACAGAAGTAAATGGAGGACTATAATGGGATGTGGAGGGAGGGGGTGATAATTGCGGAGTCCTCTCCCAGATGTGGATGGGGTTATGTCACTGTAACCTCAATTAACGTCTAAACACTTGTCAGCTGTATCTAGAAAGGCCGCCGTTTCTGTAAACTCCGAGAAGTGGATTCTGGCACGCCGAGCCGCGCGGGGAGAGAGATGTTATTTTATGATGTGCTCTGTGTATTAGGCCTAATCTTTTAAGTGCTGGGAGATTCTTCTGAAAACGCAGTTTTTTTTTTTTTTTTGTTTTACTGTAAAGCTGATATAGAAGGGAAAAGTCACCCAGGGCCGCAAGCTCCCCCTCAAAACACGTGTCTCCGCTAATGGCATCACTGCGGCGGATACTAAGTTTCAAATCTCAGCCAAAAATAACAAGATAAAAATTAATGGATGGCGCATAAAAAAAAAAAAAAAAATTCAGCTTCAATAGAGATTTCCCCTGCATTATTTTTTCTAGCCACTAGATGTCACCAGTCAGAGGGGTCCAGCTTCATTCAACCCACTTCCTCTGAGTCCAGGTTGTTGCAGACCCACCTCCTAGCCTGTGATTGGACAGTGAAAGAAGCAGCACAGCGATGAGCTCATCGCAGCCGCTCTGTGCTCTGTTACCACGAGCATGCTGCTTGTCACCGCATGAACTGAGTCTGATGGCTTTGTGTTGCGATTTCTACATTATTATTATTAAAATATATATGAATTATGGAAAAGTGTGTGTGTAATCGAGATTTTATATATAAATATAAAATATTATATATTAAAAAAAATTATATAGAGATAGAGAGAGAGAGAGAGAGAGAGAGAGAGATAGAGAGAGAGAGAGAGAGAGAGAGAGAGAGAGAGAGAGAGAGAGAGAGATAGAGAGAGAGAGATAGAGAGAGAGATAGAGAGAGAGAGATAGAGAGAGAGAGATAGAGAGAGAGAGATAGAGAGAGAGAGATAGAGAGAGAGAGATAGAGAGAGAGAGATAGAGAGAGAGAGATAGAGAGAGAGAGATATATAGAAAAAAAATTGTAATGTAAAAATAAATTGATATACTGTATTCCAGCTCTACTGTACAGGGACTGGAAGGAGCTGATGTCTAGATCTGCCTGGAGTTCCACACACACATATATATATATACACACACACACACACATACACATATATATTTATTTCTCTATACATACATTTTTCCAATATATATAAAAAGAGAATAAAAAGTAAAATATGTAAAATATATTAATTATATATTAATATATATATATATATATATATATATATATATATATATATATATATATATATATATATATATATATAATTAATAATATATTTTACTTTTTTCTCTCTTTTTATATATATTGGAAAAATGTATAAGTATAGAGAAATTATATATATATATATATATATATATATATATATATATATATATATATATATATATATATATATATATATATATATATATATATATATATATATATATATATATATAATTTCTCTATACTTATACATTTTTCCAATATATATAAAAAGAGAGAAAAAAAGTAAAATATATTATTTATTATATATATATATATATATATATATATTAATATATAATTAATAATATATTTTACATATTTTACTTTTTATTCTCTTTTTATATATATTGGAAAAATTTATGTATAGAGAAATAAATATATATGTGTATGTGTGTGTGTGTGTATATATATATATGTGTGTGGAACTCCAGGCAGATCTAGACATCAGCTCCTTCCAGTCCCTGTACAGTAGAGCTGGAATACAGTATATCAATTTATTTTTACATTACAATTTTTTTTAGATTATATATATATATATATATATATATAAAAAATTTATTATATAAGAATATTAATATAAAAATTGCAGTATACATTTTTTTATTTCTTTTTTTTTTTGTCCAGAAATATTTTAACAATGTACCGACTTGGTTATGCAAAGTGTGTTTTACCAGATGCCATTCTTTGCAGGTTGAACATAGTGAACACAAGTAGATTACAGGACATTAAGAGGGTTTTACAGACCGGACGGGATGCACTCTTAATTAGCCGCTTGTAATATTTCTCTCCCCCCCCCACCTTTTCTGCCAGGGAAAGATTTGTACTCCTAAAAATAGGTTTGTAGATTTGTTTCCAAACTGAGGATTGGTTTACATCGGGGGGGTATCAGAAGCGTTTCATTTACAAACGATCGTTTACACATCTCCGGAAAGGTCAAGTGACGGCACCTGGGTCCTCGGGGCTGAATCATCAGGATGGAAAAGGGGACCTGTCATGGTGCCTGTGGGCAGCACTCCATGCCCTCTGCATTTGGAGGAGGTGTTTTTGTGGATGATTAAATTGGGGTGTTTTGCTCACCTAAAGTTAAGTGTGGTATAGAATTATTTTTTTTTTTTTATAAGGGAAGGCCAGGGGTCAGATTTAAAGTTGAACTCCATGATGAGCAAATATCTGAATCTATTTGTAAGTGGGGTGTGGAGGCAATAAATCAGTCAGGTGCAATACTTTAAGTAATGCAGCAACAGTTAAAAAAATGTAAATACTGCACAACCGGGTGTTTTTAGCAACAGAGCAGGTTCCAGCTCTCTGTAGAGAGGGGCAGAAATGCAGTCTGGCCGTGTGGAAGATATTCAGAAGAGATGTGACCTTACCCTTTCCCTCCCAGTCAAGAACGTTTCCCTGCCGTCAATGCTGTCCCTAACAGGCGGGGTACCTTTCTCAGCTGTACCCACTCATAAAGTGTGCCAAACTTTAAGGCAAGGCCTTAAATAGGCTCTGCCTGACCCAAGATGGCTGCCGGTCACATGGCGACGGCATCTAATTGGATTGCTTCACCAGTGATCCAGGAAACCATAGAGGAACCAGGTTCTGACTCCCTCTTTAGCTGCAGTTGAGCGCCACCTACAGTGGAGAGAATAAACTGCACCTGCCTACACATTTATCGTGTTTTTTTTTTTTTCTTGAATCTCGGTGAGCTTTGTGTATTTCTTCTTGATCTGTGCAGTAATCCCTTGTGAGACTTCCTGTAATAAAGACCAATGGCTGCTGCTCTCTCCCCTTGTGCAGGGTGACTGGTCTGGTCTCCGCCCCCTCCTGTAGTGTTCTGCAGGCAGCCTGTAGTGGGCGGAAGCCTACTGGACCACTCCTGCAGCTCTGCTCCCTCTCCTTGTGCAGTCATGCTCCGCCCCCTCGTGTAGTTTCCTGCTGGTAGCCTGTAGTGGGGGTGGAGCCTTCTGGCAGCTCTGCTCAGGTTATGTACAGCACAGAGATGATGTCACTGCTACTTTAACAAAGTAATATCTTGGTTTACAAGGCATTTGGTGCATGCAACGTGGGTTTATATCCATTGTAGTTATAATTGTAAATACGTTTTTTGTTGCCGGAGTTCAGCTTTAAGCCTCGGGCAGTTATGTGGTCACTCGCCCTGCAGAAGTACGGCTCCAGGTTTGGCAATCATTCCTTGCACCTGGCTACCGGTGCCGACTTAATCCCTGCATTTGTTTACTTGTATCGCTATGCAAGTTATTTTGATATGAAACAAAGTTTCTTTTTATAGCTTTTAATTTATTTATTTTTTCCTAGAGACTTGTCAGAGCCCCACAAAGCAAAGCAGAAAGTTCCCCTGCCCCCCCCCCCCCCCCCCCAACCCCCTTGTCAGAAGTTGGTAAACATTGAATTCCATTTGGCTCATCACCTCATTTATTGCCGAAGTTAAACAAAAACATATTTCTGAATCTCGGGATGAATTATATTCCATTTCTCGGGAACGGTGTAGAGCTCCCAGCGTAAGCGGATGTTTCCGCGGTATAAAATCCATCCATCACCCCCAGCCTACACACGGCCGACCCCATGTACATCTGATGCACACATGTGAACGGTGTGCTCCTGGTTATGGCGTAATCCCAGCAGGCTTTGCAGAATGCGCTTTTTTCATTTTCTGGAATTTCAGCTCTAAACATAATCGCCAAATCCTTTCCATATCCGCAGCTGTCCATCTTCCAGTCTGAGCCCCCGGCCCCCCCCCCCCCAGTCTATGCTGCAAAACCTATTTTAAGGTAGATGCGAACCTTTAAATTTTAAGACGCTTAAAGATATTAAAGGTTATATTTAAAGACAAAATGAGGAATGGTGGTCAACTTTAAGGATATAGGGGACCTTAAGTGTTCCCATAGAGAAGCACATAATCATTGAACGTGAAGCCAGTTGGGATGGTCGGAGGCGGCCGCTGGGCCATAGCTTGGGACGGTCGGAGGCGGCCGCGGGGCCATAGCTTGGGACGGTCGGAGGCGGCCGCGGGGCCATAGCTTGGGACGGTCGGAGGCGGCCGCGGGGCCATAGCTTGGGACGGTCGGAGGCGGCCGCGGGGCCATAGCTTGGGACGGTCGGAGGCGGCCGCGGGGCCATAGCTTGGGACGGTCGGAGGCGGCCGCGGGGCCATAGCTTGGGACGGTCGGAGGCGGCCGCGGGGCCATAGCTTGGGACGGTCGGAGGCGGCCGCGGGGCCATAGCTTGGGACGGTCGGAGGCG
Source organism: Lithobates pipiens (assembly GCF_037356315.1). NCBI lineage: Eukaryota > Metazoa > Chordata > Amphibia > Anura > Ranidae > Lithobates > Lithobates pipiens. Next base: position 32,958,542 of record NW_027507764.1, on the reverse strand, counting down.
GCCGCGGGGCCATAGCTTGGGACGGTCGGAGGCGGCCGCGGGGCCATAGCTTGGGACGGTCGGAGGCGGCCGCGGGGCCATAGCTTGGGACGGTCGGAGGCGGCCGCGGGGCCATAGCTTGGGACGTCGGAGGCGGCCCATAGCTTGGGATGGTCGGAGGCGGCCGCGGGGCCATAGCAGATTCATGGGTAGCTTTCGATCTTTGTAAATCTGCAGGTTTCATTAAAATAATGTGACTCTGGCATAAGGATCCTTATTTAGGCAATTCTGTTATGGGGTGACAGCGCTCCATTATGGTCTACCAAGACTTCAAAAAGAGGGTGCAAGTGACCACCTCAACACACATTATGCAGGCATGGTCTGCGTCAGGACCTGCTGAGAAATGCCATACGGTCATTGCTTGAGTGCATGTAAACAGTGGCTACAGGAGACCGAAAGATGTGGAAAAATGTGTTGGGTGTGCTTTTGTTAAGCCCCCCCCCCCCCCCCCCCCAAAATTTTGAATTTACATCTACTGAATTAAAAGTCCATTTCCAATTTTGTACTTTGTGCACTTTACTGCTGCAAGCCCTATCTTTTTAAATAGATTTTTTAGGGAAGATGGTAACCTTTTTGCTAAGGATGTTCATTGTGAAAGTCCTCAAAGAATTAAAAGGTCTGTTCTGTGGTGTCTCCACGGGCTCAATGCTTTATGGGTTTATAGTCTCCCTATGGCACATATGTCAAACCCAAGGCCCACCAGGCCTTGTCATGTGGCCCTTGCACCCAGTTTTGCAGCCGGAACGTGGTGGAAATTCATTCCGCCACCTCACCCTCCGCTCATACTCCCTGCTGTCACTTGTATACACAGAAGCTCACCCCTGAACTCTGCACTCTGTACATATTCCACCACAGGTGCAACTGGCTCTTTGCGGGCAACCTTACTGCTGGTGTGGCCCACGATGATTTGGTCTGACCCCCCCACTCTATGGCAAAGCTCCAGTCCCTCTTTCCTCCTCATTTGTGCCTCGTTTTGGTCTGATCTATATAGTTCTATATAAAATGCACTTTTTGTCTTTCAAAACGTGTTTACCCCATGCTAAATCTTTCATCCAATTTTTAAATTGCTGCATCTGTAAATTTCATAATCCAGTACAAAGGAATAGTAGTATTAAAAAAATAAAAATAAAAATAATAATCAAACTTGTGGGTTTAACTAAGGGGGTGTGGGAGGTTGTGTGTCCTATACATACATACTTTTGCTGATAGGTGTCCCTCATTCCCATCTCAAAAAGTTGGGCGGTATGCTATGGGTTTATGGTGGTATCTCCATGGGCTCGATGCTTATGGCTGGTTCTCCATAGGCTCCTGGTGATGTCTCTAGGCACAGGTCTTTTTGACTGGGTCTCTAAGGGAACAGGGCTTAAGGTCTGAATGGATTTCTAAAGGGGGACACGTTTCTTGGTCACCCAGTGATTGTTTGTAAATGGTGAGCTAAGATGAAATGCTTGGTACAGAAGCACTTGGCAAAGCATTCTGGTTGCAATCTAGATCAGCATGGTCTTTAGCAGTGAGCTACACCCAATACCTACAACTGCTCCAGATGGTGTTGCTGCCACACAAACCACCTTCCCTCCTCCATTCCCTGCCTGGAGAGCAGAAACATGGCCAGAAGCTCCTCTGGTACCGGCCATGCTTCAGGATCCATCCTTTTAATTTAAAACCTTGAGACATTCTTGCACGGACCAGTTCTCCTGCAATGATTTTCAAAGGACTAACCGTTCAGCCTTATTTTCAGATGAAATCCCCTGGTGTATTTTTTCATCTGCCTAACGCAAGTGATTTATTCTCCGCTTCCTGACAGGCACAAGCCCAAACACAGTGGCGCGCACTCAGAAAGCTCAGCGTGATGAACGAGTGTGCAAATACAGACATTGTGCTTCATAATAGAGCGTGACCGCTCAAGGATGACAGCTCCTCGACTGATGTCATTCTGGTTTAATCTTCATTGATAAAATAGACACTTTTCTGATGTGACCTCGGTGCTCTATTGACATTCCAGGTAGTAGAACAATGGAAGGTATGCTTGGTGCTTTGTGTGGAGATCACAGGAAGCCTCTACACTCGTGCCTCCAGGGCTGAAGTTTGGCCAGCTTGCCTGTTTGTCTCAGAATTTTTTTGATCAATGGTCCAAAAAGGCCGCCTGAGGTGATGCGTAATCTCCTAAATCTGATTGTAAATGGTGAGATTTCTCATTGACAGTTTGGGCCTTCAGGTAACTCCATGCTTTTGAAAGAGAAGCCGCGCTCAGTTGTTAAGGCCCCGGGGCCTGTAGATGCAGCCTTGTGTTACTAACCTTGAAATTTGATGACCACACTTGTGGAATCCTGCAAGTTTGCTCCCATGTAGGACTGGTGCTTAAACTTTTTGGATGGCATGAGAAAGCGTTAGAACCTCTGTCGGTTACCCTTTCTATGCCTTTACTGGGAAGGTCATCCTCTGTCTTGTTGGCCATTGTCCTTGGGACATAGTGATGTCAGTTTTGCAGTTGTCACAAGTAGAGAAGCATAGAGGGAAAGACTCCAACAGAGACCACTATTCTGGAAACCTTTATAATATAAAAAAGAATTTCCCTACTTACTGTTGTGCCTTTTTAGCAACGGACACAAAGGGACATCTCAATGGGACACGGGCAACAAAATTGACTGGGGTTCTAACCTTTCTATAGTCTATCCCAACATTTTCTCAATCTTTTTACCCCAGGGGAACCCTTGAAACAACCTTCAGGTCTCCAAGCAACACCTGCTAAAATTTACTTTTTACCCAGAAGAACCTTTTACAATGTTTGCAGAGGTTCCCTGAGACCTGTAAGTAGTTTCATCAGGGGGCAACGGGAAGAAGGTTTTTTTTAATGGTGGTCGGAGTGCCAGCGTTTTTCTTAAATGGTATTGCACCCAGAACCATGCAGGTAGCAATAAATAGGAAGTCGATCAGCTACAGCTCAAGGATCCTCTAGGATCCTCTAGCATCCTAGTTGAGAATGGCTGGTCTTTCAACAATTGCCCCATTACAAAAGGACATTACAGGCGACAGGTGGAGAAACGTTATTTGTTGATGAAGTGAGCTAGAGCAGCCGTTCTCAAACTTTACCCTGGAGGAACCCTTAAAATTTTTAGGTATTGAGGAGCCCTTACTAAACCAATTTTGTAGGAGTCAATGGGGATAAATGACCCTTACATTGGGAGTTGGTAGGACGAATGCAACCCTAAAGCCCATACACACGATCAGTTTTTCTGCTGAGTTTTTTTCCTTCAGGTTTACCAAAACCATGTAGTGTAAGGGCCTGCCTGACTGCATACAAATTAAAACTCCTAAGGTTTGACCTCATGTTATATGGTTTTGGTAAATCTGAAGGAAAAACTCAGCAGAAAAACCGATAGTGTGTATGGGGCATTAGTGTTGGTCAAATAATCCGTGTCACGCTGCTTGCTTTACCAAGTGGTGTTGGCCCTGGAACTATCCAGGCACCATTAAATGGGTGGTAAATCAGTCACAGTTCAAGGTACCCCAATCATCTTCTGGGGGAACCGTAGTGTTCGACAGAACCCCTGGTTGAGAATGGGTGAGCTTTAAGATCACATTATACCCTTTTCATTGTAGTAATGCATGGTAGTGCAACATCTTATGTGCCATTAATTTTAAATGCAATGCACAGATGGTTGTTGCTTTGCAAATTTTGAGACGCATGTGTAGGCGGGTACAGTCTGCTTTCTCCACTGCAGTTGACGCTCAACCACAGCGGCATTGCAGAGGGAGAAGAAGTCAAGAGGAACATGGTTCCTCAGTGGTTTCATGGGTCAGCTATCTGATTAGATGCTGGCAGCACATGTGACTTTTGGCAGCCATCTTAGGTCAGGCAGAGTCTATTTAAGACCCTGGCTCCTGGACTTGGCGTGCATTTCACATGTGGCTAGAGTAGGGACAGGTCACCTATCTGTAAGGGACAGTGCAAAGCAGGAGAGGTTCAGAGGAGTGGGGAATGTGCTGGAACATGCCGTCCTTCTTGAAAGCATCCCCGTTTGGGTGTGGATTGGCCACTTGAGACCTACTGTTGCTGCCATAGTTAGTACGTCTGTAAGTGTTCCCAGACAGGTTCTCTCCCACTGGGCTCGTTGTACAATTCTGAACTTTAACTTCAATACAGTTCTCTTCCTTGCAATTGGACTTTGAGTGTTTACTGCTGCTGCACCATGCTACGCCCACCTGCATTGGCAGGCCACTGTATGCAGTCTCTTATTGCGTTCTACTGCTGCCCAATGACTGAGCCTTGCTTGAGCTCCTTGTGTCACGCTTAAGTCTACCATTGGGTCTGACTATCTGGAAAACAGCGCTCTGGTCTGTTAATGATGCGGAACGCACACAATGTGCCTGGTAGCCACAAGCTATGTGGTCTAGATTGCCTCTACACTTATTTTCAGCATTGAGTAGTCGAGCCCCAACTTCAGTAATGCCGCGTACACACGACAGGACTTAAGTCCGGCAGACTTTCGACGGAGTTCTGACAGAGTTCTGACGGACTTTCCGAATGAACGGACTTGGCCACACACAATCACACCAAAGTCCGACGGATTTGAACGTGATGACGTATGACTGGACTAGAATAAGGAAGTTCATAGCCAGTAGCCAATAGCTGCCCTAGCGTCGGTTTTAGTCCGTCCGACTAGCACACACACGAGCGGATTTCTGGGTCCGGCAGAGTTCTGGCGGAAAATTTTGAAGCATGTTCCATTTCTAAAGTCTGTCCGACTTTTGCGAATCAAAAGTCCGCTGCAGCCCATACACGATCGAATAGTCTGCCGGAATCATTCCGTCAGACTATGGATGTTGAAAAGTCCGCTCGTGTGTACGGGGCTTAAGAAAGAGGAAAAAGTAGCAAAATCTTTTCTAGCCAGTGAAAGGAACAATGGAAGCCTAGAATCTGTCTGGTGTTTAAATTTAATTTTATTTGAAAATATAAAGGCAACATTTGATTTGGATGACCAACGTTACAAGTAATCTTGTTTCACTCTGGTAATGTCTAATTACAGCTGGGCTAATGATCTATAATCTTTTCTTGGTTTGCTACCAACTAGATGAAAGTTGAAGTTGGATTTCCTGCTCTGGAAGTTAACAGAAGGGGAGCAAATCATTGGCGTTACTCAACGTTTAATGCAGCTTTGCAAGAAATGTCCTGTTTTTAATGCCCTTCACCATCGTGCCCACTTGGCAGTCGATAGTTTTCAATTCTTGTGTATTGAATGTCTGCATAGCCCCTCGGTCCATTGTTGCAGGGACACAAATAGTGCGAAATGAGGTGGTGGTCAGCACAAAAGTATGTGTGTGATTCCCAATCCCCTGGCATGTATAGAAGGTCTACATGGCATAGGCTATATCTGGAGTCACTCTTTTAGCTTTGTCCTTGTGTCTGTAAGCCCTATCTCTAGGCCAAACCTTTCTTCTGATGGATTGGGGAAGCCAGTGGTAGATATTCTTGTCTGGGGTGGTTTGCCCTCACCTTTTTGCCCTTCGTTCACGGGGAAATACAAAAACAAGGCTGTTGTCTCCTGAACGGGAGGGAAAGGGAAATTCCTCCAGTAGAGAAACCGATGTCTCTGACAATGGCTTACAAGGGGGGTTTCCCCTCACTTTTGGAGTGATTTTCCTCCTTCCTGTTTTGTCTCGAACAGAAAATAAAGTAAATTCTTGCCTCCAGGGTTGCAGGCATGAAAACTTTTTTTTTTTTTTTTTTGTTTTTATGGCTAGAGATGGCATTTAACCACTTAAGGACTTGCCCTATTTTTTTTAAACTTGATGTTTACAAGTTAAAATCAAGGGTGTGTTTTTTTGCCAGAAAAGTACTTCGAACCCCCAAACATTATATATATTTTTTCAGACACCCTAGTGAATAAAATGGCGGCCGTTGCAATACTTTTCCAGGCCGTATTTGAGCAGCAGTCTTGCAAACGCAATTTGTTGGGGGGGAAAAATACACTTTGTTGAATTAAGCACTTAAGGACCGCCTCACGCCGATGTACGTCGGCAGAATGGCACGGCTGGGCACAAGCACATACCTGTACGTTGCTCTTTAAGTGCCCAGCCGTGGGTCGGGAGCGCGGTGCCGGTGGCGTGCTCCCGACCCGGTCCTGAGCTCCGTGGCCACGGGAACCAGTGGACCTGATCGCCGCTGGTGTCCTGCGATCGGGTCACAGAGCTGAAGAACGAGGAGAGGTCTGTGTAAACAAACCTCTCCCCTGTGCTTCCTACTGTGGCTGTCACCGACTATCTGTTCCCGGATATAGGGAAAGGCCATCAGTGACGTCGCATGCCAGGCCACGCCCCCCTACAATAAAGAAAACCCATAACGTCACACATAACCCCTCCCTGCCCCCTAGTGGTTAACTCCTTCACTGCCAGTGTTTACACAGGAATCGGTGCATTTAAATAACACTGATTGCTGTATAAATGACAATGGTTCCAAAAATGTCCGATGTGTCCGCCATAATATCGCAGTCATAATAAAAATCGCTGATCGCCACCATTACTAGTAAAAAAAAAAAATTAATAAAAATGCTATAAAACTATCCCCTATTTTGTAAACGCTATAAGTTTTGCGCAAACCAATCAATCGCTAATTGCAATTTTTTTTTTTTTTTTTTTTTACCAAAAATATGTAGAAGACTGTGTATCGGCCTAAACTGAGGGAAAAAATGTTTTTTTTATATATTTTTGGAGATATTCATTATAGCAAAAAGTAAAAAATATTGCAATTTTTTTCAAAATTGTCGCTCTATTTTTGTTTATCGCGCAAAAAATAAAAACCTCAGAGGTGATCAAATACCACCAAAAGAAAGCTCTATTTGTAGGGGGAAAAAAAAGACACCAATTTTGTTTGGGAGCCACGTCGCACGACCGCGCAATTGTCCGTTAAAGCGGCTCAGTTCCGAATCGTAAAAAGGGGCCTGGTCCTTTGGCTGCAAAGTGGTCCGGGGCTTAAGTGGTTAAAGAAGTGTAAAGTTAGCCCAATTTTTTTATTTTTTATATTGCGAAAGATAATGTTGCACCAAGTAAATTGACATACATGTTATGCTTCAAAATTGCGCCCGCTTGTGAAATGGGGAAAAACGTTGACCCTTAATCTCCATAGGTGACGTTTAAAAATTTCTACGTGTTACCAGTTTTGAGTTACAGAGGGGGTCTTTTTCTCAAATTATTGCTCTCGGTGATTCCTCACATGTGTGGTTTGAACACCGTTTACATATGCGGGATGCGACTTGCGCATGCGTTCGTTTCTCTTCGAGCACGGCAGGACGGTGTGCTTTACATTTTTTTTTTTATTTTGTTTTTTCACTGTTCCTTTATAAAAAATTTGGATCACTTTTATTTCTGTTACAAGGAATGTAGACCATCCGTTATAAAGGATAAAAAACATCACAGGACCTCTTTAATGCTTACACATAAATGCAATAAAAAAAAAAAAAAATCAATAAAAAAGTCCCTTTTAAGGCCGTTGGGCGAAAATTACCTTTGACGTCACTTGCGTCATCAACATCACGGAGTCGAATGGGGGGGGGGGGACCATCATTCCATCACTCCATCACTGGACTTGGTGCTTCTGAGGGGAAAGAATCTGATCGTCTCCGCCGCTACCGATGGCTCCGGTAAGCGGCATAGACGACCGGACTCTGGCGGGAGGAGGGTGGGCGGTGACCAACTTTTTTTATTTTTATTTTTTTTGTTAAAGCAGACCGCCCCGCGTTTAAGAAAATACCGGGGTTATGGCATCCATCTGCTGCCATAACCCCGATATTTAACGTCAATGTACCGATGTATAATGGCGGTGGGTGGCTCGGAAGTGGGTTACGGGACCCCCAAGTCACATCTTTGTAAATGAAGGCCAGGCTCAGCTGGCAAGGCTTGTAGATTTCTCAGCTGTTTTTATGAGCAGATGAGGAACTTTTTTTTTTTTTTTTTTTGTCCAAATTCTCCAAACTGAGCTGTGTACTTCTATACGCTTCCAGCACCTTGCTGTAATCTTTCGGAGAAATTAACAATACGCATATAATGGGCTCTGGGATGATTCGTATTTCACGCCTCTCTCCAACTATGTCCACGGGGAGAGCTCATTGGCTTCTTCCTTTTTTTTTTTTTTTTTTTTTTTACAAATGTGTTCGTAAGAATGTCATTAACGTGAATCATTAGTTCTTCTAAATATTGGTATTGGATTCTCTATCCTCCCGCACCAATATGGTCATGGCTGTAGTGAAATCTGGTAAACTCGTTCATACAGGACAGCTACCTGCATAGAAAAAAAAATCCCCTACCTTGGTCCCCTCTACAGCGATTGCATGTTTATTGTGCCAGGGGCCAATATTTGGCACTGAGACCACCCCATGGCCACACTTTACTGGTGCAAAGGGTAGGAAGTAACCACTCGTTCCACTGCTTAGGACTTCCAATGGCAGTTTCTGTATTGGCAATACAGATACGGATTTTGGCCAAAACTTGTGTTGCATACACACAGTTGGACAAAGTTGTCGGAAAATGCGATCCTTCAGAACGAGGTGACGTTCGTTGCGTATGACAGGATTACGCAGAGCAGGGATATGCAATTAGCAGACCTCCAGCTGTTGCAAAACTACAAGTCCCATCATGCCTCGGCCTCTGGGTGTCACGCTTGTGGCTGTCGGTGTCCTGCTATGTCTCATGGGACTTGTAGTTCTGCAACAGCTGGAGGTCCGCTAATTGGATAACCCTGACATAGAGGCTAGTGGCCAATAGCTTTGGTCTCGTAATTTAATCTGAGCATGCGTGGCACTTTGTCCGTCGGAAATTCTCTCCAAACGATCGGGAAAAAGTCAGATCAGATTTTGTTGTCGGAAAATTTGAGATCCAGGAATTTCAGACGGAAAAAGTCAGATGGAGCCCACGCGTGATCGGATTTTCCGACAACCTAATCCAATCGGACCTTTTCCATTGGAATTTCCGACCGTGTGTACAGGGCATTAGTGGCGCTCTCCACAAATCTGCCCTTTATGGAAGAGTGACAAGAAGAAAGACATTCAAAGAAAGTCATAAGAAGTCCTGTTTGCAGTTTGTGAGAAGCCATGTGGGGGACACGGCAAACATGTGGAAGGTGATCTGGTCAGATGAGACCAAAATTTTATTTCTTGACCTAATAGCAAAACTGTGTGGTGGGAAAACTAACACTGCACATCACCCTGAACACACCATCCCCACCGTGAAACATGGTGGTGCAAGCATCGTGTTGTGGATTTTCTTCAGCAGGGACAGGGAAGCTGGTCAGAGTTAATGGAAAGATGGATGGAGCCAAATACAGGGCAATCTTTGAAGAAAACATGTTATGCCCGCGTACACACGGCTGCTTTTTTCCATCAGAAAAAACGGACGGTCTTACCGATGGAGTTCCGCTGAAACGGATTTGCCTACACATGATCACACTAAAGTACGATCATGTAGAAAAGGGTGACGTACGACGGGACTAGAATCAGGAAGTTCAATAGCCAGTAACCAATAATTGCCCTTGAATCGTTTTTGGTCCACCGGAACAGCATACAGACGGTTTTCCCGATTAGGAAATTGATGATTCTGTTGTAAAGATTTAAAACATGTTCTATTTATAGATCGTCAGAATTTTTTTTAAAAAGTCCGCTGAAGCCCACACACGATTGGAATATCCGTTGAAATGATTCCGTCTGACTTTTTCTGCCGGAAAGTCCGACCGTGTGTACGTGGCATTAGTCTGCAAAAGACTTGAGACCGGGGCGGAGGTTCACCTTCCAGCAGGACAACGACCCGAAACATCCAGCCAGAGCTACAATGGAATGGTTTACATCAAAGCATATTCATGTGTTAGAATGGCCAAGTCAAAGTCCAGACCTAAATCACATTGAGAATCTGTGGCAAGACTTGAAAATTGCTGTTCACAGACACTCTCCATCCAATCTGACAGAGCTTGAGATAATTTGCCAAGAATGGGCAAAAAATGTCCCTCTCAAAAAAGACTTCCAGCTGTAATTGCAGAGAACGGCGGTTCTACAAAGTAATGATTCGGGGGAGCTGAAAAAGTAAACATTTACATTTACGTTTTTGGTTGTAACGTGAGAAAATGTGGAAAATGTCAAGGGGTATGAATACTTTTTCAAGGTGCTGTATGTAAGTAGGAAGGCCCAGTAAACAATTTAAAGAGGAGCTACACCTTTAAAAAAAAAATATTAAAAGCCAGCAGCTACAAATATTGAAGCTGTTGACTTTTAATAAATTGACACTCACCTGTCCCAGGGTCCAGCGATGTCGGCGGCAGATGACGAGCGATCGCTAGTCTCTCCGCTGCCCCCGCCCCCATCCTCTGTCAGGGAATTGGGAAGTGAAGCATTGGGGGCGGCATCTGCGGCTAGCTTGTCCCGGAAGTGGGTGCAGATACCTGGTATCTGCACCCCCCTGAAAGGTGCCAATTGTGGCACCGGAGGGGGGGGGAGGGGGATCAGATGAGCTGAACTTCCACTTCAGGGTGGAGGTCCGCTTTAAGTTCCTCCCAGCGTAGTTTTTTAATAAAATTACCCTGGGATATTATGTGGCCCGTTACATATAATGCTTCTCTAAAGAGAATACAAAAGACTAGATCAATCCAAAAATCGAAATGCAAGATTTTGTTTGCCCCTTTTTAAGTCTCATTCTTCAGTAACAGTCGTAGGTCAGTTGTCACCTCAAGTGACCCTATGGTTGCCCAATAATGCAGGGTTTAAATAGAGCTCTGTAGCAAAGGAGTATAGAGGACCATAGAGCTTTTCTTTGGTTATAAACTCAGGAACTGTGGGTTCAGGCTGCTGAAAGGGAAACAGTAAGACTTAAGACTTGGTTCCCTTTGACTTCTGACATCTAGCTTGGCCTTTCTCAACCATGGAGGAATCCTTGAAGTAACTTTGGTCTCATGGAGCCCCTGCTAATAATTCGATCTGCAGATCACTGCAAATTGGCATGAAAAGTCAAATGAAATAAACTAATAAAAGAATAAGGAATATTATATTAGCATGATCAATACGTTGCCGAGTATGCCAACCATGAGCTGTAGGTAAAAATGCTTTTTTTTAGCAGGGGTTCCCCCAAAGAGTTGGAAATGATTTCAAGGGATCCCAGAGGGGACGGGTTAAAAAGTTGGCATGGCTGCTCTGTTGGAAGCCTTGGCGGACTTCCTTTAGCCATGGATGAGCGAAGCTGCTCTAGAGGAACACTCGGATTCCTGGTTGAGAGGTTGCTCTGGAGCAAACGCTATACATTCATTCTTTGGGTAATTAACACTAGGATTCCCCCTGAGCCCTGGTTCAGAAAATCTGAGAATTCCCCCTAAACCATGGTTGAGTGAGGTTGCTCTGGAGGGAATGCTAAGATTTCCCTGATCCCTGGTTGACAGAGGTGACTCCGGAGGAAACTCTAGGAAAATGATGAATCCTGGTTGAGAGAGGTTACTGTGGAGGAAACACTAGGATTCACCTGAACCCTGGTTGAGAGGGGCTGCGCTGGAGGGAACACTAGGATTCACCTGAACCCTGGTTGAGATGGGCTGCTCTGGAGGGAACACTAGGATTCACCTGAAGCCTGGTTGAGAGGGGCTGCTCTGGAGGGAACACTAGGATTCACCTGAACCCTGGTTGAGAGGGGTGGCTCTGGAGGGAACACTAGGATTCACCTGAACCCTGGTTGAGAGGGGCTGCTCTGGAGGGAACACTAGGATTCACTTGAACCCTGGTTGAGATGGGCTGCTCTGGAGGGAGCACTAGGATTCACCTGAACCCTGGTTGAGAGGGGTTGCTCTGGAAGGAGCACTAGGATTCACCTGAACCCTGGTTGAGAGGGGTTGCTCTGGAGGGGACACTAGGATTCACCTGAACCCTGGTTGAGGGGTTGCTCTGGAGGGAGCACTAGGATTCACCTGAACCCTGGTTGAGAGGGGTTGCTCTGGAAGGAGCACTAGGATTCACCTGAACCCTGGTTGAGAGGGGCTGCTCTGGAGGGGACGCTAGGATTCACCTGAACCCTGGTTGAGAGGGGCTGCTCTGGAGGGAACACTAGGATTCACCTGAAGCCTGGTTGAGAGGGGCTGCTCTGGAGGGAACACTAGGATTCACCTGAACCCTGGTTGAGAGGGGTGGCTCTGGAGCGAACACTAGGATTCACCTGAACCCTGGTTGAGAGGGGTGGCTCTGGAGGGAACACTAGGATTCACTTGAACCCTGGTTGAGATGGGCTGCTCTGGAGGGAGCACTAGGATTCACCTGAACCCTGGTTGAGAGGGGTTGCTCTGGAAGGAGCACTAGGATTCACCTGAACCCTGGTTGAGAGGGGTTGCTCTGGAGCGAACACTAGGATTCACCTGACCCCCTGGTTGAGAGGGGCTGCTCTGGAGGGAACACTAGGATTCACCTGACCCCTGGTTGAGAGGAGCTGCTCTGGAGGGAACACTAGGATTCACCTGAACCCTGGTTGAGAGGGGCTGCTCTGGAGGGGACGCTAGGATTCACCTGAACCCTGGTTGAGAGGGGCTGCTCTGGAGGAGACGCTAGGATTCACCTGAACCCTGGTTGAGAGGGGCTGCTCTGGAGGGAGCACTAGGATTCACCTGACCCCTGGTTGAGAGGGGCTGCTCTGGAGGGAACACTAGGATTCACCTGAACCCTGGTTGAGAGGGGCTGCTCTGGAGGGGACGCTAGGATTCACCTGAACCCTGGTTGAGAGGGGCTGCTCTGGAGGGAACACTAGGATTCACCTGACCCCTGGTTGAGAGGGGCTGCTCTGGAGGGAACACTAGGATTCACCTGACCCCTGGTTGAGAGGGGCTGCGCTGGAGGGAACACTAGGATTCACCTGAACCCTGGTTGAGAGGGGCTGCGCTGGAGGGAACACTAGTATCTACAAGTAAAAGGATTGAGCCGGCAACTCTGTATTCCATATAGCAATTTAAATGGTTACAAAAAGTGACAAGCAAAACACTGGATGCGTTTCGGTAACAGCCTCCTCAGTCGTAGCATGTTAAATATATAAAAATGGAAATATATTTATACTCATAAGCTCCACCCCCAAATCAATTTGCATGGTAAATTGAAGCAATTAACTGAGCAATTAAGAGGTTATTATCAAGATGCCAAAATACAGGAAAAGGACTGAGGCAAAAGATTATATAATCACCTGACATGTTTCAGAAGATATGAAAGCACAGTGGAATACTATACATGATCACCCTACACACACGGACACAAAAAACTAAGACAGGAAAAACAAAGGACCTCATACAACATGTTTCAACAAAGGTCAAAAGTAATAATAGGTAGTTGGTGAAGACTAGAAATGTGGGAACTGAGACAGAGGCATAATGTCTAAAAGGAATGAGGGAATTGGATTGCGTTATTTAAGGAATAAATCCACATCCCATCTGTAATTCATTCCAGTGGGGACCCGTGTCCCCAGGGAAAGGATCCGTCTAACTTCCTGTTCTAGAAGTCTTCTATATGTATCCCCTCCATGTGCCGCTTGTTTAATTTTCTGCACAGAAGGAAAATTGGGTCATATTGCCAGCATGCATTTTTTTTGTATTGCTTGAGGCAGTACCATTATAATGCTCACTAGTATTTCTCTGAACCCTGGATGAGAGGGGTAGCTTTGGAGGGCACACTGGCATCTCCCTGAACCCTGGATGAGAGGGGTAGCTTTGGAGGGCACACTAGCATCTCCCTGAACCCTGGATGAGAGGGGTAGCTTTGGAGGGGACACTGGCATCTCCCTGAACCCTGGATGAGAGGGGTAGCTTTGAAGGGCACACTAGCATCTCCTTGAACCCTGGATGAGAGGGGTAGCTTTGGAGGGGACACTGGCATCTCCCTGAACCCTGGATGAGAGGGGCAGCTTTGGAGGGGACACTAGCATCTCCCTGAACCCTGGATGAGAGGGGTAGCTTTGGAGGGGACACTAGCATCTCCCTGAACCCTGGATGAGAGGGGTAGCTTTGGAGGGGACACTGGCATCTCCCTGAACCCTGGATGAGAGGGGTAGCTTTGAAGGGCACACTAGCATCTCCTTGAACCCTGGATGAGAGGGGTAGCTTTGGAGGGGACACTGGCATCTCCCTGAACCCTGGATGAGAGGGGTAGCTTTGGAGGGGACACTGGCATCTCCCTGAACCCTGGATGAGAGGGGTAGCTTTGGAGGGGACACTGGCATCTCCCTGAACCCTGGATGAGGGGTTGATCTCGAAGATCCCCAGGATTCGCCTTACTCTGAGAGAGGTTGTTCGCTATGTGATCGGAATTTTCGATTTGTGAGTACAAAGACAGACGGACACAATTTAGACAAAAAAATACTCCCGATTCTTGCATTTTCCTGACTTTTTTTTTTTTTTCTTTTTTCTTTATGAATTGATACTTTTTTCCTATCTAAGATTTGATGCATTTTACTTGTACAGTTGCACATTTAATATACTAAATATAAACTCCACAGAGGGCTGTACCCGGACTGTCAGACATTGCTACTACTAATTGACACGGTATTTACAGAAGATTCATATCTGGGATGTTTTGTAATGTTATGACATGTCCTGGACACTTCTTCTGCGCTGATTGCTCTCCAAGTGCTGACAGACATCTTTAAAATAACCAAATTGCTGAATAAGTGTTTGTGGTTGTGTGCTTCAGTGAGAACAATCATTGCCGGGTAATCTCTGGATACAGATGATTGATAGGAGGTCTCGGGTCTTCTCTGTGCTGGGAGGATGGCGAGCATGCTGATTGGCCAATATTCCTAAACGAAACCCCCCCCCTCCCCCCATAACTTACTGCCTGTGCCCACCCTGCTTCAAGCTGGCCATGCACCCTGGTAGAATTTTGGTTTGAAATGTTTTTGGTTTTTAGAAGGCTTTTTTTATTTTTCTAATAGTGAGGTCAAAATGTGTGTTTTCAACAGCAGTGATTATTTAATTTATTTTACAATTTTTCAAACCCTGAATGTGGTTTTCATTCATGAAAATCAATTTATTACCAAATCAAATGTTCAAACACTATTTTGAAGTGCTTTTTGAATGACATTTGTCATATCCTTGAATGTTCCTTTTTTTTATTTTTTTTATTTATTTAATTTATTTTTTTTATTTTATTTTTTTAGTCTTTTTATATGGATCAGGGCCCTCTGATTCCTCCTGTATTGAATTGTAATGTAACTGTGCCGCGATTTACAATAAAAAATAATATAAAATATAAATTATAATATAAATAAAAATATATAATTATAATATAAAATATAAATGAAATATAAATAATAAAAATAATAAATATGGTCAGCATTAACCACTTCCCATCCAGGTCAATTCTGCCATTTCTCTCCTACATGTAAAATTCAATTCATCCTTTTTTTGCTAGAAAATTACATAGGATATAGATATATATTTTTAGATTGTGTGTGTGTGTGTAATATATATAAATAAATAAATAAATATATATATATATATATATATATATATATATATATATATATATATATATATATATATATATATATATATATATATATATATATATATATATATATATATATATATATATATATATACCTTTTTTTTTTGGGGGGGGGGGGAGAGAAACACTAAAGTTAGCCCAATTTGTTTGCATAATGTGAAAGACGATGTTACGCCGAGTAAATAGACACCTAACATGTTACGCTTCAAAATTGCACACGCTCGTGGAATGGCACCAAACTTCCGTACTTAAAAATCCCCGTAGGCGACGCTTTAAATTTTTTTTACTGGTTACGTGTTTTGAGTTACAGAGGAGGTCTAGGGCTAGAATTATTGCTCTCACTCTGTTTTCTGGCGATGCCTCACATGTGTGGTTTGAACACAGTTTTCATATGTGAGCGGGACTATATATAAATATATATTGTTAATTTTACTTTTTCATTTTTTTTCAGTTTTGACACTAAAAAAATAAAAATAAAAAAAAAGTAAAAAAAATGAATCACTTTTATTCCTATTACAAGGAATGTAAACATCCCTTGTAATAGGAATATGGCATGACAGGTCCTCTTTACAGTGAGATCGGAGTGCGATCTGTAAACCTACTAGACCCATCGCGCACCATGTAATGGGGATGAACAAATGAAGGCCTAATTTAAAACCCAGCCTGGCTTTGATTAATCCCGACTCCTTCCGCAGATACAGTGGAGCAGCGAACGTAGCCACCCAAGGATAGGACGTGGGATTTGCAGCTTTGCCAGGTGGAAATTAAAGGAGTAACGCCTGAAAGACAAATGTAACAACATATCTAAAGATGGGAAAACTGCAATAGATTACATTTTGTTTTTATTTGTAGATAAATGTAAGATACGATAAAGCCTCTATTTTAAAGGAACATTTCCCCCCCCATTCTGCTGAATGTAGACCCCGTACCATGCCTACGGCCGCCGCTCTCCGCTTGGCAGAGAATTCTTTGCATAACTTTGAGCTGTCACCATTCTACACAATCTGTACATTTTTTTTTTTTTTTTTTTTTTTTTTACTTTCGGAACCATTTGCAGAGCTTCTGGCACATTTTGTCAATCTTTTTGTGTACAGATCTGTAAAGCACACGTGTCCCAAGTGTGAGGACTCTGCGCCTCCTCTGTACATGTCATGCCAAGCGACCCTCCCAGGGTGCGGTGTGCTGCTGCACACATCTGTCTTGGGTTTCTAGGAGAATTATTTCATGAAATTGGTGAGCTTTGTGCGCAAAACACAATGCGGGCAGCCGGGGGAGAGGAGAGCGTCTCTGCGTGTCGGAGGAGCTTTATTTTGTTTAATGTGAATATATGATGCAAGGTCCTTTGTAAAGACTGCAATGCAGTTTGCTGCACTGTTGGAAGTCTCTGCTCCTTCCTGTAGCTCTCCTCTCCTGAAATACTCTGCTCCTTTCTCCTAACACTCCTCTCCTGGAATACTCTGCTCTGCTGGAGGATGCTGCTCCTTCTTGGTAACTCTCCTCTCCTGAAATACTCTGCTCCTTTCTCCTAACTCTCCTCTCCTGAAATACTCTGCACTGCTGGAAGTCTGCTCCTTCCTCTAGCTCTCCTCTCCTGAAATACTCAGCTCTTTTCTCCTAACTCTCCTCCCCTGAAATACTGTGCTCTGCTGGAGGACGCTGCTCCTTCCTCCTAACTCTCCTCTCCTGAAATACTCTGCTGGGCTGGAGGACCTTTCTCCTTCCTCCTAACTCTCCTCTCCTGAAATACTGTACTCTGCTGGAGGACTCTGCTGCTTCCTCCTAACTCTCCTCTCCTGAAATATTCTGCACTGCTGGAAGTCTCTGCTCCTTCCTCTAGCTCTCATCTCCTGAAATACTCTACTCCTTCCTCCTAACTTTCCTCACCTGAAATACTCTGCTCCTAACTCTCCTCTCCTTTCTCCTAACTCTCCTCTCCTGAAATACTCTGCACTGCTGGAAGTCTCTGCTCCTTCCTCTAGCTCTCCTCTCCTGAAATACTCTGCTCCTTTTTTCCTGACTCTCCTCCCCTGAAATACTTCTGAAATCTGCTCCTTTCTTTTGACTCTCTATCCTCTCCTGAAATACTCTGCTCCTTCCTCCTAACTTTCCTCTCCTGAAATGCTCTGCTCAGCTGGAGGACTCTGCTCCATCCTCTATCCAAGGCTCCTCTCCTGAAATTCTCTACTCTGCTGGAGGACTCTGCTCCTTCCTCTGTAGCTCTCCTCTCCTGAAATACTCTGCACTGCTGGAGGAGTCTGCTCCTTCCTCTAATCCCCCCTCTCCTGAAATGCTCTGCTGGAGGACTCTTTCCTCTAACCCTCCTCTCCTGAAATGATCTAAATGAGATTGTGAGCACATGGCTTCACCTCTAGAACGCCTGAGGTTCCAAGCACTGGAGCGGCGTCGTCTCCTGGCCGAGGTTCCGGCTTTGTTCTCCTCCACCTTGGAGCTGTGGGTGGATCTGCTGCGTTCTCCATAATACGAAGCAGATGATCCCTCGTAATGGTCACAGCGAGTCGCAGGAACGCGGAGATTCTTCCCTCCCCGAAGTCGCTGAGGGATTGAAGGAACTCCGCTGATGGTAGCGAGGGATTGGCTGCGTTCTCTTCATATTGGACCAGCATTCGTGTAGTCAGGCAAAATAAAGAGTTTTGAAAAAGGGCGAGTTTTTTTTATTTTTTTTTAACTTTCAACTTTCAAAGGCCATATTTGGGGAGCAGTTTATTTTCTTTTTCTTTATTTTTTTTTTTTTTTTTTTTAGCGCCATATATCCAAACCTGAACTCTGGGCAGACTGCTAAACACACATAAAACTGTATTTGTATTTATGTATTTTATTTATTTTATTGCCTTTCGGGTGAGGGGGGGGGGGGGGGGTTCAGATGCCACCCTGTATATAGGCATCAACAAACATTGAAAGGGGGGTGTGTGTTTTTTTTTTTTTTTATTTATTTATTTATTTTGAATCTAAGGTACAAAAAATACTTTTTTATACGGGGAATGGGGGGGGGGGGCTTCGTTCCCCCGCATCACTGGACCCTGGGACAGGTAAGTGTCCGATTATTAAGTCAGCAGCTGCAGTATTTGTAGCTACTGACTTAAATTTTTTTTTTCTTTTTTTTAGGGGGCACCCCACTTTAATCTTGGATTCATT
This sequence comes from Lithobates pipiens, assembly GCF_037356315.1. Classification (NCBI taxonomy): domain Eukaryota; kingdom Metazoa; phylum Chordata; class Amphibia; order Anura; family Ranidae; genus Lithobates; species Lithobates pipiens. The sequence goes on along the minus strand of NW_027507764.1, from coordinate 32,939,856 downwards.
TGCACTTTAGCGCTTGCAGGTCTTGCCAGTTGGGGCTGTATTTTTGTTCATTAATAAAAAAAAAATTGTATTTTTTGTGTTTACCCCTTCTACTCTCATACTTGACTATACCCCAAGGCCGCAAAATCCCTGGGGCACCCTTCGATTGCTTTTTTTGCCAGTTAAGAGCTGGGTTGTGAAAAGAGAAATGCAGACCAATGACCCCCATCTCTCCATCCCTCTGCTCTCTCCTCCTATCAGCATGCTCTTTTTGTAAGCGCACAAGTGCTGCAACACAGCTGATTAGTTCCTTTTGCCGCTTTCCCTCTCCCGTTCTTAGCTCTTCTGTATAGTAACTGCAGTGGGCCAAGACCACGTCAAATTCCCTGCTTGTATTTGATAACGTCTGTTTTTAATGATGTAATAATGGCTACCTGTGAAAAGGGTGGTCTTGAATGTGCACATGGCACGCATATACATCACTGGGCGGCTGATGTTTCTCTGCTGCTGGCTTGTCCAAGACGGCTCTCAGTTCCCACTAATGATTAGTAGCCGGCAGTGCTGGCTCGCAATCGTGTGACCACTGACAGCCTATTGCAGTGGTCACACGATCCTTTGGGATTGGGGGGCAGCCTGTCCAAAAGGGGCGCAAGGACGCCAGCCTCCCCAATCCAAGCGCCCGGCTCATAATCAACATGCAGAGCACCGGGCGCATGGATTTTAATGGGGTTTCTTTTTTCTCTTTAGAAGCCCATGATTAGAGCCTGCAGCTCTAATTGGCTTCAAAATAGAGTGGGCTAGGGGAGCACAATACTGCGCCCTGAGCCCACCCAGTTGTGTGACAGTGTTATCCTGATTCTCCCCCTGGCCAATCAGGAAGCGGGTCTTGAGACCCGATTGGCCAGGAAGCCTAAGGACTCCCAGCCAACCGGGTCCTGGAACCCAGTTTCTGGGTTTTGGGATCCAGAGGCTCTGAGACCCAATTGGCCAGGGAGTCTAAGGACTATTATTATCCTAAATCTCCCCCCCCCCCCGCCCCAACAATCGGGAAGCTGGTCCTGAGACCCATTTGGCCAGGGAGTCTAAGGACTATTGTTATCCTGAATCTCTCCCCCGGCCAATCGGGATCGGGTCCTGAGACCCGTTTGGCCAGGGAGTTTAAGGACTATTGTTGTGGTGTTATCCTGAATCCCCCCCCTCCCCCGGCCAATCGAATCGGGTCCTGAGACCCAATTGGCCAGGGAGTCTAAGAACTATTATCCTGAATCCCCCCCCCCGGCCAATCAGGAAGCCGGTCCTGAGGCCCGATTGGCCAGGGAGCCTAAGGACTATTGTTATCCTGAATCTCTCCCCCCACCCCCCCCCCACCCCCCCGGCCAATCAGGAAGCGGGTCTTTCAATCTTGCGCTGCCTGTGAATGTAGGCGCAGGAAGAATCGTCGCGCCAACATGTAGCCTTCCTCAGGAGGGTGCACTGGGTGATTCCAGTTGGTCCACACAAGCTAAGAGGCCGCCCCGAACCAGAAACTGGACCAGCAGTCAGGGGAACCTGGTGAATCTCGGCAAGCGCCTAAGGTAAGACCTCTGATCGCCGCCTCCTTTCCGTCCATCTCCCGCGTGGGGGGGAGGGGGTGGCGGCGTCTGCAGTGCGAGTTAGGGGAACAGGTCTGCTTTGCCCCCCAATATTGAGCACCAGCCGCAACTGCGTCCCGCCCTCCTTCTTTTTTTTTTTTTTTTTAAATGGTCACCAGGGTAGGAAGGGTTTAATTTTATGTCTTCTATTTTCATGGGGCTTAACAAAGAGCTTTTGCCTTTTTTTTTATTTTTTTTTTTTTTTTTTTTTTGTGCTTTTAGAAAATAATAAATATAATTTCAATACAGTATGTAGTTATTCAGCTCTATTTGGTTGGCTGGGTTTTATTGGTTTTAACCGCGGCATTGGATGGCGAGCTCCTGAACTAGAATTTAAAAAAAAAAAAAAACCTGTTCTTAGTTTGAACTCCTGACCCGCCAGACGCTGTTCCTTTGCATGCTCTCGGCCCGTCCAGAAGGAAGAATTGGTTTAGCAGAAAAGCTGGCAAGCCTAGCTCAGAAGTCATGTAAGGATTAAGTCAGATTTGTGAGAAAAGGGCTCCTTTTTAAAACAAAAAAAAGGCCGCAGCCAAAGCCAAGACTGCAGGCTGAGGAATGCGATATTTCAGCAGAGCTGTCATGGAGTGACACTGGAATTCAGCATCACTCACCTGGCCCGGGTTCTTCCCTTACTGAGAGCGCCAGCGATGGAGAGAGGCAGGCGATGGACACGGCCTTCCCGTCAGTCTTTATCCCAACTGTAAATGGGCTTTCTGGGCCAAGAGGCAACTCCCAGCAGCTCGGGGAGAAGCCGTCATTGTGAAGTATTGCGTTCTGCGGTTGTAGATTGAGGTGGTTGTAAAGACTGACTATTGATGCCCCAGTCTAGAGACGGGAGGTGGGATTCACCCCCCCCCCCCCCCCATGGACTTTTGACATAATTTTTGTGAAGGAACGTTTTTAAAATTTGAGATTGGTGACAATTTTGACAAATAGGTCAATTGGAAACAAATTTTGCAACAATCTCACCAAAGGCCAACTCAGTGTTGGCAAATTTTGCTGATCATGTCTAGAGTCCATTGGGGCATAAGTCATGTCAGTCATGCCTAGAGTCTGCTGGACCACAAATTATGACCATTTTATAGAGCCTACTGGACCAGAAATGTATTTTATACTGCTCATATTTAGAACCCACTAGGCCACAAAACTTTGCCAATCACTGGGCCAAATGATCAGCAGAAATTGTGTTCCAGTTGTAACCAATGATGATTGGTATGAATTGTAGCTCCACAGGGGTCTAGGGATGTTCAACATCAATGTGGCCTAGTGGGCTCTAGGGATGATCATCATTTGTGGTCCAGTGGACTCTAGGGATGGTCATCATTTGTGGTCCAGTGGACTCTAGGAATGATCATCATTTGTGGTCCAGTGGACTCTAGGGATGATCATCATTTGTGGTCCAGTGGACTCTAGGGATGGTCATCATTTGTGGTCCAGTGGACTCTAGGGATGGTCATCATTTGTGGTCCAGTGGACTCTAGGGATGGTCATCAATTTGTGGTCCAGTGGACTCTAGGGATGGTCATCAATTTGTGGTCCAGTGGACTCTAGGGATGGTCATCAATTTGTGGTCCAGTGGACTCTAGGGATGGTCATCAATTTGTGGTCCAGTGGACTCTAGGGATGGTCATCAATTTGTGGTCCAGTGGACTCTAGGGATGGTCATCAATTTGTGGTCCAGTGGACTCTAGGGATGGTCATCAATTTGTGGTCCAGTGGACTCTAGGGATGGCCATCATTTGTGGTCCAGTGGACTCTAGGGATGGCCATCATTTGTGGTCCAGTGGACTCTAGGGATGAACAGTATAAATTGTAGTTCCAGTGGGGTCTAGGGATGATTGCAATAATCTGTGGCCCAGTAAACTTTAAGAAAGATCATCCCTAGATCCCACTGGGCCAAAAATGTATACCAAGCATCCCTAGAGCCCACTGTGGTGTAGGTGGACTCTAGGAATGATCAACATCTATTGTGTCCCATGTGTATCTAGGGATGATTGGTATAAATTGTGACCCCAGTGGGCTCCAGGGATGATCATAATTTGTGGCCCCATGGACTCTAGGGATGAATGGTATAAATAGTAACCCAGTGAGCTGGTGATTTTTCACCCAATACTAGGCTAACCTTAGCTGCGTTTCTGAAATGGCTTTATTTTTACATGCTAAAACAGTCAGGATTATACAGCTAGATAAGCCAGGAATACCACCTAAATATTTGCCTTCAGACTATCTCTCAACAAATGAAAATCCATAAGGCCCTGTGGTCTTGGGACCTGTGTGTTGATGGCCTTTTGTTCACGTCAGAACTTTCTCTCCCTATACAAGAATATGGGGACGCAAAAGCTGCTTAAGGCCTTGCTCACACGTGTTTTTACAATGTTTCCGATGTAAAAAAACATGCTACATTCCCAGGATCTGTAAGATGCCAGGGATGAGGTAACTCCTGCGCACAGGAGCTTCATTTTCTGAGGTTGCCCAATGGCTCAAGAGGACGGGCGATGCAGAAGTAGCAGCCAAAGAACAAAGGGGGGGGGGGGGGGGGACAGAGCAGCATGGGTTGGTCAATTCTGACTGAGGGAAATGAATATTCTACCAGTCAACTAATTGAAGGGGGTCAATGAGAGAGCCGTGATTTGGTCAGTCGTAAACCCCTAATGGGCCACAATTAATGATGAGCATCCCTAGAGCCCACTGGGCCACACGTTTATGCCGACCATTCCATAGAGCCTACTGGGCCTTACATTATGCCATTCATTCTTAGAGCTTACTGAGGCATCAATTATGCTGATCATCCCTTGAGATCACTGGGCCACAAATTATGCTGGTCCTAGAACCCACTATTGTACCATCCTACTAGTTCAGGTCACCAAGACCACTTTGTTTTGGTCAGTCGTGAACCCTTACTGGGCCACAAATTATTCTGATCATCCCTAGAACCCACCATTACTCTAACCTACTAATTCAGGTCAACAAGACCACCTTCTTTCAGTCTGGCCATGAACCCTTTCTGGGTCACAAATTGTCAGTTAATTCTATAGCCCACCGTGCCACAAGTTTATGCCGATTGTCCTTGTTTCGGTCAGTCATGAACCCTTACTTGGCCACAATTCGTGGCCTGAATGAAACAAGGTGGTCCTGACCTGAATTGGTAGGTTAGTGTAATGGTGGGATCTAGGGATGATTGGCATAAGGTAGTCTTGTTGACCTGAACACGTACTGGGCCAGAAACTATGCCGGTCATCCCTAGATCCCACTATTGCACTTAATTACTAATTCAGGTCAACAAGACCACCTTGTTTCAGTCTGGCCATGAACCCCTTCTGGGTCACAAATTGTCAGTTATTTCTACAGCCCACTGCGCCACAAGTTTATGCTGATGGTACCTAGAGCCTAATGGTCCACAAATTATGGCATTCATTCCTAGAACGTATAGAACTACCAATTATGCTGAACAATCCTATAGTCCACTGTACCATAAATTACCACCTTGTTTCGATCAGTCATGAACCCTTACTGGACCACAATATATTTTGATCATCCCTAGAGCCCACCATTACTCAAACCTACTAATTCATGGCCCGAAGAAACAAGGTGGTCTTGACCTGAATTGGTAGGTTAGAGTAATGGTGGGATCTAGGGATGATTGGCATAAGGTAGTCTTGTTGACCTGAACACATACTGGGTCAGAAACTATGGCGATTGCCCCTAGAGCCCACTATTACATTAACTTACTAATTCAGGTCAACAAGACCACCTTGTTTCAGTCTGGCCATGAATTTAGTAGGTTTGAGTAATGGTGGGCTCTAGGGATGATCAAAATATATTGTGGCCCAGTAAGGGTTCATGACTGATCGAAACAAGGTGGTAACTAATTGTCAGTTATTTCTACAGCCCACTGCGCCACAAGTTTATGCTGATGGTACCTAGAGCCTAATGGACCACAAATAATGGCATTCATTCCTAGAACTTGTAGAACCACCAATTATGCTGAACAATCCTATAGATTTGATATTGCTATATTCTGTGCACACTTGCAAATGTTGGCACACATTCACCCACTTCTGCTCTAAGATGGAAATCTTGGAGGCTAGGTCCACTTTAAGGATCTTCCCTAAAAGAAAAAAAAACCCTTTTCATCAAGACCGGTCATATTTAAGCTCCATAGCCTATAGAAAATGATTTTTTCTTCAAAGAGTGTGATGAGACTAGTCGGCAGTCAGACCGGTGACAGGTCCTGGATACGTATGAAAGGGACTGACCGCCAAGTCCATCAACTCTTCTCTCGTAGCCGGGATGACGAAGTGGATGGATTTTTGGAAGTGGCTTTCACATACACATAATACTCTGCTAACAGCTGATAAGATGGAATACTCCGATTTTGAATTGTCCCAGACAGAAGAACAAGAATATATCACCAATCATTATTGGCCCATCTCCACCAGGTTCATTATAATGCCTTCCCAAAATCTTCCATTGACAGCCCTCCATAAGATTTTTTTTTTTTTTCTTTTTTTCATCTCTTGCCTGGTAGGATCTTTCATTGTGGTCATTAGGATCTTTTTCGATGTCCTATTTTTCATTCTCTCGTGCCTGATTTGTGAGCGCTGATCCTGTGACACGGACTTGGTTACCCCTTCCAAGATGGTTGGGCACACGCCAGTTTGAGAAATGCCCTATTGTTACCATGCCAGAGACTGGATGGGATACAGTACAGCTTCATTAGAATCCGCTTGCCAGAGGGAAGGGAATATTACACCAACCAACTAATTGGAGGGGGTCAACGAGAGACGACCCTAGTTCGCTCAGCCGTGAACCCCCCCCACCTGCCTCTCGGCCATCCAATCCTGCCGTCTTATTGATTTGGTAGTATTACTTCACCGCAGACAAATTGGCGGTGGCACTGCGCCTTTTTTATTAGCAGTGTGACAAATTAATAACTTCTTTCTGTAGCAGACTGGAACCTCTTTTAAATTTAGTATTTTCTCAGATAGTGTTTTTTTGTTATTTGTTTGTTTTATTTGTTTTTTTTGTTATTTGTTTTTTTTTTTTGTTTTTTTTGTTTTTTTTGTTATTTGTTTGCTTTTTTTTTTTTTTGTTTTTTTTATTTGTTTTTTTTTTTGTTTTTTTTATTTGTTTTTTATTTTTATTTTTATTTTATTTTTTTATTTGTCTTTTTGTTTTGTTTTTATTATATTGGAGGGTAACGTATCACCCTATGAGGGATTTGTGGTGAAGCAGCTCTAATTACCTCTTAAAAAAAAAAAATACAAAATTTGAACTTGCTAATAATAAAGTGCTTAATACTATTCCCAGGTGTCTCTGAACCAACCTTGCAGTATAAAGTGCTAATAATAAAGTGCTTGTAATAATATAAATTCTCAATGTGCAAAATAATGCAATAATAGTCAAAAAAATATAATTCAAAGATGACTGATGTAACTTCAAATGCTAAGCAAAGAGACTCTATAGCTTTGAATGTTAAGCAAATAGTCTCTATAAGGGTAAGTACGTCAAAGAAAGGAAAAAGTTCTAACGCAGATAATATAGGAATCCTTCTCCAATCCACACCCTGTGTGTGCTAGCCTCTCACCTCCAAGGGAAGACCCCTAAATGGGTCTAGTCGGGCATCAACAGATGCCCTTTTCCTCCTCCTTGGGTATATCTTAAACGAATGGTCACTGCAGTCTCAAGGCTTTTTCTCCACAAACTCCGAATTCCACGACCCAGCTCCTTTTAAAAAAAAAATGGTCTCCAGGGATAAAGGGTAGAAGAGAAGAGCCTCCATAGTGTAGTAGTTAAAAAAAAAAACTTTCATAGTTTAACTACTACATAGCATACTAGCTCATTATGAATAACTTACCTGAGAACGAAGCCCCCGAAGCGGCCCTCCTCTATCTTCACCGCTGCCATGTATCCCGGAGTGACTTCCGGGTCTCGCTGCTCTGGCGCTGTGATTCGCCGGAGCTGCGATGACGTCGCTCCCGCGCATGCGGAGCACGAGCGGCATATCATCGTGATCTGCGGCGTGCTCAGTGCACCGTAGACAGCGGTGGAGGTCTTTTTTGTAAAGATCTCCTAAACCGTGTAGGTTTAGGAGATATTTCTTGGACCTACAGGTAAGCCTTAATCTAGGCTTACCTATAGGTCAAAGTGGTTTGTAAGGGTTTACAACCACTTTAATGCAAACTACGTTACTCTCAGCATTGTGTGAAAATTGGCTCCATCTACTAGAACAGTGTTTCTCAACTCCAGTCCTCAAGGCGCCCCAACAGGTCATGTTTTCAGGATTTCCCTCAGATAGAACAGCTGTGGTAATTATTAAGGCAGGGAAACTGATCCAATCACCTGTACAAAATAATGGAAAGCCTGAAAACATGACCTGTTGGGACGTCTTGAGGACTGGAGTTGAGAAACACTGTACTAGAATAGGTCGTTGGGGGGGGGGGGGGGGGGGACTAAATAGAAATTGTTTTTGGCACACTTGGAAAGAATTCTTTTCTGGCAAAAGTGTTGTAGGGGCGTCTCTTGTTGGCATATAGATTCAAACCGCCTCTGTCGGTATTGGGAAGGAGGAGTCTAATATCTTGTTATGCATATGATGGTGAACATTACTACTTAAAAATGGAGGGGTAGGGTAAAAATGGAGGGGGAGGGGTAGGGGTAGGGGCAGGGTAAAAATGGAGAGGTAGAGTTAAAAATGGAGGGGCAGGGTAGGGTAAAAATGGAGGTGCATGGGTAGGATAAAATTGGAGGGGCAGGGTAAAATGGAGGGGGGAGGGGCAGGGTAAAATGGAGGGGGTAGGGGCAGGGTAAAATGGAGGGGGTAGGGGCAGGGTAAGAATGGAGGGGTATGGTAGGGTAAAAATGGAGGGGTATGGTAGGGTAAAAATGGAGGGGTATGGTAGGGTAAAAATGGAGGGGTATGGTAGGGTAAAAATGGAGGGGTATGGTAGGGTAAAAATGGAGGGGTATGGTAGGGTAAAAATGGAGGGGTATGGTAGGGTAAAAATGGAGGGGTATGGTAAAAATGGAGGGGTATGGTAAAAATGGAGGGGTATGGTAAAAATGGAGGGGTATGGTAGGGTAAAATTGGCGGGGCAGGGTAGGATAAAAATGGAGGGGTAAAAACGGAGGGGGGAGGGGCAGGGTAAAAATGGAGGGGATAGGGGCAGGGTAAAAATGGAGGGGTATGGTAGGGTAAAAATGGAGGGGTATGGTAGGGTAAAAATGGAGGGGTATGGGCAGGGTAAAAATGGAGGGGCAGGGTAATTATGGAGGGGGTAAGGGCAGAGTAAATGTGGAGGGGTAGGGTAAAAATTGAGGGGTAGGGTGGGGTAAAAATGGAGGGTAGGGTAGAGTGGGTCCTTGCATACTGCCAGCCTTTTCTATAGCTGATTTGAAACTTTTTTATTTTATTTTGAAGTCATTGGACCATACCCCTCTGTTTTATTGTTAGAATTTTCTTCTGTCAGTTTGAATGTTTTAAGATGTTTAATATATATTTTAATTGCCTTATGTATGTTGTGATCGTGTATGGAGTTGCTATTTGGTCAGCTTGCATTAATTATATCACTTGGATGATCCATATACAGCTGTGGCTAATTACATTTTGTATGATTTGTGCTCTACATAACTCTAATCCCTGTAATAATAATACTAAAAAAAAAATTTGGCATGGATACATTTTTAAATACTTTAGGAGTACGTTTTTTTTTTTTTTATACACTTTGGTGCTTTTTATATGGGCCCTCACCATATGTCTAGAGACCAAAAACCCCACCACTTATTTATTTGCCAATTCATCACACGTGTATTTACATGTATATGATGTAGGGGGGTGCTGAAGAGTCGGGTGGGTTTTTATACCATGTTGCATCTTTGTGGTCTTGAGCGTCGTTACTTTTTTTTTTTTTTTTTCTTGCACCTCCTGACCCCACTTGAACATTGGGGCAGTTGGCGGGCTCCAGCTATCCCCCTGCTCTAAGGGGTGACCTATAGCATGAGAAGATACTGCCTAAAGTATACTCTGCTAGGTTGGGCACACTGTAGCCTCCATTTGATGGCCCATTTATACATTACAGGTCATGGTGTGGAAGCTGCAGTGCCTCCATGGGCTTGTAGACCAACCTTAAAAATCAATAGATGGACTTTTCCTTTTGTCCCTTGCCTACTAATACCTTTCATGTATATAAAAAAGCAAAGTAGTGAAAAATACTTGGTGATCCTGCCGATCACTTATAGGCAGACCCACTTCCTGTCTTTTCTGACCATGCTAAAACGGAAGCAGATCATCCTAGTGTGGTCAGTTTCCACCCAAGAGGTATGGGATGCCATGTCAAACATTCCTGTTCTTTTGTTCACTGTTGAGTGGTGACCTGTGTATCAGCAACACCTTGAGTGATAGCAGCTCTAGGACCTGTGATGTTGGCAGTACCGTTGCTTAGTTTCCGTGGCTCACTTCCACCTTTCAGCCCTTCACAGCTTGAGTAACATTGGTTGTGGGACATGTGCTCCGCCTTGTGTGTTTTGTCACATTTGACGTATGGGGAAGCGAACAGGAGACCACCAATAACCTTCAAACCTCAAAAATTGGGTTTTTAGATGGTTTTGTTTTATTTTTTTTAAATAGGTATGTTTTATAAAAAAAGCTCTACAGTTTGCAATGGTGAATTTATTAGCCTTTGACTATATGGATGCTTGAAGGTGATGGAGGGCTCTGTAGATGGAGCGGAGGCTGTCATGTGATGGGTTACATTACCAGAGAAGGTGTCACCAGCACACCAGGATCTCCAAAATCGTGTACCAAAACTTTAATCACATAGTATTAAAAAAATAGAAGCGACGTTTCGGAGCCATGCAGGACCCCTTCATCAGGCAAGGGATTGGTCACAGGCCTGATGAAGGGGTCCTGCATGGCTCTGAAATGCTGCTTCTATATTTTTTTGATACTATGTAATTAAAGTTTTGGACCACGATTTTGGAGATCCTGGTGTGCTGGTGACACCACCTTCTCATGATTAGTCGGTTTCAGCGGTCGGTCATTTCAGCACCCAATCTAAGATGCAGCCGTTTGTGCAGGAACGCGTGCGTTGGGAGTATTGCATTGGAGGTTACATTACCAGCCTCTCCTCTTTTTTTTATTTTATTTATTTTTATTTTTTTCTATTAAAAGTAGCGCTAAGCATGTTTTCTGAGGCTTTCTTCTAAGGTGCTTTATAAATTGTCCCAGAGGGACTATTTTGATTCCAATGAGAATCTTTCTTGGGAGATCGGCCACCTTCTGTCCTGTCCCGGTAACAAGTTGTCACTGGGACCAAAGGAAGGAGAGGGGGGGGGGGTAATATCCTCATTCTCAGAACCCCCGAATTAAAGCAAAAAAAAAAATATAACGGGTAAAAATAAAACAAGATGTTGTGTTGCAATATGAATTCTAAATGGTTTTTATACAGATCTCTGTCCAAATCCCTTCTGAGCATTTTTTATTTATTTTCTCTTTCAGGCTGACAGGGAATGAACCTTTGACAATTCTCTCTCTGACCTCAGAACCAGAGGGAGCGGCAGAGAAAGCCCACTACAAAATCTGTGACCGCCTCAAACTTGAGCGCAAGCAACGCAGGATGTGCCGGAGAGACCCGGGGGTAGCGGAGACCCTCTTGGAGGCGATTAGCATGAGCGCTCAAGAGTGCGAGTACCAATTCCACTTTGAGCGTTGGAACTGTACTCTGGAGGGACGATACAGGGACAGCCTACTTAATCGAGGTAATTCCGCCATGGCGATTTTTCATAAAAAAATAAAAATAAAAAATCTGATGGTCAAAGATGCGAGAGGCTTAAAATTTATGTATAGCAATATTTGTGTGTATTTATTTATTAACCTATTATATTCTATGACCCCATTGGGTAGATTAACTTTGTCCTGGAGACTATTGCCACTGAGAAAATAATGGGACGTACAATACGTTGTCCCTGGAATTTAATGTGAGCAGGGGCCGACTGACCATTGGGCCACTCAGGCACTGCCCAAGGGCCCCCGAGCCACTAGGGGGCACCATCAGGGTTGCCAGCCTCAGTAAAACCAGGGACAGTATGTAAAAATGGTAAAAATCATTTTTTTTTGTTTTTTACATCTGTCTCTGAAATGTCCCTTACCGACATCCTTTTGGTCTAAAAATCCTGAGCTTATAGCTGCCCCACCTCTCCAGTACCTTCTCAGCCAATAGAAACATTTCTGTGTATATTGTGTGTACATGTATGTGTATACTGTGTGATTGTATACTGTGTGGCCCCATAATCTCCTATTGCCCGGGGGGGCCCCATAATCTCCTATTGCCCGGGGGGGCCCCATAATCTCCTATTGCCCGGGGGGGCCCCATAATCTCCTATTGCCCGGGGGGGCCCCATGAGTTGTCAGTCCGCCCCTGAATGTGAGGACAAATCTTCCAATGGAGTAACAATTTTCCCAGAGAACGTTGTCCAAGATGGGAATTTCCCTTCACTTTGTTGAGGTTTCTGTCAATTGCCACTGCATCTCCAGTACTGAAAGTGTAGGAAATCCTTCCCAATGGGACAGATGGCAAAAAAAAACTGAACATTCCTCTTCCTCCAAACCTGGAAGAGTTTTTTTTTTTTTAAGATAATGCTGTGTCTTTAGTGTTTTGTTTTTCATTGAAATGATGTTTGTAAAGGAATTCCTGAGAAGTGTATTGTGGAATTCCAATATGCTGGGATAGATATTGTGGGTTGTCCACGGGGCCAGATTAAAAGTATCATGGGCCCGGTGCTGAGAATTTTGATGGGCCTTTTTATGGAAATAAAGTGAAAACAATTTTTTTTTGTTAAAGTAAATGAAATATTTTAAACAAACCACTCATTCACACTGTATGCACAAGAGAACCCATGTGAATGAGCCCTTAATTCTTTTAATTATTACAATTTTGAATTATTTTCTTATTTGTTGGAGTTTTTTTTTATTTTTTTTACATTTTTTTTTTTTTTTTTTTTTTTTCACTATACTTTTTTGGGAGAATGGAGCAGTGGAAGGTGTCAGTACTGCATACATGGGGGGCAGAGCAGGGGGAATCTAATGGACAGTCTGCGTTGATCAGTAGGGGGGGGGGCAACTACAAGCACTGATCTCCCTCTAAAGGAGGTTGAGTGGCTTTCAGCTGCTTCATGGAGAGCCATAGATGGTGTTTGTGATTGCCCACCACACCAATCACCCCCGACTTTCGAATTCCCCCTGCTGCAGGAGGTACAAGGAGCGTCTCATGCAGAGCAGTATCCAAATGGTCAGTCCGTCCCTGCTGGGCCTATATTGAGGTAGGGGCCTGGAGCTGCAGCTCCAATACCCCCTACGTTAATCTGGCCCTGGTTGTCCATGATCTCAGTGTGGGTGGTGCAAGAGTCGGCATGAAAAATGTTGCTTTGAACTGAATGCAATGAGTTGGGTCAATAATAAGTTGTTAAATGGTGGCTGTAGATTTGTATGATCACCCCATGGCTCAGTTTCTGCTGTAGATCTCTCGCTCTTCCAGCTGGGAAGGGGGAGACATGCAAGCTGGTGAGTTGTCCCTTTCCCTTCTGTATCCTCCAAAGTGACCTTCCAGGATAAGATCACCATGGTCCTAAGGCTGAGCACGAACCTACTCCAAATTCTTCTTGGCCCATTCAGTGGCTATAGGCAGAACACCGGTTCCACCATCCATGCTCTGCCCTACAAGGCTGGATTATTCTAGTAGTGAATCCAAGGAACCTTTCATCTCTTCCACATGTGGGATCGCTTGATTTTATTTTTTTTAATCTTTATTCTTTATGGAAGAAAATCACCACCCATGATGGGAAGGATTTAGCAATTTGCGAACGAAGATAAAGTTGTTGACTTAATCGGGTTCTGTGATGGAATTGGTTGGTCTGTTTCTTCAGGTGGCACTTACAAAGCAGAAACCAGAAGTGGCAAAAGTTTTAAACCTTGCTTTGGCTAGTTTATAACAAATGAGTTGGCAGACCTGTGGAATCTGGAGATTCACTGGTGAGAAACCTCATCCAGTTGGGTAACAGCTAAAAGGTTCCTTGGATTCACTACTAGAATAATCCAGCCTTGTAGGTCAGAGCATGGATGGGAGAACCGGTGTTCTGCCTATAGCCACTGAATGGGCCAAGAAGAATTTGGTATATTGGAGTAGGTTCGTGCTCAGCCTTAGGACCATGGTGATCTTATACTGGAAGGTCACTTTAGAGGATACAGAAGGAAAATGACAACTCACCAGTTTGCATGTCTCCCCCTTCCCAGCTGGAAGAGCGAGAGATCTCTTGCCAGTGGCTTGGGTTTTACATTTTTTGGTAGTAAAGGATTGTTGGCTATGTGTCTTCCTTCTTTTTTTTTTTTTTTTCTTTTGCTAGTGTGGTATTAACCTCAGACACGTACACTGGATCATCTTGAATTATAGAGCTTGCTCGTTATAAAGTTGGTATCGAATCTTGGTCAGTTTAGCAAGGACCAGCCTAGTTTTGATCCATTATGGGCAGGGTGGTTGTACCAAAGTCAATCCATCAATTGACTTCAGTACGCTGGATTTTTTTGCATGCAATCACTGCCGGTGATCAAATTGATAGTGTTCTGCTTGCGGGGAAGGCTCCCCACCCACAGAATAGAGCTGCAGGAGGGATTCCCCCCCATCAACACTGAGATTTGAGGGGGGAATCAAGTCTTGGGTTGCAAGAAAGAAAATTTCACCTATGGCTTGCTTAGGTTTAGATAAGGGCATGTACATCATGACACTGTACCCATAACTGTTTCTATTGCACCAACTTTATGTAATGGGTGAATGGCTGCTGGCCAGGAAGGCACAAAATTGAATTTATTTCCTCAAAATTTCGTCATTTCGTCAAATTTCAGTCATAATTTTACTAGTTTGGCAAAATACATTGGCATCAATGGAGAAGGCAAAATTTAAATGAATTTTTTTTTTTTTTATAGGTCCTCTGGGCTTTAAATGGCTCCCTGGGGTTGGAGAAGCTGGTTTTCAGCTGTCCTGAACCTTTTGCCTGAATCATCCCCACCCAAAAATCCCCCCCCCCTTTACTGGTTTAAAAAAACAGTGGGAAATGTTGCCACAATATACAGATCAAGGTCAAATATTTGAAAAGCTTTTTGTCCTGAACACTACTGTAGAGTGCGGATTGTGGCTCCATTAAGATGCACAATTCATAAAGCTTTACCACCAATCTAAGTTTTCAGCCAGGTGACTGTAGTGCTTGTTTTTTTTTTTTTTATTGGACTCAAACTAAAAATAATTACCTTTTTGAAAATATGGATGTTTATCCTGGTGTTGGGTTTGTTCTGGGTTTAGCGGCCTATGCATGCTTGCTTGCACCCAGTGCAATGGGAAAGGACAAACTGGGGCTATATCTAGGGGGCAGGCACAACATTTGTGCAGAGAAGGGCCCTCAGGAACTGCACCCGTATAAAAGACGTACCAGGTGAGGGTCAAGAACTGGACCTGTATGAATTGAGAATTGGAAGGTGAGGGTCAGGAACTTTTATGAATGGGGAATTGGCAGGTAAGGGTCAGGAACTGGACCCGTATTGAGAATTGGCAGGTGGGGGTCAAACTGTAACCATATTGAGAATTGGCAGGTGAGGGTCAGGAACTGGACCCATATGAATTGACCTTCACCTGCCAATTCTCAATTCATACGGGTCCAGTTCTTGACCTTCACCTGCCAATTCTCAATTCATACAGGTCCAGTTCTCGACCTTCACCTGCCAATTCTCAAGAACTGGACCTGTATGAATTGAGAATTGGCAGGTGAGGGTCAGGAACTGGACCCGTATGAATTGAGAATTGTCAGGTGAAGATCAAGAACTGGACCTGTATGAATTGAGAATTGGCAGGTGAGGGTCAGGAACTGGACCTGTATGAATTGAGAATTGGCAGGTGAGGGTCAGGAACTGGACCCGTATGAATTGAGAATTGTCAGGTGAAGATCAAGAACTGGACCCGTGTGAATTGAGAATTGGCAGGTGAAGGTCAAGAACTGGACCCGTGTGAATTGAGAATTGGCAGGTGAGGGTCAGGAAGTGGACCCGTATTTAGAATTGGCAGGTGGGGGTCAGGAACTGGACCCATATGAATTGGAAATTGGCAGGTGAGGGTCAGGAACTGGACCCATATGCATTGACCTTCACCTGCCAATTCTCAATTCATATGGGTCCAGTTCCTGACCCCCACCTTCCAATTCTAAATACGGGTCCACTTCCTGACCCTCACCTGCCAATTCTCAATTCATATGGGTCCAGTTCTTGACCTTCACCTGCCAATTCTCAAGAACTGGACCTGTATGAATTGAGAATTGCCAGGTGAAAGTCAAGAACTGGACCTGTATGAATTGAGAATTGCCAGGTGAAAGTCAAGAACTGGAACCATATGAATCGACAGGTGGGGGTCTTGCTAAACATGGATTTGGAATTTAATAGCCCCCCCATAACTGTAAAGCCATTTGGCATTGTGAAATATTAACACCCGGCAGTGTGTGAAGGGAACCACTACTTGTATGATTCTTATGCCGACACTGACACCCCGAGGTGAAGCCAAACACAAAAACAGGTCCTGGCCTCCAAGTCCAGCTCCTTGTATTTTTCATCCAGAATATATCATTTCACCCGGCTCTTTGACAATTATCCCCTTTGACAAAGCTGTGTGAATGTTATTCCTTGTAACATCTGCTGAAACGCTCATCCTAGATGTGACCTGATACCGCCCGGCCTCACGTCTGTATTGTCTATTAACCCCAATAAGCCTTGAGCGTTTTGGCTCTTGGTGACCGCAACACCCGTGTCGTTTTAAATCAGGAATTATGGAGCTCTTTGGAATCTTTGTTGGCAGCAGAGATCCACGGAGAGGTAGAAATGAAATATTTGGCCGATACAGAGGACTTAGACACAGTTGTGTGCAAGGAGAATACTAAGGATGATTTGTAGTCTGTTCCCAATAGTGAAGAACGCAGTTCGCAAATTGACTCCTTCCCACCCGCCCTGATCACCCGCCCTGGAGTCCTGAAATGGTTCTGAATTCCTGGAGGGTGAGAAGGATCGGTGACCTCCGCGAGTGGCTGGCTGTTGGTGGTCACATGATCAGGAGCTGGTCCCGTTGGCTACAAATAGTTAGGCTGAATTTCCGCATGAACATTTTGGAAATGCGTTCAAAGGCATGGGCTGTTGCTTGCGTCCATGAAATGCATGTTGAGCTTGTGATTCCCCCCCCCCCCCCCATTCCTGGCATCCTAAACGCAGCAAGTAAACGCGTGAAGCTCAGTGCATAGCGATGCTCATTGAAATGAATGGGCTGCCCAATGCATGTTCACGAAAGGCTAGGTGTGACTCGAGCTTTAATGGGTCTCTATTCTGTGTGAGCATGCTCTCAACACAAACCTATTCAACAGTGATGCATATATGCGGCATACGGGTGTTGAAGCCCGTCTTTGCCGATGCATGTGTGTTTACATGGGCGTCAACTGGTTAAAGTATAAGGTTTTCAGTATAGTGCTTGCATGATCCAGGTCCAGTCTGTCACAATATATAGTAACATCACCTCCTCCCATGCTCATCTCCATGACCTCTCCAGAGCATCTCCCAACCTCTGGAATTCTCTACCTCAATCTGTCCGGCTATCTCCTACTCTGCCTGCCTTCAGGCGATCCCTGAAAACTCATCTCTTCAGGGAAGCCTATCACGCCTCCCACATATCCATCAGCTCATCCACCACGGGTACAACTTTTTATGCCACTTGCCCCACCCTCTTAGATTGTAAGCTCTTCTTAGCAGTGCCCGCTTAACCTTCATATATTTGTATTTTATTGTATTGTAACTAATGTCCAGTAGTGGCTGGTATTTTTATTTAATTTTTTTGGACGGGGGAGTCAAACTCCCCGCCCCAACATCCCACACCCCCAACCCTGAGTGGCCGGCGGCACCTCCTCCCCCCTCCTCTGTCTCCCAGTCTCCGTCACTTACCTCATCTAGGCGGGTAGCAGGTGGCTGGCGGCGGCTTCCAATGAGCGGCTCCTCCCCTCCTCCTAGGCGTCCAAAAGTATTGCCTGTCCTTTTTAGCCAATCGGGTGACAGCTCTCAAAACCCGCTTCCTGATTGGCCAGGAGGCGGATCATTGTTACAATAGCGAATATTCATTCGCTGTTGTAACACACGTGGGTGTGCTCAGGTCATTCTCTTCCCCCCCCCCCCCGCCACCCCCGAGTCCACCCTATTTTGAAGCCTATTGGAGCCTCTGGTTCTAATCAGTGCTTCAAAAAAAAAACACCCTCGCCATTGTAATTCAGTGTCCTGCAAGGAGCCGCCCCTGCGTCCCTAATGGATGGGCCGCCCCTGGTACTGTTTTGTTTTGTGTTTTTTGTTTTTGCTTTTATTTTGGGGGGGGGGGGGGGGTTGTAAAGCGCTGCGTAAACTGTTGGCGCTATGCTGTAAAATAATTTCTCAACAAAATCTTGTACTTGGTCATCCTTGAGCGCCACCTGGTGACTTTGCCCA
Organism: Lithobates pipiens; assembly: GCF_037356315.1. Classification (NCBI taxonomy): domain Eukaryota; kingdom Metazoa; phylum Chordata; class Amphibia; order Anura; family Ranidae; genus Lithobates; species Lithobates pipiens. Next base: position 32,921,706 of record NW_027507764.1, on the reverse strand, counting down.
GGATGAGATGATGTCATCAGTCTGCTGCAGGCAGGAGGAAGGATTGTCTTAGTCCCCACCCCCCCACCCCCGGGAACAGACTACAACATTGTAACTTTTTGTAGCAAGTCAAAGTGAGAGGCTGCAGCAGGGACTGATCTGCGTCAGATGTTTGTGAACACGGCAACTACAACGGCACCAGGATTTAAATGTCTTCTTTGAACCCGACATCCCAGTTCATCTCCGGACGATGCCTGAACAAAGATGGCTCTGTCCTTCTGGAGAGAAGCCGATTTAAAGGCATTGCCAGGGGGAGTAATGTCTGGTGAGAGGTAATAAATACCTGGAAATGTTTTACTGACACATAGTTGGCGTGCAAAAAACCGAATAGGAAAGATGTTACTCTGAAATGTCTGGAGATGGCAACTCCAACCGCCATAGTCAGTCATTTAAAGGGCAACTTCTACTGAGGATAAATGAGTAATATTACTCCCGGGGGGATTTCAACATTTGCAACAGTTTTGGCAAAAATCCGTAGAAGTTGGCATTTTAATTGGCCAGCTATGAAGTGTCTGGAGATGGCGATTCCAAATTGAAAGTTCCAGTTTTTCATGTTTTTGGTCCTTACATTGCCACATCGCTTGGCATGCAACACTTCCAGATCTTTACTTGCTACCGGTCTGACATCAGGCACGCCAGATCCATGTAGGGGGATCTCCAGTGTTCCACCACCCTGCACTACCCAGAATTCCCTGAAGATGGCAGAACAAATGATATGAAAGGCTAACGGTCACCAGCCTATAGACATTGCTGGGATATTCAGTTCTTTGGGCTTTTAACTGCTGCCAGTAATATTTTTTTGGGGGGGTTGGGGGTCCGCCCCCTGAATCGAGACTCGGCAGACCAGGCAACTCTTTTCCCTGTCTTCTATTGTCCAATTTTGGTGATCCTGTGCGAATTGCAGTCTGTTTTCTGTTCTTGGCTAACAGGAGTGGAACCCGGTGTGGTCTTCTGCTGCTGTAGCCCATCTGCCTCAAGGTTGGATGTGTTGTGTGTTCAGAGATGGCATTCTGAATATCTTGGGTGTAACGAGTGGTTATTTGAGATACTGTTGCCTTTCTATCATTTGGAACCAGTCTGCACATTCTCCTCTGACATCAAGAAGGCATTTTCCTCCACACAACTGCCGCTCACTGGATATTTTCTTTTTCCCACCATTCTCTGTAAACCCAGAGAGATGGTTGTACTAGAAAATGACAGAAATACTCAGACCGGCCCGTCTGGCACCAACAACCACGCCACGTTCATAGTCACTTAAATCGACTATACGCCCCCCCCCCCCCCCCTTCAGTGCCACATTTCAGGGGGGAGGGGGGGATTGGGGACCTGTCTTTGACAGGTCCCATTCCCCACTTCCAGACACGGGGGCTGCGGCCTGATCTCCCGGAAGTTTGGCCCTCCTCATCCTTCCTCTGCTGCCGGGCCAATTGGAAAGCACAGCATGCTTAGCACATGCACAGTAGCATAGGTGTGTGCAGCCTATTGCATTAGGGTGTGCACCCCAAGTGTATTAAAACATGGACGGTGTCGGTGGGGCGGCGTCAATTTTTTTATTTTTACGTCTTTTTATTTTTTACAATTTTTTTTTTTTTTTTTATTTTTTTTTTTTTTAGGAGCCCTGTTGGGGGAGCTTTGGTGAAATATCAGCAGGGGGAATCTGCACAGCACAGGGTGATTAGGGTGTGCCCAGGCACACACCCCCTGTGCTCCCCTATGCGCAGTAGGGAACCATCTGTGAAGCCAAGACTTCACGTCCGGGTTCTATTACCAGTAATGGCAGCGGCAGCACCCGGGGGTCGATCCAAAGATCGGCTGGGGTGCCGACATCGCTGGCACCCTGGTGTAGCTGCTGACTTTTTAATTTTATTTTTTTCACCCAGGCTGGACCTCCTTCTCTTTAAATCCCCCTTTCTTTCCCATTCTGATACTCAGTTTGAACTTCAGAAAGTTGTCCCCACCACGTCTAAATGCATTGAGTCGCTGCCATGTGATTGGCTGATTAGCAATTTGTGTTACCGAGCAATTGAACAAGTTTACCTAATAAAGTGGTCTGTATGTGTATGTATATATGCATGTATGCAGAAAAAAAATCCTATACATGTATTCTCAGTTGGGGACTCTGCTACAGTAACTTGCAACAATGTAACTCTGTAAAAATGGCCGTACCTGGAATTCAGCTGTAAGTAACATGGTGTGCACTCCGAAGGAATTCAATCTTCTCTTCCCTTAGGAACGGTGGAGTTTATTTTCTCTGTGTGCTAATATATGAAATTTTACCTGGAGCTATGTGCAGCCATCTGGGACAGTCAATTACAGGAGCAGGAGGACGAAATATTCAGGGAAATTCTGCCTGTAAAACAATTCCTGTGGCCAAGGTTACAAGGAGGAAGAAGAGACATTTGAAAAAAAAAAAATTATATATATATTATAATTTTGGCATTTTTTTGGTAAATTGGTGGATACAAACTGGCAGAGGCTTGCAGAAGAATTATAATATACTTATATTATATTGACTTTTATAAAAAACATTTTTAATCAACCCAATGTCTACCAACATACGTTTATTATAAATATAAGTGATATACAAAGGGTTAGAGCAAGCTCCATAGGGATGTGCCCGGGCACACCCTAATCACCCCCTGCAGTGCCCATTTCCTCTGCTTCCTGGTGCCCCTTGTCTCCGCCCCTGCAGTGCTGCCAGCGTCCCTCCTCTCCTGCCGGCTGCTGTTTAGGCTGTTTCAGGATGAAGAGCAGGGGAAGGGGCCGGTAAATTTCATTTACTGGCCCCTTCCTTTTCTGAATGAACAGTGAGTAATCTGTACCGATCACTCCTGTGTTTATTCTTAACTGAAGCATAGTGCTATGCTGTAGTTTGTAAATGAACAGGAAGCTGCTCAGCACAGAGCACTTCCCATTAGTTCACTATCCAGTGCAGCTGAGGCTGCAGAGAAAGAGACTGAGGAAGCTCTTTCCACAGACTTGGTCTCAAAAGTGAGACATCAGAGGTTTATTTAGACCCTTGATATTTCACCAAAGTCCCCTAATGGGGTTCCTAAAAAAAATAAAAAATAAAAAATAATTTTGTACAAAATAATAAAACAAAGCTGCCGCCAGCCTCTGCTCTGACGCCGCCAGCCTCTGCTCTGACGCCGCCAATCACACCCCCCTGCCCTGCTGACGCCACGTTCACAGCTGCTGCAGTTGTATACTTTTGTCTTTTAGACCCAGAAAAGGGCTTTTAGATAAGCGATCTAGATCTGCCCGATCACTTTTATGGGGCTCTGAACATTTTACCCCTGCCAGTGGCACCCACAGTAGTTCCTGGGCTCTCTGCCTCCTGCACCAACTGTGGGAGCTATTCCTGCAGTCCCAGGGAGGAACAATTAAGGAATGGTCTGTTCCCTGATGATCTCTGCCCTCATCCCCAGCACACACCCTGTGACTAATGAACCCAAAAGTAGCATTTATTTCACCAATTCCTTGTTCAGGGCTGTCATTCATTGGCTGCTTTAGCGACAGATGCAGCTAATGGGCAACCATCAGTGCTTGATCAGCTGCAGGGGGAGGTATTGAGAGTCTAATAGACCCCTGATGTCTTCCTAAAGATCATCTGTCACCTTTCCAATGCATTTACATAGTCTGCTTGTTGGCTTGGTGTTTTATTTTTTTTTATTTATTTTTTTTAATCGCCCACATACATGCACCAATTCAAATATATAGTGAAGGGTGAGCAGCCCCCAATCTGCCACAATCCAGCTCTTTTCTCAAACTTTTTGTTTAATTTTTGAAAGCCTAAACCCGATATCCTACAAATTCCATCCCAGCCTCCAGCAATTCAGCCTGACAATTGGACACTAAGCGATACTTGACATGGAGGCAGTGGTGGAACTACCAGGGTCCCAAAGGTCACACTTGTAACCGGGCCCTGGCCTTCCACCACTGTGGGGGCACCTCGCCTCTCCTCAAGCTGGCAGGAAGGGGGCTGCTGTGCAAGGCATGGGCTGGATTCACACTGCTTGAACCCAAAGTCTAGCGATTTGCTTGTGATTTCCTTGTGACTTTGGTAGCTTTGAGTGCCATAGACTGCAAAGTTTTAATCTTTTATACAGTCAGAATAATCTGATTGTTGTGGGTATGGTTGGCGCTGTCCCTATCGGTCACAAATTAGTGTTTCTTTTTGAAGGGAATCTCAGGTCTTCCTAGAAGGATTGTATTCTGAGAGTTGAGTTCCTCAGAATAGTGGAGCTTCCAAGCCTGAGAGAACAGAATGGCCTCCTGTCTCCACGATTTATAGTATTCCAGCACACCACAAGCAGCTGTTTTTCTAACGACTTGTCTGTCCCGGGAGGATGTCCAACTAGGGCTGCACATCTGCAGAGCAAGTGACCGGCCCCGCTATGTGCAGCTCACAGTGAGCCAACTCTTAACTCCTGAACACAAATCTGTAGAATTAAATCCGTTTATAACCCGACACCCACATATAAAGTGCTGGTGTGCCCAAAACTGATCAACTTCTGAAAGATGCTAAAGATGTTTAAACACCTGTTTCCTTATTGAAGAGATCCTGTGCTGAGTTCCCGGGTCTGTACACCTGTTGTGCCAATTATGAGGGGCTCTCGCCATCCCTGTGCTGAATTTCTGGGTCTGTACACCTGCTTTGCCCATTATGAATGGTTCCTACCAACTCTATACACCTGCTGTGCCAATTATGAGTGGTTCCTACGATCCCTGTACTGAGTTCCTGGGTCTGTACACCTGCTGTGCCCATTATTGGGGGTTCAAACTATCCCTTTGCTGAGTTCCCGGGTCTATACACCTGCTGTGCCCTTTATTGGGGGTTCACACCATCCCTGTGCTGAATTTCTGTGTCTGTACATTTGCTTTGCCCATTATTAGGGGATCCCACCATCCCTGTGCTGAATTTCTGGGTCTGTACACCTGCTATGCCCATTGAGGGGTTCCCATTATGCGTGGTTCCTACGATCCCTGTACTGAGTTCCTGGAACTGTATGCCTGCTATGGCCATTATGAGGGGTTCCCACCATCCCCATGCTGAGTTCCTGGGTCTGTACACCTGCTGTGCCTATTATGAAGGGTTCCCACCATCCCTGTGCTGAGTTCCTGGGTCTGTACAACCACTGTGCCCATCATGAGGGGTCCCCACCATCCCTGTGCGGAGTTCCCAGGTCTGTACACCCGCTTTGCCCATTATGAGGGGTTCCCACCATCCCTGTGCTGAGTTCCCAGGTCTGTACACCTTCTGTGCCCATTATAAGGGGTTCCCACCATCCCTGTGCGGAGTTCCCAGGTCTGTACACCCGCTTTGCCCATTATGAGGGGTTCCCACCATCCCTGTGCTGAGTTCCCAGGTCTGTACACCTTCTGTGCCCATTATGAGGGGTTCACACCATTCCTGTACTGAGTTCCTGGGTCTGTACACATGTGTCCATTAGCAGGGATTCCCACCATCCTTGTGTGGTGTTCCTGGATCTGTACACCTGTGCCCATTATGAGGGGTTCCCACCATCCCTGTGCGGAGTTCCTGGGTCTGTACACCTGTGCCCATTATGAGGGGTTCCCACCATCCCTGTGCGGAGTTCCTGGGTCTGTACACCCGCTGTGCCCATTATGAGGGGTTCCCACCATCAGGATATTTGCTTTTGTCATAAAGCACACAAGTTACCAAAGCTGTGCATGAAATTTCTAGATTGCAGAATTCATAGGTACAATGCTGAAAACTGGTCAGGCTAAGGTTACAATGTTGCAATCTGATCTATGGAAGAGGGTAAATGTTTCCTCCTGCCTGCAACAGACTGAGGACATCTCAGCTTAAGCAATTATTTTTAACAGATCTATCTAAAGAATAACTTTTCTGTATATTGTGACATGTCAGGAACTGAATCATGTAGCCTTGTAAAGTTACTGGAAATTTCTCTATACCAGGGTATCTCCAAACTGCGCCCAAGGGCCAGATGTGGCCCTTGGCAAGCTTTTATCCGGCCCTTGGGGCTCTATTCCTCCCACTGATACCAAAAAGGAGCACTATTCCTCCCACTGATATCAATGATAGAATAAAACCTTCTACTAATAGAGGCACTACTCCTCCTGCCTACCAACCTTGAGGCCATATTTATTCTCACCGATGCTGGGACATATTCTGCCCCGGTTGACCACAAAGCGGCCCTCCTAAAGACTGAAGGGCAATAAACTGGCCCTTTGTTTGACAAGTTTGGAGACCCCTGCTCTATACTACTACTACTACTACTAATAATAATAATAAATATTTGAAATAATGCAAATTAAAACTATATAAAAAATGTAAAGTAATTTAATTTAAAAATGTTTCAGCTAGTATACAATGGCTCTTGTTGGATTCTGGCACCTCCGCCGGTTTTATGAGGGGTTCCAACTATACCTGTGCAGTGGCTCTTGTTAGGTTCTGGCACCTGTGCTGATTTTGAGGGCTTCCAACCATCCTTGTGCAGTGGCTCTTGTTGGGTACTGACACCTGTGCCAGTTTTATGAGGGGTTCCAACCATCCCCGTGCAGTGGCTCTTGTTGGGTTGTGGCACCTGTGCCGATTTTCAGGGCTTCCAACCATCCTTGTGCAATGGCTCTTGTTGGGTACTGACACCTGTGCCAGTTTTATGAGGGGTTCCAACCATCCCTGTGCAATGGCTTTTGTTGGGTTGTGGCACCTGTGCCGGTTTTATAAGGGGTTCCACCCATCCCTGTGCAATGGCTCTTGTTGGGTTCTGGTAGGACTATGAATGTGATCGTTTTGTAACTATGGGGACATCGATCTGGTGTGGTCAGACTCTTCATCCAAGAACAAAACGTGACCACTGATACGTTTATTTTCCTTGTGTGGGTGAATTTTGCTTTGCTTGAGGTTCTCCTTGAAGTTTGTTGTTTCAATGGCGCTGAGCCTGAGGGCTGTATGCTATTAATGATGCTGAATAATTGCCGTGCTGTTGCAGGGTTCACCACTAATCTGTTTCAGCAATGACTTTGTGACCCAGACAAGTTAATTGCTGACATAGAAACATGGACTCCTTCTTCCTAACTGACCCATGAAAAATGCATTGAGCCGCTCTCCTTGCTTGACTAGACCCTCTCAGAAATCCTCTGAACCCGTGCAGGCAGCAAGTGACAGGTGCTCATTGTTCAAGACTTCAGGAACCTAAAGGAAGAAGGCCTATGTCATATCGCCCAACATTTTGAGATGGGAATGAGGGACACCTACTAGCAAAGGTATGTAGGCATAGGATACGCCCCCCTTGCCACGCCCCCTTAAAGGGTAAATAACCCCAGAAAAGCTAATTCCATCCACAAGTGCCTTTTTTTTACCACTATTATTTCTTTATATTAGCTTTTGAAATTGAAAAATGCAGCAATTTAGAATTTGGATGAAAGGTTTAGCACTGGGAAAAACTTTTGGAAAGATTAAAAGTGCTTTTTATATACAAGTATATAGATCAGACCAAAATGTGGGACAGAGGGACATTGCTCCAAATCGGGGACAGTCCCTCGAAATCAGGATCAGTTGGGAGCTATTCCTATCTATATAGCTAAATGGAGTGTTTAACGTTCCATAAAGTTACAAAAAAAAGATACGTTGTTACCATAAGAGTTTGCAAGGGGTGTGCCAGTGTTGCTGGCTTCCCTCCTCTCCTCTCTCCCCCACCCCCGGGGATGTTTCCGGATGAAGAGTGGGGGAAGGGGCAAATGTCATTTACCAGCCCCTTTCTTTTCTAAGGCTCCATTCACACTTGGATGTTTCAGAATCGCGGCAAAACGCAGGATGCGCTTGCGATTTGCCATTAATTCTAACGTTGCTGAGGTTGTAGCATGATGAAGATAAATTGCGGCAAATCGCACCACGCGATGTCGCTCAAAAGAAGCTCCTCCTTTTTTGAGCGACAAGCTTTGAGTGATTTCGTTAATCCAGTTATTTTGTTTTGTTAAATTTGGTTGATTCGTTCAATTTGGATAACATATTGTTTACAAATATATGTGTGTGTGTGTGTATATATATATATATATGTGTGTATGTGTATATACATACACACATAAATATATATATTAATATAATATAATAAATAATAATTATAATATATAATTATAATAATATTATATATATATATATATATATATATATATATATATATATATATATATATATATATATATATATATATATATATATATATATATATATATATATTTATTATATTCATGTGTATATATATATATATTTATTATATTCATGTGTGTATATATATATATATTTATTATATTCATGTGTGTATATATATATATATATATTTATTATATTCATGTGTATATATATATATATATTATGTTAAATTCGTGTGTGTGTGTGTGTGTGTGTATGTGTGTGTGTGTATGTATGTATATATGTATATATGTATATATATATGTATATATGTATATATGTATATATGTATATATATATATATATATATATATATATATATATATATATATATATATATATATATATATATATATATATTCCTTTTTTTGTAGACGAGAACTTTTGTGCAAACCAATCAATATACACTTACTGGGATATTTTTTTTTTTTTACCAAAAATATATAGCAGAATACATATTGCCCTAAATTGATGAAGAATTTTTTTTTATAGCAGAAAGTAAAATGTTTTTTTTTTTTTTTTCAAAATGTTTTTTTTTTTTTTTTTTCTTTTTATAGCGCAAAAAATAAAAATCGCAGAGGTGATCAAATACCACCAAAAAAAATCTATTTGTGGGAGAAAAAAGGACGTCAATTTTATTTGGGTACATCGTTGCATGACCGCAATTGTCAGTTAAAAATAACAGTTCCGTATCGCAAAAAATGGCCTAGTCATGGAGGGTGGGGGGAAGGGGGGCGGTAATGCCCTGTACACACGACCGATTTTTCCCATCGGAATAAACTCTGATGGTTTTTCCGATGGGAATTCCGCTGAAACTGTCTTGCGTACACACGGTAACACCAAAGTCCGATCGTCAAGAATGCGGTGACGTACAACACATACGACTAACCTAGAAAAAGGAAGTTCAGTAGCCAATAGCTTCCATCTCGTACTTGCTTCAGAGCATGCGTAGTTTTTGGTCCGTCGGAACTGCATACAGACCAGCGGTGTTCCCGATAGGAATATTTAGAGCATGTTCTTTTTCTAGGTCCGTCAGAATTTTTGAAGAAAAATCAGATGGGGCATACACACGATCGGAATATACAATGAAAAAATTCCATCTGACTTTTTCTGTCAGACATTCCGCTCGTGTGTTGGCGGCATAAGACTTTCCGGGGCTGAAGAGGTTAAGATTGAACTACAATGTCAATACTAAAAGGGCAGCATTTTTTTCATAAATAACGGCATACATGTACTCTGCGATTTTTACACATTCATTCGTTTTTGTACTCGCTTTTATTCAAATACTTTAGTGCTCTGGTGGGGGGAGGGGCTCTCATGGAGGAGCAATGGAGATGAGGGGATCTGGGATTGCACATCACATGACAGGCACACTTTGGCCCATTGCTTCTTCCTCTGTTCACCCCACGCTAAAGTGTGGAGTAGAGGGAGGGAGGAGGTGAGTGGAGCCAACACTCTCACTAGGCGTGGAGGAGGAATAAGGCCCCGCCCTCAATGCTGGGGCCTCTCCTCCTCAACAGCGGCTCCAATGTGACTGATGTCATTGGTTGCTAGATGCCAGGTGGCACAGGCTCTAGCAACCAGTCCAGAGAACAGTAGAAGCCAAGCCAGTGGCTCCACCGACCTCCGACCTCCATCTTCATGAGGCTCCGGTGTGGCGTTAGTAGCACCAAGAGAGACCCTGTTGTGTGTCTTGATAATGTCAGAGAGACTGTCAGTAATATTTTTGAGGGGGGCGCAATTGCCCCTCCCCCCCCCACCCCCCCTGGATCCGCTCCCTGAATCGAGGCTCATCAGACCAGGCAACTTTTTTCCAATCTTCTATTGTCCAATTTTGGCGATCCTGTGTGACTTGTAGCCTCAGTTTCTTGTTCTGAGCTGACAGGAGTGGCACCCGGTGTGGTCTTCTGCTGCTGTAGCCCATCTGCTTCAAGGTTCGATGTATTGTGCATTCAGAGATGGTATCCAGCATACCTTGGATGTAACGAGTGGTTATTCAAGTTACTGTTGCCTTTCTATCATTTGGAACCATTCTGTCCATTCTCCTCTGACATCAACCACACATTTTCCTCCACACAACTGCCACTCACTGGACATTTTCTCTTTTCCTACCATTCTCTGTAAACCTGAGAGATGATTGTACGTTAAAATCTCAGATCAGCAGTTTTTGAAATACTCAGATCAGCCTGTCTGGCACCAACAACCACGTTCAAAGTCACTTAAAGGGGTTGTAAACCTTTGTGTTTTTTCACCTTAATACATCCTATGCATCAAGGTGAAAAAACACCTAGCAGTCACCGGCCCACCAGCCCCCCCTCCCCATTTTACTTACCTGAGCCCCTTCGTCTTTTTTTCAGCATGGATGCGCCGTCTTTCTCTCCAGGTAGTCCCAGCTTTGATTGGATAGATTGATAGCAGCGCGACCATTGGCTCCTGCGGCTGTCAATCAAATCCAGTGATCTGGGGGGCGGGGCCGAGTCAAACATTCGGCTTCTGTGGACGCCCAATGAACAACTCGGGAATGCACCCACAAGGTAACCCTCTCAGGAGCGTGCTTCTCCTAGGGGGTTATCCAATGCTGGGAGGAGCCACGAGAGCCGCCAGGGGACCCCACAAATGGATGTTCGGGGCCACTCTGTGCAAAATGAGCTGCACAGTGGAAGTAAGCATGATATGTTTAAAAAAAAAAAAAAAAAACAAGGCTTTAGTATCACTTTAAATCCCCCTTTCTTCCCCATTCTGATGCTCGGTTTGAACTTCAGCAAGTTGTCTTCACCGTGTCTAGATGCCTAAAACACATTGTTGCTGCCATGTGATTGGCCAATTAGCAATTTTCGCTACCAAGCAATTGAACAGGTGTACCTAATAAAGTGGCCGGTGAGTGTAATTAAATATTTTTTGCTTTTTGGGTTTAGCAACAGTAAAAATGAGTCTGTATATGCAGTAAAGCGCTCTTGTTATACTCTGTTCTGTTCTGAAGATATAATTTTCGTCGGACATCTAAACTTTTTTTCAAGGGTCCCTTAATGATAAAAAAAGGTTGAGGCTTTTTCTAGAAATGGAAAAATTATGCCCTGAACTTCCCAACTGTAGACAAGAAAGTCCAATGGGTACGGCTGAATGTTTGTCGGAGTTCTGTGTAACCATTTTGTAGGTTTGCTACATTTTTATTTTTTGTCTTCTATACATTGTAACTTTTTTTTTTCATTTTGTTGAATGAGAATCTTGTGGATCTTCTTGATTTTTAAAGATTTTCCCGGCTATAACCCATCTCGATTTTGTGCTGTAAGACCTCATAATGGTTCCTCGGTCTCCCAGAGTATCATCTGTGTATCCACCGCGCCGACCCGTGACCCCGGCAAATGAGGGCCTTTGATCTTTTTCCACTTCACTGATGGAGATCACAATTTAGTTAACTTTACTTTTTTTGGTTAACTTGTTTCCAAGCCCCGGCCGCCCGTCTCATTATACGGAGCTACAGAAAGGACCTGAGTAATGAAGCATAATTGCTGGACACACAAAAAAAAGGTTGATTAAAGGGGAATTCAGCCCAGACAAATCATACATTATATCTGCTTGGTTATGTGGCAACTCTAATTAATGTGAGATCCAGAAGCCCCATTACTTAAATCTAAATTACTTTATTCCCTGTATTTCATGCTCAGACCACAAACCAGTGTGACCCTTCAGCTTGATGGCAAGCTTCCTCTGGTTACCACCAACTTCCATTACATGGCTCCCAACTGTCACTGATTTTCGAGGGACTGTTCCTCATTCAGAACTGTGTCCCTCTGTGTCCCTCTGTGTCCCTCTGTGTCCCTCTGTGTCCCTCTGTGTCCCTCTGTGTCCCTCTGTGTCCCTCTTTCCTCCTCATTTGTCCCTTTATTTTGGTCTTATCTATATAGTTGTATATAAAATTCACTACTAATTGATCACAAAGTGCTTCTGAGTGATAAACCTTTCATCTAGGGCTGCAACTAACGATTATTTTCATAATCGATTAGTTGGCCAATTATTGTTTCGATTAATCGATTTAACAACCTTAAAAAAAAAGTGTGGTGTATAATTTAGTTAATATGTAAAGTTATTTTTTTTTTTTTTTTTTTTTTTTTAAAGGCAATTTATTCTTAAATATCTCTATATGCAGTGGTAAATATAAATAACCAACTATATGGTTAGAGGGCAAAATATCTAATCCACCCTGAGAATAACAGACAGAAGAGATATACTGTATATATTAGAGGGGATATATACTCTATATACTATTAGAGGAGAGATATACTATGTATACTATTAGAAGAGAGATACTGTATATACTATTAGAGGCTATATACATTAGAGGATAGATATACTGCATATACTATTAGAGGCATATACTGTATATACCATTGGAGGAGGCATATACTGTATATACCATTGGAGGAGGCATATACTGTATATATACCATTGGAGGAGGCATATACCGTATATATACCATTGGAGGAGGCATATACTGTATATACCATTGGAGGAGAGATCTGTAAATATCAGACTCATTAACTTTAACCCCATTTTGTTACTGGCCGATTAATCGATTATGAAAATAGTAATCGATTCATTTAATAATCGATTGTCGATTAATTAGTTGTTTCAGCCCTACTTTCATCCAATTTCTAAATTGCTGCATTTGAAAATTCTAAAAGCCAGTATAAAGGAATAGTAGTGGTAAAAAAGCACCTGTATGCTTTCCCTCCTCTTCGGACCACTACTGGCGCTGTAGAGGAGAGAAGGGTTCACTACTCCATATCTTCTGGGTCCTGTCCCAGATTGCAACACTTCTGGGGAGAGGTCCGCCGCATCACACAAAAATTCACGGAATATGCCGTCCCGGAGGAAGCGGCATTCTGCCTCCTACACCATTCAAAGATCTCGGCCAAAGCATACAAGAAATCACTCATTAGACACCTGCTCAATGCGGCTAAGACATGCATACATACCCCTTTTTTTGGAAACAACAATCCCCACCGACCGCTGCTCTTTGGCTGAGGAAAGTAGAAGGAATAAAAAAGATGGAGGACTTAATCCTTACAGCGCAACACAGAGGTGAGACTTTCACGGAAACGCGGAATATATGGAACACCTTCATTTTTTTCGGATGAAGGGCAGTGCCTCCTGGGGCCATAGACTCCCCTTAACATCAAGTTACTGATTACTCAGTCTTCCACCGCCATGTCTTCCGCTTGACCCCCTTTTTCACACCTCCCCACCCCCCCCCTTTACGCCCCTTCCCTTACCCCAATGTAAGCCGGACACCTTCAGTGTTTCGGTGAATAGGAAAGGTGAAAAAGAACTAAGGGGGAGACCTTCATCTCCTGACATTTACGTGGAATTTATTAATCGTGAACATGCAACACTTAAGCGATGAGTTTCTGTTCTGATGATGTTCACTGTCTGGTAACTGAAAATGTAACATTTTTGAAATCCTCTTGTGCACTGTATATGATCCTTACAATCACAGAAATGTTCATGTCTCAGTTGTCCTGTTGGGGCTTCATCCCTTTTTGGGTGTTCAATAAAACTTTATATTTGGAAAAAAAAAAAGCACCCGTGGGTTTTTAATGTACGATTCTCCTTTAAAGGGGGCGTGGCAGGGGCTGTGTCATATGCCTACATACTTTTTGCTAATAGGTGTCCCTCATTCCCATCTCAGAAAGTTGGGAGGTATGCTGTTTGCTTACTGACCAATGCAGCCTCAAAGACCCTATGCAAATACAAACTCTTATGGAGGTCTGTGATATGGCAAAGCATATGTCCTCCCCCCTGCTGGAGGGCGGGGCTGTCAACAGGGTGGCCTGGCGGGCTGTCAATGGTGCATCCTAGCGGAGGGTGGCCTGGCGGAAGGGCGGGCTGTCAACGGTGGGGCCTTGGCGGAAGGCGGGCTGTCAACGGTGGGGCCTTGGCGGAAGGCGGGCTGTCAACGGTGGGGCCTTGGCGGAAGGCGGGCTGTCAACGGTGGGGCCTTGGCGGAAGGCGGGCTGTCAACGGTGGGGCCTTGGCGGAAGGCGGGCTGTCAACGGTGGGGCCTTGGCGGAAGGCGGGCTGTCAACGGTGGGGCCTTGGCGGAAGGCGGGCTGTCAACGGTGGGGCCTTGGCGGAAGGCGGGCTGTCAACGGTGGGGCCTTGGCGGAAGGCGGGCTGTCAACGGTGGGGCCTTGGCGGAAGGCGGGCTGTCAACGGTGGGGCCTTGGCGGAAGGCGGGCTGTCAACGGTGGGGCCTTGGCGGAAGGCGGGCTGTCAACGGTGGGGCCTTGGCGGAAGGGCGGGCTGTCAACGGTGGGGCCTTGGCGGAAGGGCGGGCTGTCAACGGTGGGGCCTTGGCGGAAGGGCGGGCTGTCAACGGTGGGGCCTTGGCGGAAGGGCGGGCTGTCAACGGTGGGGCCTTGGCGGAAGGGCGGGCTGTCAACGGTGGGGCCTTGGCGGAAGGGCGGGCTGTCAACGGTGGGGCCTTGGCGGAAGGGCGGGCTGTCAACGGTGGGGCCTGGCAGAAGGGCGGGCTGTCAACGGTGTCCCTCATTCCCATCTCAGAAAGTTGGAAGGTGTGCCTTTTAGTTTGCTTGCTGACCAATGCAGCCTCAAAGACCTTATGCAAATACAAACTCTTCTGGAGGTCTGTGATTGGATATGGCAAAAATGTGTCCTCCCCCTTGGCAGAGGGCGGGCTGTCAACGGTGCATCCTAGCGGAGGGCGGCCAAGTGGAGGACGTGCTGTCAACGGTGGGGCCTTGGCGGAGGGCGGGCGGGCTGTCAACAGTGCAATCCGGTACAAGGAAAATAGAAAGCATTTTTTTCTTGCACATGATTGGTGATCAACAGAGCTTTACGACATTTACTAAGCTCCGGGGGAAATGAGTGCAATGGCTCCTGCAAAGTGAAATCTACCCTTGTGTGTCCCTGGTAAAAAAACGGGGAGTATATAAAGAGTACTAAAAACTCTGTAATATTATATTTTTGTATTGTAAATTAATGCAGCACTGAAAATTGTGCCAAAATAAGAACATTCAGTATTGAACTGTCCAGGCAAATTATTACAACAATGAAAGGACTAGACCAGTCTACAGCCAATCACAGCGCTAAATTCAATTGTAGCAAAAATGCCTTTTGTTTTTTTATATTACCAAACGAAATAAATCTAACCAATTTCTTTCCTTTTCTCCTCTAGGGTTTAAGGAAACAGCCTTCCTCTACGCCATCTCCTCAGCAGGGCTGACGCACGCCATGGCGAAGGCTTGCAGCGCGGGCAGGATGGAGCGATGTACGTGCGACGAGGCTCCGGACCTCGAGAACAGGGAAGCCTGGCAGTGGGGAGGCTGCGGGGACAACCTGAAATACAGCAACAAGTTTGTAAAGGAGTTTCTGGGGAAAAAGTCTGACAGGGACCTCCGAGCCCGCGTAGATTTACATAATACCAACGTGGGCATTAAGGTAGGTACATCACTGTATAGAACTTGTTACGGTATTAAATTCAAGAATGGTAAGGTCCTTGGGCTTGTCTCATAGGCATCAGTTTGACACCAATATGAGAATCTTCTGAGGTTATATGGAGTCCATTGATGGTTTGGATTGGATCTGCATCCAAGTTTTTTCATTCCCATAGGCTTTTTTTAAATGTATGGAGTGGTGATGGGTTAAAACCCTCAATGTTTGTTTCCCTAAGATGGAAAGTGATAAATTCACCATTTCACAATGGTCATGAATAGGAGGTGAGTGCAAGTCTTCCACGGGGGGGACACATTTTAGGTGGAAACTTCTCCTGGTTATCTTGGACCTCTTGTCTCCTGGAACAGGAAATGAAGGGTCATTTCCCCGGTGGGTTTTAAAGTATATATATTTTAAGTGTTTCCTCTTGGTCTGTTAAACATGCTATTGAAAGTTATTTTTTTTTTTTTCTCCAAGTACAAAAATGAACCATTTAATTTGTCAGGGGTCTAGTGGGCTCCCAACTTCTAGTCGTAAGTGGACAACCCTGCACCAAAATCTCAATGTTGCCAACCCCACCCAGTTCTCTGTGGACTGGGATGTTTCGTGGGCCTGATATAGGGTGATTCTAATCCTCCATAGAAACCGAGTGACTGACTAAAGCCCCATACACACTATCAGATTTTCTACTGATTTTTGTCTTCAGATTTACCAAAACCAAGTAGTGTAAGGGCCTGCCTGATTGCATACACATTGAAACGCCTAAGGTTTGATCTCATATTATGATTTTGGTAAATCTGAAGGAAAAAATCAGCAGAAAATCTGATGGTGTGTATGGGGCTTTAGGCCAGTCTGACACCAAAAGTGTTACTGGCAGGATCACCAGGCAGAAAGAAGGGAGTTGGGGGAGGGGAGGCATGCTGAAAACAAACAAATGCAGTCACCATCTATGGACCTGTAAGCTGAAGTAGATCTCATTTTGGTTCTTGAGCTTAAATGCAAATTGGCTAGAAATAGGCTTTCAGTCTTGAACCTTTTTCTACCAGTGGGAGCCAGCTCCTACTTATAGGTTGTAACACGGGAGGCATTGCATGGGTTTCCTGATCATGTGATCACTAGGAATTACTGTGGTCGTGATAGGGGGCCCATCCTGCTGGTTCCTTTGGTGTCCAAGGACAAGCATGCTATTAAAGTTCTAAATAGCTTGAAAATTCTGAAGCCAGAGTAAGAACTCATCTGTATTGCTGCTGCTTCACTTTCCAGTCACAGGCTGGGGGGGGGGGGGGGGGGGGGGTTTGATGGTGGTGGGTCGTCTGGGATGACCTGTGGTGCTGCAGCTTTCACCATCCAGTCACAGGCTGGGGGGTCGTCCGGTAAAACCTGGGCTCAGAGGAAGCTGGTTGAATGAAGCTGGCAGTCAAACTGAGGACATCTCTTGGCAGAAAAAGGTACTGTAGAGGAAGATTAACATTTCTCTTAATGGGCTGTTCAAGTTCTATTTTTTGTGCGCTCCGCTTTAAGTGTTGTGACAGCATAACTAACATATTAGATTACCAGTCTACATGTGGTAGCTACATTAGTTCTTTTTTCTTTTTAGTTTTTCATTGTGCTAGAGCAATGGTCATAACACTTTGGGCCCATTTGCTTGCCTTTATTTGGCCTTTAGGACATTAGTCTCTCCCTAGCACTAGTGAGAAGGCGCCATCCTCCCACTGACCCCCCTTCCACTACAGTGGGGTGCGGTTCCTCCTGCTGACCCCCCTCTTCCCCGACAGTGGGGTGCGGTTCCTCCCGCTGACCCCCCTCTTCCCCGACAGTGGGGTGCAGTTCCTCCCGCTGACCCCCCTCTTCCCCGACAGTGGGGTGCGGTTCCTCCCGCTGACCCCCCTCTTCCCCGACAGTGGGGTGCGGTTCCTCCCGCTGACCCCCCTCTTCCCCGACAGTGGGGTGCGGTTCCTCCCGCTGACCCCCCTCTTCCCCGACAGTGGGGTGCGGTTCCTCCCGCTGACCCCCCTCTTCCCCGACAGTGGGGTGCGGTTCCTCCTGCTGACCCCCCTCTTCCCCGACAGTGGGGTGCGGTTCCTCCCGCTGATTCCCCCTCTTCTCCACCAGTGAGGCACGATTCCTCCTGCTGCCCCCCAGGTGCTATGAAATTGTATTTATTTTTTTACTCCCATTGACACTGGGATATTTTCTCTTCCCGCTACAGTTCAGTCTCCTCGGTAATGGACCTTAAACTGGCCCTTTTGTTTAGAAAGTTTGGAGACCCCTGTCCTAGGGTATTGGTGCTACAATAGAGCAGCAGTGTTATCTACCTAGGACAGGCTAAAAAAAAATCCCTCCATCAATGTAAAATGGGTGGTGTTCTGTAGTCCCTGGAAATATCAGAACAATGTACCTGCCCAGTGTAGCACAGGATTTAAGTCGGCGGTGGCCCATCCATAAGGGGTGCAGTGGTGCCTCCCCCCCTAATCCATGCGCCCGGCCCCTAATCTATATATAGGGTGCCGGACTCATGGCTTCCAATGTATTTAGAACTCAAATTGGGACTTTGGGGCGCCGAGCACTGCTCCCTGAGCCCACCCAAATGTGTAACAATAGCGAATTTAATATTCGCTATTGTCTTCTTGATTCCCATCCCAACCAGTCTGAGACCCAATTGGCCGAGAGCAGCAGCGACTTTATTGGCCGCCGAGGAGGAAGCTGCTCAGGAGGAGGAAACGCAGGGGAAGCTGCCATGGAGGAGGAGATGCAGGAAGGATCCGAAGTTGCCCATGACCTAGATGGCATAAGTGCGGGACGGACTGACAGATGAGTGCGGGGTGGTGGGGCAATGGAAGGACCCACCCCATGGGGCACCGGCCACCACTGATTTCAGATATTATTTTGCACCTATAGAACAGATATAGTAAGTGGTTTTTGATGGTATGTTTAACAGACCTAAAGGGAACAAATCGGAATATTAGGCTTGTGATCTTGGTGGGTGATCTACGGACAAAATGGCACCAATAGTTTGTTCCTTGAGAGGACCCCATTCCTGGGGTGTAAGTGAATTAGTAAACAGACAGAAGTTTCTGAAACCTTATAAACCAAAGAAACCACTTCCAAAATGGACCACTACAGCCAGGAACCCCAGCAGAGGAGAACGGGGTGTCCAAAGTTGGTTCCTGGTGCTGTGTGTTGGTAAACCACGCAGTCTAATGTGATTCATTGGGGGAAGTTTGACCCTTCTAACCTGTCTCCTTGCTGTTTGGGAAAGCATGACACAGATTATGAAATCATCAAGTGCCGCCTTTGGACCTGTTGTGTCTCGGAAGGGGCTTTCTGGGTGACCTCAGCCTCTAATGAAAGGGACGGCCTGTCTGCCATTAGCCGGAGTGATTAAACCGAGAGCTTCTTCTTTTGAGATGTCTGGGATCTGAATGGAGCTCTTATTAAAAACACAATTTCCTCTCTATTATTCAGCTGTTTATTCTGAGAAAGCAAAGTCCCGTTTCTGGCAGAGACACAAAGCGGCCCCCTCCTCGCTCGCCTCTTCATTTATGACAAGGGCTCAGCTCCTCTCCAACCCTTTTCTTGTGTTAAGAAATCAAATGATTATAGCAATCTCTATATCAGTCTTTTTCAACCTTTTTTACCCCAAAGGAATCCTTGAAATCATTTTCTAGTCCCGAGGAACCCTTACTAAAACCAATTCATTGGTGGTCAGTGAAAAAAAATGCCCCTTTTTTTTTCTTTTACAGTTGTGGTCATGTGGAATGAGGCAGCCCCCTTATGGTGGTCAAAATGCAATCCCTACTGATGGCTTAAAAGATTGTTGGCTTCATGCAACTGGCTCTGCCAAGTGGCAATGACCCCAGAACTATGCAGACACCTTAAGATAGGAGGTCAATCGGCCACAGCTCAGGGAACCCCTAGCAACCTTTGAAGGAACCCTGGTTGAAAATGGTCGCTCTATATTGAAAATATGGATAAGTAGACCGATATAAGTACCAAAAGTTTTTGGGGGTTTTTTTCCATCTTTTTGGGAAAGTTTACAACAATTCAAGAGTCTATGCACGTTGCAAGAGCAGTTGCGCCAATGGTTTTTGTAAATGAGCAGATGCTCTGCTGACTTCTATCATCCAATTAAGTGCAAGCAAATATGTGGTTTTTTTTTGTTTTGTTTTTTGTACGTTATTGGGTATTCTTTGCAAAGTAAAGCTTTAACTCATTTACTATGCTCTGGAGCAACTGCATTTCGCACAGTCTTTTTGCCTTTAGTAAATAAACCCCTATGCCCCGTGAGTAGATTTCTATTCTTGCCCTTTTAGTTGTAATACGAAGTGAGGGAAGTCCTCCTTAAATTTTCCAATGGGAACGCTTGTTCCAGTGACCTCTCGCTCTATATTCCTGTTGGTGGCAATTTTCTTTTTTTTCATTTATTCCTTGCTTTTAATAAAAAGATTGGTTTTAGATACACATTGAGATGGGTAGATATGGGTAGGATAAAGCAGTAGGTATAAAATAGAGCTGGATGGGTGATATGAGATGTGGCAGAGAGATGGGATTTAAGAGTCTTCAGAAAATGAAAATATTCTGTATGTTGGGAGGCACTATATGGGGTTTAAGGTGTGGTCTGTGTGTGTGGGGGGGGGGGGGGGTGTAAGGTTTTTAGGGTCACTAGAAGATGAAATGTATGGTGGGGGCACTTAGAGATGGCAAGTGTAATGGAGGAGATGGCAGGTTGGTGCACTGGAGGAGATGGAAACTGTGGTGGTGGCACTGAAGAGAATGGAAAGTGTGGGGTTGGGGCATTTAAGGTGATGGAAGTTGGGAGGGGGGTGCTGGAATGGGATGGAGGGGATGGAATTTGGAGTGTGCTGGAGGTGATAGAAGTTGCGGGGTGCTGGAGATGGAAGGTGAGGTGGAGGGGACAGAAATTGGGGGGTGCTTGAGGAGATTGAAGGTGTGGTGGATGGGGCAGAAGTTGGTGGGTGCTTGAGGAGATGAAAGGTGTGGTGGAGGGGGCAGAAGTTGGTGGGTGCTTGAGGAGATTGAAGGTGTGGTGGATGGGGCAGAAGTTGGTTGCTTGAGGAGACGGAAGGTGGGGTGGAGGGGGCAGAAGTTGGTGGGTGCTTGAGGAGATGGAAGGTGTGGTGGAGGGGGCAGAAGTTGGTGGGTGCTTGAGGAGATGGAAGGTGTGGTGGAGGGGGCAGAATTT
Source organism: Lithobates pipiens (assembly GCF_037356315.1). Lineage (NCBI taxonomy): Eukaryota > Metazoa > Chordata > Amphibia > Anura > Ranidae > Lithobates > Lithobates pipiens. The sequence continues at coordinate 32,900,830 of NW_027507764.1, read as the reverse complement.
GGTGGGTGCTCGAGGAGATGGAAGGTGTGGTGGAGGGGGCAGAAGTTGGTGGGTGCTGGAGGGGATGGAAGCAGTTGTGTGCTGGAGGAGATGGAAGGTGTGCTGGAGCAGATGAAAGTTGGGGTGTGCTGGAGGAGATGGAAGGTGTGCTGGAGCAGATGAAAGTTGGGGTGTGCTGGAGGAGATGGAAGTTGCACTGGAGGGGACAGAATTTGTGGGGTGCTTGAGGAGTTGGAAGGCGGTGTAGTGGGGTTGGGGGTGGCACTGAGGAGGATGGTTAAGTGTGGTGGTGGGGGCACTTAGCTGGAAGGTGTGGTGAGAGTGCTGGAAGGGGTGGAACTTGTGCTGGGATGATGGTGGGAATGGAAAGTGTGGTGGGAGTGCTGGGTGGTGTGTGGGGGTTGTGAATGATGGGGGTAAAGAGGTTTCAGAAAATTATTATGAACTAGGAGTATACCATATTGCAAGGAGATACAAATTATATAAAATGGGGAGGAATTAATAGACTTGGTAAATAACAAGTTGCTTACTAAGTATAACGAATGCCACTTAATAAGCATGTTAAAGCCACCTTTTGACTTTGCTCACAATGTTTCCCTTTTTTCCACATTCTCCATCCAGGAAATTCACGAAACAGGAAAAGTTTAAATTGTGTTCTTAATACCTTTTTTGAAAGGGTTATCTTGCTTTCAGTACTTGTAGCAGATCCTAATCTCAGACATAATCTCTAGAAGTGGATAGATTGGATGTTGTCCTCAGAGCTGCTTTTAAGGTTCCCCTCCAGTAATGATGCAGTTAAGTGCGCTCGCACAGGTTGCGCTCGGCTCGAGTACGGGATGTTTTAATTAAATGTGTCCCATGTTCCCCAGCAAAGTATCATTAGGCAGGACTTTCCAAGTAGAATGCACTAGGGTTTGCTAAAATTTCTTAATCCCCCAAGGGCCGACCTTCGCTGAGGTGTGTTTGGTCAAGCATGTCCCACCGATGTGAGGGGCACCTTACAGGGAGATGCAGTTACCAGGCAGATCATGGCATTCTACCGTGCCTGGCCTGTATTGTCTCTCCCCTTATTGAACTGTACGGGCAGGCCCAGTGTTCCCAGGGATGGCCGTTCATGTTTCTGCTCATGGAGTGCGGGGAGGAGGGAGGGTGAGAGAGGGGCCTCCGCTCATTATATTTCTGCAGAGAAATTCGAAACACAAATGATTTTCAGAGCTAGAACAAGGAAAATGACAGTTAACTCATGATGTGCCCATTGAATATGGATAGACGGCAGCGCCCTGCACTGTTCACCCTTGTTGGCGTTACATTGATCATTTTATATTTAACTTTAATACCACTTTAATATTGATTGGGCCCTGGGCAAAACTTTTCTTGGGGGGGCCCCCCCATGCAGTTTCACTCTCCACCTGCTCTGAGACATACAATAAATGGCAGCTGGACTCAAAATCAGTTTACTGAATCAGATCAGGCAGCTATTGCGATTGGTTGCCAGAGGTTACAGTGTATCATTAACGCTCACTGACTGGTTGCTAGAGGTTACAGAACACATTACAGCTCACTGATTAGTTGCTAGAGGTTACAGCACATGATTTCTGCTTGTTTGACTGCTAGAGATTACTATGGATATGACCTCAGCGGGGCATGAGATGCATATCAATGCCACCGACCGCCGCTATTTACTTTTGAATGCCGGTAATTTACATGTAAACACCGGGTCTGCAGGTGAGTCATCTGTACACAACAATAGACCAAAGCTGGGCAGCATTAGTAGCAGCACTTCACACTGAGATATTGGGACACAGCACGGGACTAAAACCTCAAGGGGCAAGAGAATTTAAACTATGATAGTTGGCAAGTATGAAGCAACTGCTTTGGGCCCCACAACAATGACAGGGCCCAGGGCTGCTGCCCCTTTTGCCCTGCCTTAAAAACGGCCCTGCTTTAGCATCTACATGTCTGCACTGTTGCAGCTTGCCGTAGAACTATTCCCCCTGCTCCCAGCGAAGATAACCTAATGCCGCGTACACTCGAGCGGAATGTCCGACAGAAAAAGTCAGACGCAAGCTTTTCATTGTATATTCCGATCGTATGTATGCCTCATCTGACTTTGAGAAAAAAAATTCTGAGGGACCTAGAAGCAAGCTCTGAGACAGAAGCTATTGGCTACTGACTATTGAACTTCATTTTTCTAGTCCCCTCGTACGTCACCGCGTTCTTGCCGATCGGACTTTGGTGTGATCGTGTGTACGCAAGACAGTTTCAGAGGAATTCCGTCAAAAAAACCTTCAGAGTTTATTCCGACGTGAGAAAACCGGTCGTGTGTACGCGGCATAAGGCCCCCTTCACACGGACGTTCCGTTCAGGTCCGCCTGTCAGTTTTTCAGGTGGACCTGAATGGATGCTCCATAGAGGTCTATGGAGTGTCGAATGTCAGCGGTGACAAGTCCACTGACATCCGGCCCGCTCCGATCCGAAAAAGTGTGACGGAGGAAAAAGCTATTTTTCCATCCATCATCGGATCGGTGACTATGGACACTGCGGTCCGTCGTTACCCAATCTCCCATAGGGGAGAGCGGCGCTGTGACAGGTCCGTCCCTGCGCAGTGTGCAGAGATGGACCTGTCCTCTCCCTGCTCAGCGGAGATCGCTCCGGCGATCCCCTGCTGTGCAAGCGGATATCAATGGGGCGGATCATCACTGATCCGGCCCGTGTGAAAGGACCCTAAGGGTTCATGCTAACTGAGTTGGTTTGGGGGTTGCATTCCTCCCAACTTTTTGAGATGGGAAATGAGGGACACCTATCAGCAAATGTATGCAGGCATTAGGACACACCCCCTGCCACGCCCCATTAAAGGAAAATTGTACAAAAAAACAAGATTGGTTAAACCCACAAGTGCTTTTTTTACCACTATTTGTCCTTTATATTGTTTTTTTGGAATTTACAAATGCAGCAATTTAGAAATCAGATGAAAGGTTTAGTGCCGGAAAACACTTTTTGATAGATAAAAAGTGCATTTTATATACCTCTATATAGATCAGACCAAAATGAGGGACATTGCTCCAAATCGGGGACAGTTGAGAGCTTTGGGGTTGCTTATCTTACCAGGGCCACATTGGAAATCGCAAGGTCTCACACTACCTGCCTGATTGGGCCGCCTCCTCCCTTTTGGTATGGATGGGCCAACAGCTGTTTGGGCATTTGGACGAATGCCTGGTCAACCCCCTGTTTCTATATGAGCATCCTGTTGTCAGTAGGTGCTGGCACTTGCCCCATTGCTAGCGATGGTCACAAGTTCTGATAAGACCAATCCCGCACACGCGCATACATTCCTGCAGACCCCCACAATCACAGGTCCTGGGCCGTTTGGAAGATGCCCTTGTCATTAATAGGGATGAGTCGAACGCCCCCAGGTTCGGTTCACAGCTGATCGAGCTGTCCTCCGCTCGATTCACACAGTGCCCGAATGCCGCCGAGCTCCGTTCCCTGCGATGTTACGGCGCACGGGAGCGGAGAACGACGCCAAATTCTAAAAAGTAAAAACACACAAAACACACACAGTACTGTAATCTTACAGATTACAGTACTGTGTAAAAAAAAATTACACACCCCCTTTGTCCCTAGTGGTCTGTCCAGTGCCCTGCATGCACTTTTATATTATAAATACAGTTTTTTTTTTTTTTTTTTCTGCCTGGAATTTGGAGATTGTCCATAGCAACCAAAAACTGTCCCTTTTATGTCAAAAGTAATTTTAGACCAACTAGAAAACAGTGATAATAAATTATAATCACTTGCAGAATTGAGCGATAGCGATTTGTGGGGAAATTCGTCATCTAATGACTGAAATTTGCTCATTTGCATAATTGTCGCAGTGTTTTTGGATTTGATTACATTATTGAATAATTTTTACTATCATTTATTATATTATAAACTTTATCATACCCGGGATGTCTGCTAGACTCTGGTTTGAACAGATTTAAGAGAGTTATTCCTAAGAATTGCAGGACTACAATATAAAACGCCAAATTTTCATGCAAAATAATTGTACAGCTTTCAGCACCTAAAATCGGAACTAATCAATACCGCCAGGGAGGTTAAAGAAGATCTCATAAGTATAAATGTTTGTTTTTTACATTTTTAATACACCAGCTTGCTTAAAATATTAAGCAAGCTGCATTGTCACCCTGTCGATAATCTTCCAATGTAGACTAAATGTGGCCTTTTTTTAACGCACATTAGACAGGCGCATGGTCCACTGTCACCATCAAGGAGCGTCCTTCCTCCTGAGAAATGTCATGCAGCTGTTGCCGGTGTTCTGCCTAATAGAGTCCGGCCATCCATATGTGTCCGCTCCGTACTGCGCATGCGCAGTACGGAGCAGACGATGCTTCGGAAAATCTCCGAAGCTGAACAGCGCCTGCGCCGTGAGTGGAGGAGGTAGCCCCACTATCCAAGCGGACATAGGGTTTAGAATTTTAGAGGGCCCCTCGCGGGCGAGCTTCGCTCGCCACGCTTCGGGCTCGGCCTCGCTGCGCTCGGCTCTTTTTTATTCTAACTCTATGTCCACTTGGATAGTGGCGATAGAACCTGGACTCACGGCGCAGGCGCCGTTCGTCCTCGGCAATTTTCGGAATCTGTGCTCCTGTGTACTGCGCATGCGCAGTACGCAGAGGACAGCATCTGATGGAGGACCCTATTTGACAAGACACCGGCATGAAGACAGGAAGGTTGCAATAGCGGGACTGAGGAGGGGGGAATGAAAGTCAATTGCTACACAGTGCTTTAGCAATCTGGCTGTCATCCGGTGTTTCCATCATCTGTAACATTGGAGTGTAGGTCCACTTTAAGTACTCTTCCTACCTGTCGCCACCTCCTTTACTTGGAATAAGATGAATAATCGTCAAGATAATAGTTGACAATTCCATTACAAGCAATGACTTCAGCGAATAACCATTATCTTTAATTAATGAGGCTAGTTTTGTCTTGTGTCTAAAGTCAACAGGCTCTGATAAATGACTTCTTCCATGAATGAAGAAGCAGGTAAACGAAAAGCTTAGTCTGCGGAAATTCTTCAGTAGACATGTGCACTGCCGAAATATTTTTTTTTTTTTTAGGGTCATTTGTTATGACCGCAATTCCTAAATTCGAAAACATAACTAATAATAACTAACTTTTCAATTATAGGTATTGGAATTTCCTTTTTAAATTTAGCTGATACTGAATGTAACAAAAACAAATTTATCCAAAGTTACAAATTATATGAAATGATGAATGCCGCATCTAAACAAATGGAATGAAACAAATTTAATAACGTTATTTATTATTATTATTTATTATGTTTCATTTATTTAGATAAGGCATTCATTATTTCGGATAATTTGTAACTTTGGATAAATTTGTTTTTGTTACATTCAGTATCAGCTAAATTTAAAAAGGAAATTCCAATACCTATAATTGAATAGTTATTATTAGTTATGTTTTCGAATTTAGGAATTGCGGTCATAACAAATGACCCAAAAAATAAAATAAAATTCGGCAGTGCACATGTCTACTGAAGAATTTCCGCAGACTAAGCTTTTTTTTTTTTTTTTGAAATTTATAAAAAAAAAAAAATTTATAAAAGAATTGGAGAAGAAACAGATATAGAATGAGAAGGGGGAGGAGGAAAAGACGGGGAAAAAAATTAAAAAGGGGGGAAGGGAGTGATGGATGAACTGGGTTTGAGGATTGGGGTGGGGGATGTGGGTGTCGATCTTGGCTCCCTGGGGGGGGGGGGGGGGTGACACCCACATCCCCCACCCCAATCCTCAAACCCAGTTCATCCATCACTCCCTTCCCCCCTTTTTAATTTTTTCCCCGTCTTTTCCTCCTCCTCCTTCTCATTCTATATCTGTTTCTTCTCCAATTCTTTTATAAAATTATTTTTTATAAATTTCTAAAAAAAAAAAAAAAAAAAAGCTTAGCCTGCGGAAATTCTTCAGTAGACATGTGCACTGCCGAATTTTATTTTATTTTTTGGGTAATTTGTTATGACCGCAATTCCTAAATTCGAAAACATAACTAATAATAACTAACTATTCAATTATAGGTATTGGAATTTCCTTTTTAAATTTAGCTGATACTGAATGTAACAAAAACAAATGTATCCAAAGTTACAAATTATCCGAAATAATGAATGCCGCATCTAAATAAATGAAACATAACAAATAATAATAATAAATAACGTTAATAATTTGTTTCATTCCATTTGTTTAGATATGCAGCATTCATCATTTCATATAATTTGTAACTTCGGATAAATTTGTTTTTGTTACATTCAGTATCGGCTAAATTTAAAAAGGAAATTCCAATACCTATAATTGAATAGTTGGTTATTATTAGTTATGTTTTCGAATTTAGGAATTGCGGTCATAACAAATGACCCAAAAAATAAAATACATTTCGGCAGTGCACGTGTCTACTGAAGAATTTCCGCAGACTAATTTTTTTTTTTTTTTTTTAGAAATTTATAAAAAAAAAATTTTTTATAAAAGAATTGGAGAAGAAACAGATATAGAATGAGAAGGGGGAGGAGGAGAAGACGGGGAACAAAAATTAAAAAGGGGGGAAGGGAGTGATGGATGAACTGGGTTTGAGGATTGGGGTGGGGGATGTGGGTGTCACCCCCCCCTCCCCCCCCAGGGAGCCAAGATCAACAGCACTAAGCAGCAGTGGAAATAATCATGTGTATTGGAGGAATTCATCAGAGAAGCTGAAAAAGTTCAAATAAAACCATTTGGACTTGTGTTCCTCTGATTTATCCCGTAGAGCAGAGGTCAGAGCTTCCATTTGCTCAATGTCCCTCACTCCTGCAAGCCATTGGTGCACCGTCGGCAGGAACTGTTGCTTACATAGGGGTGGAATGCATGCCCGCGCAGCATTAAGGAGATGTTTGAGAAGGTATTTATGATAGTGTTTCCTTGATAAAGGGGTATGGTTAAGTAGGACTGTGGCTGAGTTATCTTGTAGGGAAATATCTGTGAATGAATGTATGAGCTTGAGCTCTGATTGCCAAAAAGTGCGCAGGGCAGTCCCAGAAAAAAAAAAGTATGAGTGCTTGTGTGTAGGCCACAGCACCAACAGTGGTCAGTTTGTTGAGGGAATAAGCTTAGCCAGAACTGATGGGGTTCTATACCAGCATGTCACTTTTTTATACATGGTTCCCTGGTATTTACTATATAGAGAGGATTTCTGCATGAGGTTCAGTGATGGTGACTTGCAAATCTCTCTCCCATTTTTGCTAAGAATGGGGGGTTTTCAATGGCATGGAGATCTAGCAGAGATTCGTAAGATTCATAAGACGTCGATATTGACCTCCAGATCGGTCCCTCACCCAAGCAAGGTTCCTCAAAGGAGTGGAGTGTTCGAGCAAAAAGGACCAATTTGGGCAACGAGCTAAGAAAGTGCGATAGTTGATTAATCCTACAGCGATCTAATGTGAGAGAAGCCATTTGAGTTCCTAAAAGAGGGGTGCTGGCTGTCTTGCGTTCACGTAAGGCTACAGAATATTTAGAGATGTCTTGCCGTTGATGACTCTTGCCGTTGGTGACTCTTGCCGTTGGTGACTCTTGCCGTTGGTGACTCTTGCCGTTGGTGACTCTTGCCGTTGGTGACTCTTGCCATTGGTGACTCTTGCCATTGGTGACTCTTGCCATTGGTCATCTCTCTAAACATTCTGTTGCCTTCTGTGTATGTTACACAGCCTGCACCCCAGTGGCAACCGCTCATAAGGGGCTTATGTGCGCTGCACCCCTAATCCATGCACCTGGCCCCTAAACTACATGCAGAGCGCCGGACGCATGGATTTCAATGGTTGTTTTTTTAAAGCAAAACCAGAGATTCTAATTGGCTTCAAAAAGGGTGGGCTGGGGGTGCGGAGCACTACACCCCAAACCCGACCAGTTGTGTGACATTAGCAAATTAATATTCGGTAATGCCTCCCTGTTTCTCCTCCTGGCCAATCAGGAAGCGGGTCCTGATTGGCCAGGAGGAGAAGCAAGCGCCGGGACTCGGGAGGAGATTCAGGGGGAGAAGCCGTGGAAGCCGCGACCTGGATGGTGTAAGTGCAGGGCTGGCGGGGAGCTTGACGAGCGAAGCGCTGATTGGGGAGGGGCATCGATCAAACGAGCATCGGGGGTGGAGGGTGGTTGGCTGGGGGGCACAGGCCGCCACCCCAAGAGAATTGAACACAAGCCTCCACTGCTGCACCCCTCCTTTGTCAAGAACTCAATGACGGAAAGTTGCTTCTGCTTGGAATTCATGCTTTACCTGCAATGAAAATGAAGAGTTACTATAGAGGACGTTACTGTACCAACATGTGAAACTTGGTAAATGAACAACCTTTGCAAGTTAATAAAAGTATGCAAGCTTCTGCATTACTTTCTGTACAGCCCTGGTATTAATAGCAACCGTATACTGGTAATACTTACATGGCTGCTGCAAGGATCATTTTAGAGCTCTACTCAAAACTTTAACTCATTGGAGGCTTCTACGCCGTCTCTCTAGTGTTAATCCCTCTTTTAGAATGCATGAGAGACACCGTTGCAATGAATTCCAGGGATTAATTGTACAAGGAAAAATCTCAAGTGGGGACCTAAATATAAACTTTCGAGTTATAATTCCCCCATCCCCAATTCAAAAGAATAAACAAATAAAAACCACTATGCCATGATAAAAACAAAACAAAAATACTTTGCATTTTCTTTCTGCAAATTTTAGAAAATGTGATTAAAACGCTGGTTCCGTTTACCTTGCATTTATGGTAAAATTACTTTGTGGATATGGGTTTGCTGCACTCAACCTTTCATCTTTGTAAATTGATAAAAGTACCGCAAATCTATAGCGGGGGTCTCCAAACCTTCTAAACAAAGTTCACTGTCCTTCCAACTTTAGAGGGGCCCCTGTGGTCAGTGGGAGTAGAAAATGTCCCAGCTTCAGAGGGATTGGACAATGTCTCAGGCTTGGTGGTCAGTGGGAGTAAAGATTAGCACATGTGGTCAGGAGGAGGAGGAATTGTGCCCTGTCATTGGTAATTGTGGAAATGGTCATCCATCATTGGTATTAGTGGGAAGGATCGTGCCCAATTGTTTTATCATATGGAGATATAGTGCTCCATTGCTGGTGTCAGTAGGAAGAATTATGCCCTATTGTTGGCATCAGTGAAAAGGAATAGTGCCCCAATTTTGGTGTCAGCGGAAGTTATGGTTCCTCATGTTGGCATCAGTAAGGAATAGTGCACACACACCTTGGTATCAGTGGAAGGATTAGTGCCCCTATGCCTTGGCATCGGTGGGAGGAACGGTACCCCCGGGCCTTGGCATCGGTGGGAGGAACGGTGGCATCGGTGGGAGGAATGGTGCCCCCGGGCCTTGGCATCGGTGGGAGGAATGGTGCCCCCGGGCCTTGGCATCGGTGGGAGGAACGGTGCCCCCGGGCCTTGGCATCGGTGGGAGGAACGGTGCCCCCGGGCCTTGGCATCGGTGGGAGGAACGGTGCCCCCGGGCCTTGGCATCGGTGGGAGGAACGGTGCCCCCGGGCCTTGGCATCGGTGGGAGGAACGGTGCCCCCGGGCCTTGGCATCGGTGGGAGGAACGGTGCCCCCGGGCCTTGGCATCGGTGGGAGGAACGGTGCCCCCGGGCCTTGGCATCGGTGGGAGGAACGGTGCCCCTGGGCCTTGACATCGGTGGGAGGAAACATACTCTAAAGGCAGCATAAAGGCAAGCAAATGGTTGCAGTTTGGGAACCATTGATCTAGAGGAATGCCAGTAAATTTCTTAAACAGAGAATAATCATGTGATTATAGCTGGTAGGTTATTTACTTTCAACAAGTTTACTTTGGTTTCTTCAGAATATGTAATGAATGGCTCCATTGCAATGGTTTTAAATGACCTGGATATTTTCCCCAGCAAAATCAGACTTCTTCTTTCAATCTGGATTTTTTTTTTTTTTTTTTTTATAATGGTTTGGGGTCAATATAATCTGATGGCCAATCCTTTCTTGAGAATTTTTTAAAACTACAGTACAAAGGGTGGGTGAAAATACCCAGCAGAAGGTTTTTTGTTTTTGTTTTCATTTAAATTTGTGACCTAATCAATTTTTATTAAAATCTTTCCAGGTGATTAAAGCCGGAGTGAAGACCACTTGCAAATGCCACGGGGTTTCCGGATCATGTACAGTCCGCACCTGCTGGAGACAACTTTCACCTTTTCACGAAATTGGAAAGCAGCTCAAGCAAAAATACGAAACTTCTCTCAAAGTAGGAAGCACCACCAATGAAGCGACTGGTGAAGGGGACATTTCTCCACCTAAAAAGTCAGTTTCTGGTCACAGTGACCAAATTCCAAGGACTACAGACCTTATCTACATTGATGACTCTCCGAGCTTCTGCCGGATGAGCAGGTTTTCTCCTGGCACAGCGGGGAGGAGGTGTTACAAAGACAAAAACTGTGAGAGCATTTGTTGCGGTCGGGGACATAATACTCAGAGCAAGGTGGTGACGAGGCCTTGCCAGTGTCAGGTCCGCTGGTGCTGCTATGTGGAATGTAAACAGTGCACACAGAGAGAGGAGGTGTACACGTGTAAAGACTAACCTGCTCTCCTTTGTTCATGAACAGATTAAGGAAACCATCATAGGATTTGAATACAAACAGGGTTTGGTTGGCAAAATTGGATGGAGACCTGATTTTTGTTAGCACTTTTTCGGGTGTACTCGCCCAACTGTGTTTTTCATGATCTGAATTTCATGGGGCCGAGGAGGATTTTTATTTTTTTTTTGACAATTATCCATTAGTTCCTATTTAAATAGTGGACATTCCAAGTCATTTTTCCACATGGTCATCTCTTGGTCCTTTATGTTCTCGCCTGCCTCTGAGCATCATTATGATGAGTCTAACAAGATACTCCTGGACCGGTGACTAGAGGCAAGAGTAGCATGCATTAGGACAGATGAAAAAAGAAAATGGAGTAACTGGATGAGAAGGGAATCATTCTAATTTCCAGTTTTAAATGGTTTAAAAAAAAAAAAATGTGCAGCCAGTATGCCACTGTTGATGGTTCCTGCTGTGACACCTTGGTATTTTTTTTTATTTTTTTTTTTTAATGTACAAAACCAAACAACTTTGGTCTCATACAAATGCTATTTTATAATCCTATTTTATGAATTGATGTTGCACCATCACAGATGTAAGATCAATGTACTCTTTAGGGTACAAAGTCAACCAAATCCAGATGCCTTTTTAGCACTATCACTGTCTTAAAGAAAAACCACTAGAAAAAAATGTATTTTTCCTTTTGTATAAATATATATAGTTTTCCTGAATTAAAAAACCAAAAAACAAAAAAAAAAACCATGTGGAGGTTCATGTTAAAGTTCTTCAGGGACTAAACTACGTGAGCAGTTTTAATAATCCTCGAACAAAGTCACTGACAAATGGATTGCTCAGCATTTTAAAACGAGTCCTAGGTAGGACAGTGGTGCCCTGATCATGGCCAGTCAACAAACTTGCCATTCTCAGACTTGTGACGTAGCTGGTAAAGGGGTCTCTCAGGTTCAGGTCTCTGATCATCTAGGCGCCCATGCCTCCATTCACAGGATTGAGTTTTTAAGGAATCCAAAGGGCCTTTTTGACGTTGTCCAAAGGGCCTTTTTGACGTTGTCCAAAGGGCCTTTTTGACGTTGTCCAAAGGGCCTTTTTGACGTTGTCCAAAGGGCCTTTTTGACGTTGTCCAAAGGGCCTTTTTGACGTTGTCCAAAGGGCCTTTTTGACGTTGTCCAAAGGGCCTTTTTGACGTTGTCCAAAGGGCCTTTTTGACGTTGTCCAAAGGGCCTTTTTGACGTTGTCCAAAGGGCCTTTTCGACGTTGTCCTGCTGACCATTGTCAATGGTCTAAAGTTTTGACCCAAACTGAAAGAGGGGAAATATTTAAATTGGGATGCTTGTTCCAATGACACCTAAATGGTGATATCCTTCACTTTGGCAATATCTCCCTGCTATGCCTACAGGACAGGAAGTTGAGGTAAAATCCCCTCAATAGGACAAAGATGGCAAAAAAAAATCCTGACCAGTCTTGTAATTGCTTTCTCTACCTGTTTGACCTGGTGACAATTGTCAATGATCTAAAATTTAGACCCGAATTGGAAAGAGGAGAAATCTATCAATTTGGACGCTTGTTCGAATGATGGCTAAGAGGGGATATCCTTCACGTCGGAGATTTTCTTGCTTCCTTCTGTGCTTAAAGGGCAGGGAGGTCAAATTAAATCTACTCAATGGGACAAAGATGGCAAAAACATCCTTACCGGGCTTATAATTCATTACTCTACCTAAAATGTCAAAAAATTGCCCTTTATGAGGGCATTTATTTGTATTCTTGTATTTTAATCTCCTAATCACCTACCTATCCCATATGTGTATTTACCATCTGTTATATCAATCGAAAGTATCATTTTTAGATTTGGCCCTTCAAATAAAGTAGAGGGAAAAGGAATTTGGGTAAAAATTGGGGGTAAAAAAAAAGGTAAATTCTACAAATATTTCGAAAAGTTTATGCTAGCAGCTCATTGGTAAAATTTGCTCAACCCTAGTTGTAACTGAGAGGTTAAATTGCTTGGAGAGGTTAAATTGGTAGCGTGAGATTAAAACTGCTAATGTTCTTTAGCCCACAGTCTAGCCATAAGGACCTCTATTGGAATACTACCCCCCATTCTCCTTTTATAATCTTAACTGAGATTTTGGCTAAAGGCAAGCTGTCACTTTCAGCTTAATGCAAAGAACGATATATATGCAGTAAGGACTTCATCCAATATATGTATTCCTCGAAGCAATGGAGTAAAGGTATAGATACTGTATTATACTGAGAAACCACTAAAAAAAGACTATGGTACCATTAATCAAATGTGCCAGCTATGCAAATGTTGATCAGTCCTTGCCCAACTGACACAAAGGGGTGATTAACGAAAGGCTAACAGACTGTTTATACAAGGGAATTTCCCTTTTTAAGTTTAGTGAATTGGGTGAAGTTCTGCTGACTTCTTCATTTTACTCATGTGCAATCCAACTTTGTTTTTCGGTTTTTTTCGTTTTTTTCCTTGCACTTGATTTTTTTCACCGAATTCCCTAATTTACAGGAAAATTCTCTTGCAACGTCAACAGCCTTTTAATAAATGAACCCCAACGTCTCTTTTGCCCTTGCTAAGCTGTGAACTAGGCAAATTTTGTATGAAACTATATAAAACCCAAAATGTATAAATCTGCGCTATGTGAACAAATGTGAAGAAACTGCTGCACCTCTTTTACAATCTAGGGTATTAGATGTAATAACCAAAATGAAAACCAATTAAATGTGCGCTGTCCTTCTTTTTTTTTTTTTTTTTTTAAACATCTATCAACAAAAAAAAAGAAATTCAACTTCAAGGGAAGGAAGCATGCTACGGGACCTTCCACCAGAGAGAGTTAATAGTCTCCTTACCAGAGGGAGAGATCCCACACGGGGATCTGTAAGGACCTTGCTGCTCGGCAGCCACTCCTGTTGTGGTCTCCTTAGAAATGATCATCCATGCAAGCCTGGATGCACATGCTCCATGCTAGGGTTTAAAATATAGACGGGACCATCATAGAGTAGTAAGTGTGGCAAATAGTTTATGAAAAACGTTAAGCTTCATATAAAAAGCACGCTTCTGCAAAACACAATACAAACACCACCGTAGTGTCCTCACAATGCATGAAATCACATCACGTGTGGGGCTCCATCCAACGTATTTCTTGATAACAAGCGTCTTCAGGGGGACAAAGGCTCTCCTGGACCTGAAGAAAAAGCTCATCTCGTCTGTTTTCATCATGTGTTCTTGAGGAGCTAAAGCTGCATTATCTTCCTCCAGTTTTTTTTGTATGAAACCGTGAGGAGGAAAAAGCTCATGTCTGTTCATGATGTGTTCTTGGAGAATTAAAGCTGAATCAACATTCTCTAGATCTTAGCTTGGACATGAGGAGGAAAAGGCTAATCTCTTCTGTTTCCAAGTCCATGGGAAGCCTCTGTTCTCCTGAAGACGCTTGTTACAGAGAAACACGTTGGGCTGCACATTGACGTCATTTCACAGGCTGGGAGCACACTCCGTCGGTGTATATGAAGGTCTTCAACTTTTCAGCTTCCAGATGCAATTTTTTATTATTGGCTTGAAAGGGCTTTTGAGTTGTAGAACTGTTTGTTGATGATCTTGCCTTTTGTAGATAATGCTTTGACTGCATCCACCTTTGCAGGTTTTTTGTTCTTTTCTTAAAAACAAAGGAGAAGAGGCCCTAGGGGATTGTACGGGTAAAGGGTTTTGATGACGATCAATGAGTAAAGAAGTATAGAAAAACAATTTTATTCAAAAAAATATAGAAAAATACAAATGCATAATAAAACAATAAATAGAACACTACAGTACAGATAAATCTCACATAAAGCAGGTCAGAGAAATTCTCTAAATCAAGAGCACCAACTGACGTATCAGAACAGGATACCCATATATTTGGATCCCTTGTGTGGGATCTCACTCTGGTAAGAATTATAATCCTTTAGCGTAAGCATGGCATGAAATGGTCATATGTTCACTGATTGAGGTTGTAATTTGTTTTTTTTCACTTTGTAATTTAAAGGGACAACGCACCTTTAACTGGTTTTCACTTTGTATGAAACTAATGTTGCTTGAAAACTTTAAGAGTGCGACAAAGCTACTGGAGTTGATCCGAAGTGAAGGCAGGATGGAGTAAGTGCTACAGAAAGAATCCACCATAGGTTAGCTAGGAGGAACTCTTAATCGGTTTCCTTTAATTTTTTTTTTTTTTTTTTTTTGGCTCATTTTAACTTCAATTTAATTTTTTATTTTTTTATAATTTTTTTAAGTCCCATTCCCATTTGTGTTATCACATATGTTACCACAACAGATAGCGACATGCCTTCTTTATGCACGCACTGCAGTGCATAAACCTTGCCTTGTGGTGCACTGCATTGCTAAAGGGTTGTGTAATTTGTTTATTATTTTTTCATTTGTTATACGTTGGCAACCCTTTCATATAGAAGTGGCTTTCCGAACTAATGCACCCCAGGAAAATGCATGTGTGTGAATAGATCAAGATTATTTCCTGCCCAGTTTTGAGGTTGCATCAAGTAAAAAAAAAAAATAAAATTCTATAGACCTTACAATCCAGCTCTATAGCCAACTGATGGATAGTAAAATTAAGAAAGATTAGGGAAACCAATTAGGAAGTGACGGTTCCTCTTTAGGGTATTTTAGGGCATGTGACTTGAACTGTATACAGGTGCAGCCTTAACTTTTTTTTTATTTATTTAAATTTTTTTAAAACACCATTTTTTTTTTTTTTTTTTAAATGGTCATTTGAAGATCTCAACTTTGTTAGCGGACCTTCCAATGGCTCTTAAACATGTAAGTTGAGAGTAAAGACCTTAAGCCACAGGATAGCTCAGTGTGTAGCTACTTCAGTGATCAGTATTTTTTGCATTGGTTGAAAATCTAAATCGGGAACAACTACTGGCACATTTGGGAAGGGATTTTTTTTTTAAATCCGCAAAAAAAAAAAACTGTAGCCAGTTTTAGTTCCCACTATAGAAATCTAATTATTTTAAATCCATAAATAAGAAAAAAAAAAACCCTGTAGCCAGTTAGATTTTCTGTATTTGGGAATGAAAATTATTTTAAATCCACAAAGAAAACCCGTAGCCAGTTAGATTTCTATATTGGGAACTAAAATTCTTTTAAATCCATAAAAAAAGAGAACCTGTAGTCAGATTTCTATATTGCGAATGGAAATTATTTTAAATTCATAAAAAGAAAAACCTGTAGCAAGTTCGAATTCTATATTGGGAACTAAAATTCTCTTAAATCCATAAAAAAGAAAACCTGTAGTTGGATTTCTATATTGGGAATGGAAATTATTGTAAATTCATAAAAAGAAAAATCTGTAGCAAGTTAGATTTCTATATTGGGAACGGAAATGATTTTAAATCAATAACAAAAAAACATGTAGCCAGTTAGTTCTATATTAGGAACTAAAATTCTCTTAAATCCATAAAAAAAAGAGAACCTGTAGTCAGATTTCTATATTGGGAATGGAAATTATTTTAAATTCATAAAAAGAAAAACCTGTAGCCAGTTAGATTTCTATATTGGGAACTAAAATTCTTAGATCCATAAAAAAGAAAACCTGTAGTCAGATTTTTATATTGGGAACTAAAATTCATTTAAATCCATAAAAAAAAAAAAAAAAACCTGTAGTCAGATTTCTATATTGGGAATGGAAATTATTTTAAATTCATAAAAAGAAAAACCTGGAGCCAGTTAGATTTCTATATTGGGAACTAAAATTCTCTTAAATCCATAAAAAAGAAAACCTGTAGTCAGATTTCTATATTGGGAATGGAAATTATTTTAAATTCATAAAGAAAACCTGTAGTCAGTTAGATTTCTATATTGGGAACGGAAATTATTTTAAATCAATAACAAAAAAAAACATGTAGCCAGTTCTATATTGGGAAATAAAATTCTTAAATATTTCTGGAATTAAAAAATCTTTGATCTTCTTTTTGTTTCCTACATCATTTTTCATTTGTGTAGGTGGGATACATTTTATAATTGCCTCATGTTATTAGTGTAAACAGATTCCCATATGTAGGGGAAGGTGATGGTTTTGTTTTTGGACTTTAATTTGCTGAAACCCCTTTTAAAGCATCTCAGTTACTAGTTTTTTTTTAGACAATATTTGATTTTTTTTTTTTTTTTTTTAGATTTTTTGACAAGCAGTTTGCTTTTTAAATGTTGGCCTCTTAAACTAAGGACACCTTAGTCTGTTTTCTAGATATTTTTCTATTTTTCATTTAATTTCCCAACCCTAAAAAAAAGCTTTACTGTTCACGTATCAGCTTATTAATGCCTGCAAAACTTCTTTCTAGGGATGGTCCTAGAATACGGCTTGCTTTTATGCTACCAAATGCAAGGACTCCACAGTATTGACCAAATTCATAGATATTTAATAACTATATAAAAAAATATATATATATCAGTTATCTGGTCATTAAAAGTTTGAACTGTATTCAGTGTGAATATACATATATTAAATATAAGATTATATATATATATATGAACATTTTATTTATTCAAAAGCATTTTGAAGACCTTACTATGGTTTCATTGTGGTATTATGTCTAGTTATTAAACAATCACAAATGTCATTTTTGTAATCTTTTTTTTTTTAAGAAAAAGAGCTATTTTTCGAGTAGACACAAATTTTGTGCCTTCAGTACTTTAAACAAAAAAAAAAAAACCCAAAAAATTATGAATGCATGTCTGTGTGTTTTTAAGATGAATCGCAGTCATTAAGACTGAAGCAGATAAACTAAGCTTGCACATAAGTGTTTTTTTTTTTTTTTCTATCTACATAATTTCAATAGTTCCAGGAAAAGCAAATAGCTTTATTGCGCGAGAGAGGATGAGTGAACTACTGAGCGGACAAAGCTCTTATGAGTATATTTCACGCACTGAGTCCTAGATGCTTTCTGTATTTAATATGTATTTATGACAATGTGGATATATATTGCTTTTCTGTTAAATGTTGTACATAGTTGGGTTTATTTTCCTGTGGTATTAAAAGATCTCTAAACAATTCAAGATGGAAAAATTGACACATTGAGCAGATTCCTTTACAGCTGGTGGTACTTTTTTTTTTTTTTTTTTCCCCTTTATGGAAGGGTAAATAATTTGGGGGTGAGGGGAGTCAGATTATTTTTAAACAGTCTCCCTATTTTTTTAATTTTTTTTTTTGGGGGGGGGGGTTGCTGTTCTTGCACCCTTTTTTAAAAAGCAACAGGAAGTGCTTTGCTCTGCCTTATTTTTTTTTTTTTTAAATCAAAAAAAAAATAAAATAAAAAAAAAAATAAAATAAAAAAAAAATATTTTGGTGGACCAAGCTGAAAATGTTGTCAGTTTACAATCTAAGATCACAAGATCCAGATCCAAGGAAGCTCTGAAGTTAGATGAAAAAGGGTCTTAACCTGGATGTGAACACAATTGCTGAAACCCACATGGTCAGTGGTCTTCCAATAAAGACTACAAGCGACCCTGTAGACCGGAGGTTTCAAATCTGGCGGCCTTCCAGCTGTAGTGAAACTACAAGTCCCAGCATGCCTCTGCCTGTGGGAGTCACCCTTGTAACTGTTGGCCGTGCAAAGCCTCATGGGACTTGTAGTTTTGCAACAACTGCTTGAGTGTCCTGCCAGTTTGAGACCCCTGCTGTAGACATATTGCATGGGTATTTGCCAGTGTTGTCTCGGGAAACCCACCCTTATGCCGCGTACACACGATCGGATTTCTCGTCGGAAGAAGATATGGCGGCTTTTCCGATTGGGATTTCACTCAAGTTTGCCTTGCATACACACGGTCACACAAAAGTTCGCTGAAATTACGTCCGCCAAGAACGCGGTGACGTACAACACTACGACGAGCCCAGAAAATGAAGTTCAATGCTTCCGAGCATGCGCAGGAATTTTGCACATCGGAATTGCCACAGACGATCACATTTTCGGATAGGAACTTTTCCCGAATGAAAAATTGAGAACATGCTCTCAATCTTTTCCCTCCTGGAATTCGGCCAGCAAAAGACTGATGGAGCATACGCACGGTCGCATTTTCCGACGAAAAACTCATCGGTCTTCTGCGGGCTGAAATTCCGACGTGTGTAGGCGGCATAAGAGTGCCTGTAGACGAGGAGTGGCTGAAAAGTCATCACTAAATCATCCGTGCTGATATGGTTTTCAGTTTTTAATCAGTCTTTTCATATTTTTATCTTTTTAAAGCAGTTATTGATGGTCCATGAGGCATTGCCAAAATTTCACACAGTTGGGGCTTACAGACCGTTTATGACTGGGTCTGATTTTGGATTAAAACGTAAAAAAATAAGAATATAGCTTAGGCCGGCCATAGATGGAGCAAATTTCTTTCCTGCAACCATTGGTGGTAGGAAAGGAATATGATTGATTACAGGGGAATCCCTCCTGTGGAGCCATTGTGTTCTCCGGGTCGGGAGAAGCGGCCCTGGCTGGGAGAACAGTGATTATTGCTAGCGGCTATACTGTTAAATCCGGCATGCTGGTTGTACCCAAGTTGATCAACTTGGGTACATTCAACCTGCCCATTCTCGGTTCGAGTCTCGCCTGGTTCCTGCTGAACCGGCGCAGATTCGAACAGTCTATGGCTGGCGTTAATTCAGTTTTGTACATGATGCCTGCATACATTCAAAGAAGCCAATATGGGGATTCAACCAACACTCTCTATATACAAGGCGAGCTACCGAAGATTTGGCAAAATTGTCTAGATTACGAGTCTCTTTTGCATCAAGACCAATGCTGGGATCTACCTAGATGAGGTTGTAAAAGCTAGTGTCATTGGATTAACTAAAACTGGAGATACTAGGACAAAAACGTGGGGTTAATTATTGACCTCTACCCTTTTTCAGTTATAATAAAAAAAATAAAAATAATTATTGTTGGGCAATAAAGTCTCCCATATAAAATGTGTGCACTTGTACTTTAAATAGTGTTGGCATGGACCCTTGGAAATTAGACCCCAAAGTTTAAAAAGAAAAAAAAAAAAATTCTTAATCCATTTTGAGTCATGTAGTGATTTTTGGGCGATAGTTATGCATTGTGGCACTTTGGATTTATGAAATACCAGTACAGTATATAGTAATTGCATAAAAGTTACAATATACATGAAAACCCTTATTCTGCACTGATGTGCTCTACATTTCGAATTCTAACATGGTTTCTAACTTGAGAACCAGCCATAGCTTATGCCTGTAACAAACTCAGTGTTGGCAAATGTGTGTTTTTTTTTTTTTTTTTTTTTTTTTTTTTTATACTATGCATATATTTACATAATTTCTTGTGCCTTGTCCTGGGAAATGGTTAACTTAAGGGACCCAACAAATTCCCAGGTGGTTGATGTTTTTTGAAATGGCTTCTGTACAAAATATGGTAGATTTGTTTTATTTAATCGCAAATCAACACTTTTTTTAAAAAAATTTATTTTTTTTGCAGATAGTTTTTTGTTTGTTTTTTTTTTTTTTTACTTTGAATTTGGCCAAGTGTGAAATTTTTGTTTGGGTATTCAGTACAACTTTACAATATATTTTTCAGGAACATTGCAACATGGGAAACAATTCAGTCATTTTGTTAAGCAGTAAAGCAACTCGTACAGTAGCTATTCTGGGAGCTGTAATGCATTGCCATTTTAATATGTGCAAACTCTGATTTTACTATTTTGTAACAGATTTATTTTTTTTTTCTTTACACAAAAATGTATTTTTTTTGCACCTATGACTTCATTCTATTTTCTATTGTGTATACTTTGTTTTGTATATGTAGATTGTTGAAAAATATAAAAATTCACCTGAAAATTTTTTTTTATTTTAACATTTATCCACCAAATTGCAAATTTAATTTGCTTATATTTTAAATAGTTCCTTTTACATTTTGAGAAGGTTTAAGCTGTCCATCTGGATTATTTCTTTAACCCCCTTTTTTAAAGGCCAAAAAATGCACACTGTTTTATAAATCAGACCATTTCCCAAATCCCCATTTCCTGTTTAAGTAAAATTACACATTTATGCAAAATGTTATTGTGTCAGAAATGCTATTCCCCAGAGTTTTTGTACATTCTGAAATATTTTGATACAAGTTTAGAAGTAAATGCCTCTGCACATCTGCTTGTAGATCTGGGTGTATTGAATGTTTTTTATATGTATTATATTGTAATATACTTTTTTGCCTATCTTTTGGATTCCCATAGACATGGAATAAAACAGGGAAAAATTAAGTGTAGATGTAAAATCATTCCCTTTAAAAAGTAAAATAAAAAAAAGGCACAACATGATCTGATTGCATCAATTCAGCATGGTTAACATTATAATAGTACAGTTTAACATAATTACATTAGTTGTAAATGTTACATAATTTAATGATAAGTTAATTTGGTTAAATTGTAATCGTTTCGGGGGGGGGGGGGCTTGTAATAATACTCCTTTTTTTTAATATAAAAAAAAATCACAAAGGCTGTTTATCTACACTTAATATTTCCTCGTTTTATTCATACTTTACGATTTCAATATTGCAAGTACATGTGATAAATAACAGGATATCTCAGATCCTTTAATAAAAATATTTTATGTAAAGAATTGTATAGGTTGCACTTAAGTTAGATTTCAAAGCCTTTTTATTTTTTAAGGGAATGAATGCAGATGTTTTTTTTTTTTTTTTTTTTTTTTCCAGAATACAGAACACCAGATAGACATGGGTTCCCACAGGAAATTTGCTAAATTGCAAATGTTATATGAATTTGTTTCCAGCTTTCTAATAAAACGGCGCTTGTTTTGTAGTAATAAGTATGAACTCTTTCTTGTTACATCAAACATTATGTAGGGACCATCTTGGATGGAAACCATTTTTTTGTACTTTCTCTTTTTTTTTTAAAGTTGATTATCGCCCTAATTCAATTATCAGTTAATGAACCGGGATACAGTAGGAAAAGTCGCAAAAAGCTATTTTGCCCGCAAACACCCCCACCAAGCCTCAGTTTTTAGCAGACTGAATTAAACCCTTATTTATTTTATTTTTTTCACTCCTCATTCCCTTTTAAAAGCTAAAATATACAATTCAACCCAAACTGTTTTGAATAGATTTGTATTTTGAGTCCCAAGCGTTTTGACAGATGCAGTCGGAGTATTTTTAGTGTGTTTCAAACCGTTTATTAAATATTTATTTCTCCCCTCCTTCTGCCCCCTTCTCCACCCCCCGTTCAACGATTTGCTAAAAATGCATATAAAGATCCTAATTTATTTCAAACCATTTATTCAATTTTCATTTCTCCCCTTCTCCTGCACCATTTGACCCCCCCCCCCCCCCCCCTCCATCCAATGATGCATTTAAAGATCCTAATGATTTATTTCAAACCATTTATTCAATTTAAATTTTCTCCCTTTTCTCTTGCACCCTGATGATTCGCTAAAATGCATTTAAAGATCATAATTTATAACAAAATTGTACAGCATATGCTCTACACTACACATGTCCTTTAATAGATGCTTTGTACATTATGCATATAGACAAGATTACTTTTATATTTTCCGTTTCCTTAAGAGTAGCTATACCTACTCGATAGAACACGATTTAGTTCATCTTAACCTTTCAGGAACAAGTAGCCAACGTAAGTGATAAAGTACGTTTGTGACCTTAGATGGATGGAGAGGGTTACTTATACCCAGGTTTTTAATCTGTGCCTGCCCAAAGTAAAATTTGAAATACCACTTGGTAAAATATTGCCTAAGTACTTAACACTGATTAGATTAAACTCTAATATGTGCAATATAGGTGCCACCTTCTCATTTCATCTAAAATTATGTAGGGGCTGCCATGGGTCCCACAACACCACCAAAAATATGAATGTAGATTTCTAAATTTGGTTTGTGCACTTAGGCAGATATTATTGGTGGAGGGAGGTATGGACAAGGACATGACCACAATAGCAGATGAAGGATTAGGGAAAATTTTTGTACATTTTTTTTTAATCTCTTCAATGTCTTATGGGAGCCTAAATTATTTATCTCTACCTCATGTGTACAGCTTGTAGGTATAATTCTGAGTGGCTGTTGAGAATGTGTTTAACTTATTTAACATCTGTGTATAACAAAAGCAAACAAAAATAAAATGTATTTTAAATTATAAATTAAGCATGTGTTATTTTTCTTTACTTTCAGCCCTATAATTAATGTGTTGGATTTGAGCAATCTGTCAATGAGCATATGTGTGATATTCAGTGTCCATTCTTTTGGCTATATAGAATATGTAAATTGGGCGTTATCACTAAGGGAAGGTTTATGCTTTTTTCTGGTCTGCGACTCAAAAGTACTAAAGTCACAGCCAGACAGTTGACATTTCCAGAGTTGGCAATGGTAGCTTCCATATTTCCCACTATAGATTTTCATTTTAGGGGAAGTTTCTGTTCTCAGCTACGAATGAGTGTAAACTTTTTTTCGTTAAAATGACCCCTAACTGAGTTGACTCCAGTAAGATTTTCTTGTAGGAATTTTTTGGCACAATTAGGTTCTGCAACATTGTGAACACTTTGTGTAATGTTTATTAAACACTTCAGTTCTCGCACCTATATACACTTTATGGATGAGCCTGTTTACGTCTCTGCTATTGGGTCTGTGTGAGGACCTGGTTGTTATTACTCAACCGTTTGAGCACCAGCCTGTGTCCCTTTATTACAAGGATAACAGGCCCCACAATAACATTTGCATATCAATGAAACCAAATGGGAATGACCACTTTACAAACACTATTCATGAACAAATTTTTTACATTACAACTGCAGCTGCCTCGGTTTAACAAAGCAAATCCTGGCTGTTATATTGACAGCCAGGAATTTGCCAGTAAAAGGTGGGTGGGGGGGATGAGGGAGGGGCCAGCCATATGCCTAAGGTCCTGTTTGTTACTGCTTAACTTCAATCTAGGCATGGTGCAGAATTTACTTAAAGTGTAAGTAAACTCTCCTATCGTTTTCAGCCAAGGAAGCTGCCATCTTTGCCTCTGTTTAATCTTCAACTGCTATGGTGCTTCACATGTGATTCGTTATGACACCAGCCATTGGATGGTTTGATAGTTTGGCTGAGAGCACAGCCAATGTGCAGTTAGCATTCCCGGCATGCCTTTTTTTTTTAACTGTTTAAATCGATGGGTTTACTTCCACTTTAATGTACTAGTAGCTTACTGACTGCATTTTAATTCTAACACGGATGTGGCTTGTTTAAAGCAACATGCAAGAATTAAATTGTAGCACTGCCACAAAAGACTTGAGACTGGGGCGGAGGTTCACCTTACAGCAGGACAACGACCCGAAACATACAGCCAGAGCTACAATGGATTGGTTTAAATCAAAGCATATTCATGTGTTAGAATGGCCCAGTCAAAGTCCAGACCCAAATTCAATTGAGAATCTGTGGGAAGACTTGAAATTGCTGTTCACAGACGCTCTCCATCCAATCTGACAGAGCTTGAGGTATTTTACAAAGAATAATGGGCAAAAATGTCACTCTCTAGATGTGCAAAGCTGGTAGAGACATCTCCAAAAAGACTTGTACCTGTAATTGCAGCGAAAGGTGGTTCTGCAAAGTATTGACTCCGGGGGGCTGAATACAAATGTACCCCCCCACACACACACTTTTCACATAATTATTTGTAAATAATTTTGAAAAACATTTATCATTTTCCTTCCACTTCTCAATTATGTGCCACTTTGTGTTGGTCTATCACATAAAATCACAATAAAACACATTTTGCAAGAAGCCATGGGGGTGGGGGGGGGGGGGGGGGGGTACTCAGCAAACATGTGGAAGAAGGTGCTCTGGTCAGATGAGACCACAATTTAACTTTTTGGCATAAAAGCAAAATGCTGTGTGTGGCAGAAAACTAACACTGCACATCACTCTGAACACAGCACCCCCACCATGAACACATGGTGGCGGCATCATGTTGTGGGGATGCTTTTCTTCCGCAGGGTCAGGGAAACTGGTCCGAGTTGATGGGAAGAAGGATGGAGCCAAATACAGGGCAATCTTAAACCCCATATGCACTATTATATTTTCTGCAGATTTTTGTCTTCAGATTTACCAAAACCATATATGAGGTCAAACCTTAAGAGTTGCAATCAGGCAGGCCCTTGCACTATATGGTTTTGTTAAAAATGAAATCAAAAATCTGCAGAAAATCTAATGGTGTGTATGGGGCCTTAGAAGACTTTTAGAGTCTCCAAAAGACTTAAAACTGGGGCGGAGGTTCCCCTTCCAGCAGGACAACGACCCTAAACATACAGCTAGAGCTACAATGGAATGTTTTAGATCAAAGCGCATATTCATGTGTTGGAATGGCCTAGTCCACAGTCAGGACCTAAATCCAATTGAGAATCTGTGGCAGGGCTTAAAAATTGCTACGCTTCATCCAATCATACAGAGCTTGAGCTATGTTGCAAAAAGAATGGACAAACATTTCACATTCTAGATGTGCAAAGCTGGTAGAGAAATCCATAAAAAGACTTGCAGCTGTAAAGGTGGTTCTACAAAGTCGGGGGCGCTGAATACAATGCATGCCATGCTTTTCACATATATATATATATATATATATAAGTTAAACATTTATCATTTTCCCTTTACAACTATGTGCCACTTTATGTTGGTCTATGACATAAAATTCCAATAAAATACATTTACATTTTTCATTGTAACATGACAAAAGGTGGAACATTTCAAGGGGTATGCATACATTTTCAAGGCACTGTAAATACTGATTCATTACTATTGCCAAGCAAAAACCTGAAGTATTCTATTCCTCTGTTGCCACCAACAATCCCAAAGGCTGCTAACCCCTCTGTGAAGGAATAATTCCCCAATTAACCACCAGAGGATCTGCTCTGAATCTCCAAGATGTTGCCAGAGGCAGGCCTGATGTGCTCTCCTACACAGGGCTTGTGGGTTTCCACATTCTACACCAGGTCTTGCCGCACAACAGGGAGCCTCAATGTGTGTCACCTTGGGACCAACAACCTTCAATGCAACCCGAACAAGCCAGAGCCTCCTGGCAATATGGCTGCAGCTAACCCTATCCAACAGCACCTGCTGCTGGACCAGCTAGAGTCTAACATGCACCTAACACCTGAATCTCCTGCCGGCTCTGTGGCTCTCTGGCAGGGCTACTCGGATTTGGAACCACAAGACACTTCAGCATTTATTCTACACTATATTGGCCAACTTTATGAATGCCTGTTGTCGCTCCTTTTTGAGCTTCCTAAACATCCCATTCTAAAACCATGAGCATTAATATTGACCTCTACTCTTCTGGGAAGGCTTTCCACAAGCGTTTGGAGTGTGTCCGTGTGAATTTGTGCCCGTGAAGCTAAAAGAGTATTTCAGGACATATAATGATGTTGGATAAGAAAATCTGGCTAGAAATTAGCATTTCAATGAATGAATGTAGCTGCCGACTTTTAATAAACAGATACTCAGCTGTCCAAGGATCCAACACTGTCCTCACCCCGTCCAGTTTATCTCTGGTCTTCAGGTCCTTGGCACTGGCATGTTAACTATGAGCAGCTAGCTGTGACTCCCTGTGGCATCACAGCCAGCTGCCCACTGCACATGTGCCAGCAGCCTTATGTGACTTGTCCCAAGATACTGTGGGGAAGGAGGGAGGGAGGAGAATGTCTGCTTGGATTGCCTGGGGCAGTGATGGCTAACCTTGGCACCCCAGATGTTTTGGAGCTACATGTCCCATGATGCTCAACTATACTGCAGAGTTCATGAGAGTCTTGAGAAATGTTGTTCCAAAACATCTGGGGTGCCAAGGTTTGCCATCACTGGCCTAGGGAATCTTAGTGGAACTGGGAGTGGGTACCTGTCAACTAGGTTTTACTTTCACGGCCTTACAACAAGAAGGATTGAAGTCTCAGAGCCTCTTAGATGTTGTTCTGCTTAGAACCATAGCTGTTCTGTCAACTGCAATCAATCTAGCCGTTCTCCTGCCACCTATCTCATCATTAAGGTGTTTTGGTCTGCAGAACTATCTCTCACTGGATAGTTTTTTGTGTTTTTCGCACCATTCTGAGCAGGCCCAGACTGGCCCTCGGGCATACCTGTCATTTGCCCGGTGGACTGCATGTCCTAACCAGAACTGTCTAATGCCGGGATCCGCAGGCCATGGCCTGTTGAAGACCGGGCCACACAGCGAGAGGTAAGCGGTGACCGTGGTCCAGACAGGACCAACACAGACCACAGTCACCACTCACCTCCAGCTATGTGGCCATGCCTATGTCTTCTCTCCCGGTTCTCCCACCCCATCAAATATGTCATACTATCAGCAGAGCAGGGGGTGGGGGGAGCTGGAGATCAGCACAGAGAGTGGGAATATTTTTATAATAATCACCTGCTCATTAATATGATCCAGATTTGCAGCTCCTCCTTCCCCCTGCCCTGCTGATAGGATGACAACGTTGGTGGGACGGGAGACCCCGGAGAGGACAAACAGGCTGAATCCTACCTCTGCCCTGCCAAAACTAGGACTGTGTAGGGAAGGCAGGAGGGGGGGAGGGGCATGACTGTGAGGGGCACTGTGATATAAAGGGGATTGCAATGTGCAATGAGTGCAATGCCCCTTTACAGTGAAATTGGCTTCTCAATTTAAAATGCCCGGGCCTATTTTTTTTTGTCCCTGTCTGGGCCTGATTCTATATTTTTTTGCACATATCCATCACCATGGCTAAGGTAATGTCATTAAATGTTCACAGGCTAAATTCTAATAGGAAGAGAGATCTGGCGCTTACAGAGTTTAGATAATCCGGAGCAGACATAATTATGGTCCAGGAGACCCACTTTAATAGGGGAGATTCTTTTGCGTTCGCCTCCAGAAGGTACCCACAGGTTTACCAAGCGTTTAATCCGCGTAAACGAGCGGGGGTAGCCATCCTCTTCAGGCGGGGCTCACCATTTCAATGCCGGGAGTCATATGTGGATCTGAGGGGACACTTTGTGATCCTTCGGGGTCTCTGGCAGACCCAGAATATCACTCTATGTACCTTGTATGCCCCTAACGCACCAGATCAGCTTTTTAACCAAGGTTTTCGCACGGTTGTTCCGGACCCCTAATGAATATTTAATAGTTGGGGGGGACTTTAATTTGTCCCACTCCTCCATACAAGACCGCCATACAGTGAAACCCAAATGCACTCAGCCCAGGATCTCCAGAGACTCGAAACTTTTTAGGCAATTGACCAGACGTCAAGCTCTGTTTGACTCAGGGCAAGCCCTGCACCTAGGAGAGAGACTATACACATTTTACTCGGCACCGCATCGCACCCACACCCGTATCAACTACCTGTTTGTCAACAATGCGACGCTTTGAGCCGTTGATGAAGCGCGGATTCTCCCAATCTCCTGGTCGGACCATACCCCCGTTACCATCACCCTGGAACTGGGTATTCCTACCCATTGGCAGCTGAACACTTTCCTTCTGCAGCACCTCCCGTCTAAGGTGGAATTAGATCCAACACTAAAACACTTCCTGGAAAATAACACCCCCGAGATAACTCCCTCCATCCTTTGGGGGGCCCACAAGGCAGTCATCCGAGGCCGCTGTCTGGCCCTCTCATCAATGATGAAGAAAGACGCTATCGCCACCAAACGGAGGACGGAGAGGGAGTTACGATCACTAGAGCAGACATTACAGACTTCCCCAACACTAGCTCTCCTTAAAAAAAATGATCTGCCTCCGCGCGACGCTTAAGAACCTTGCCATTGGTCGGGTGGAAAAAGCGCTGCGGAGGCTAAAACAGCTTTACTATGACAAAGGCGATAAGGCCCACTCCCTTTTGGCCCGCAAATTGGCTGAACGATCACATCTGACGACACCCCACCAAATCAAGAACAAGAGTGGAGACCTAGTCTCCCACCCCCATGACATAGTTCAAGCCTTTGCAGAATTTTACACTACTTTATACAATAACCCTGAGATCCCTCATTGCCCTCCCCCCTCTGACTTAATGGATCACTTTGCCCAATATCTGGAAGACAGCGGCATACCCCACCTTCAATCCTCCGATATCGCCTCCCTTAACGCACCCATTTCTGAGGAGGAACTCACTTCTTCCATTAAAGCCCTGCCCATGCATAAATCTCGGATGGCCTCCCCTATGAGTATTACAAAACTTTTCTCCCCACTCTATTACCGCACCTGTGTAAACTCTTCAATCCCTTCCTCCTCCACACACCCCTACCCTCGGACATGCAGAGATCTTTTCTTACTTTGATTCCGAAGCCAGACAAAGATCCCTCTCTCTGCGCGATCTATAGACCAATAGCACTCCTGAACTTGGATCTAAATTTTTTTACGAAACTCTTATCTATGCGATTGAATGTGATATTGCCGTCTTTGATCCATAAGGACCAGGTGGGCTTTGTCCCCCTCCGCCAGGCTGGCGACAATACTAGACAGGTCATAGATCTGGTTGACGTAGCGAATAGGGAGGGTCAAGCATCCCTGATATTAGGCCTAGACGTGGAAAAAGCTTTTGACCGCCTGGGGTGGCCCTTCCTGTTCGCCACTCTGAAACACATGGGTTTCCAGGGACCCTTTCTATGAGCGATCCAACATCTGTACACGAATCCTACGTCCCAGGTTAAGACCCCCTTTGCACTTTCCCCCACCTTCTCAATAGCCAACGGGACCCGCCAGGGATGCCCGTTATCCCCTTTAATCTTTGCGCTCTGTGTGGAGCCCCTGGCGGCATCCATCCGGAGAAATCCGGACATACGAGGTATATCGGTCAGGGGACAGGAATTTAAACTGATGTTATTTGCAGGCGACATTATACTCACCCTTACCCAGCCCAGAACATCGCTTCCTAACCTGCACGCTGAATTGGATAAGTACAAAGCCCTCACAGGCTACAAAATGAATGCGTCTAAATCGGAGGCGCTCCCAATTAATATACCACCTACGGAAGTCCAACACCTACAACAATGCTTCCCGTATCGTTGGCAGGCCACAGCCCTCAAATATCTAGGAGTTCAAATCACACCCTCTTATTCCTCCTTGTTTCAAGCCAACTTTCCCCCTCTATTTCGCCATATACGGGACTTGCTACAGAGATGGAAGGTGTACCATATCTCTCTCCTGGGTAGAATAGCGACAGTAAAGATGACCATATTCCCCAAACTTCTATATCTGTCCCAAACATTACCAATCCCAGTCCCTTACAGGCTCCTGCGAAATCTGCAGGCCGACCTGCTGTGCTTTGTCTGGCAATACAAGAAACACAGGATACCCCGCTCGGTGCTGGTGGCCTCTCGTCGTGACGGGGGACTGGCATTTCCCGACTTGGTGAAATACTACCAAGCGACCCAACTGCGTGCGCTCAACTCCTGGTTCCCCCAAAGAGCATATAATAAATGGACAGAAATTGAAAAGATCTGGATAGCGCCCACACACCCAAATACTTTACTGTGGGGGGCGGAGGTAGACCCAGAGAGACTCCTGGGGTCAATGACATTGCTTAAATCACTCTGGCGCACGCTGTCGCGGAAACATAACCTTGGTTCGGAAAAATTGCCCCTAATCTCCTTTCTCTATAATCCTGAACTGCCCGCTGGACTTACGCTTCAGATGTCTCTTCCCTGGGCGACATGGGATCTCTTTCATTTTGGTCACCTGATTGATCCCAGATCCCGTAAAATGCTATCCTTCACCCAACTTCAAATGAAATATGACTTACCACGCCAGGTTTTCTATGGCTATCTGCAAATGAGGCATTGCACCCAATCCATGACCCCGGATCTCCAGTTCTCGGTGCCGTCCCCCTTCGAGAGCATCATATTAGAAGGAACGGCACGCCGAGGCCTGATATCTGGCATCTACCGGCTGCTCAATTCCTACTCCATTGCTACTCAGGGCAAACATGCCTATATGCTCCGTTGGGAGAGGGTGCTGGGAGAGGAGATCCCGGTGGCAACATGGCAACTGATTTGGTCCCAGGCAGCTAAGAGCTCCTATTGTACTCTATACAAAGAAAAAGCGTACAAAATACTCTATTTCTGGTACATGACGCCAAGTGTGCTCCATGCCATATACCCCTCAAGTTCAGACAGATGCTGGCGTTGTCGGGGGCACTCTGCTCCATGTTTATTGGAGCTGCCCTAAGATTGTTCGGTTTTGGACAGAAATCCAGCTCCTGCTGTCCCGCCTCCTGGGAGTTCTGATCCCCCTGTCCCCGAAATTTTTCCTACTAGGAGTGTCGCCTCTGCGGATTCCTAAACCCTCCAAGAAACTGTTAAGACACATACTCACGGCCGCTAGTTGCCTGATTGCCCTCCACTGGAAGAGGCAGCCCCCCCCCCCTCAAGAGGACCTATATGATAGAATAAAAGATGTAGAAAACATGGAAAAGATGACGGCCAGGTTACGGGATAGGTTGAAGGTGCATAACAGGGTCTGGGAGGAATGGCATCGTCATGAGGACCCACCGTGAGCCGAGAGATGGACCCCCGTCCCCGTCCCCAACCTCCCCCTCCTTTCCCCTCTTCTTACTCTTCCATCCTTTTCTTTTTCTTCTTACTCTATCATAGTTGCCAACTGTCCCGAATTTCCCGGGACATTCCCGGGATTAGGACATTTGTCCCGAATTAATTTTGTCCCGGGAAATGTCCCGGGAAATTCGGTTTGTCCCGGGAAATTGAATTTCCCGTTTTTTTGCCACCGGCCACTAGAGGTCCACGGCCGGCGGAGACAATGTCTCCGCCGGCCACCATTTTTAAGAAGACCAGAAGTTGGTCTACACCTGTGGCGCCGCCCACTCCCGCAGCCAGTGTGTGTGTGTGTGTAAAGTGCAGTGGGCGGCGCCACAGTTAAATGTCTCCGCGCGGCAACGGCGGCATGTCGGGGGCCAGTCTGTCACTGTGGATGTCGGGGCAGGGGCCAGTCGGATGTCGGGGCCAGTCATGGTATGATAATGTCGGGGGCCAGTCTGTCACTGTGTGGATGTCGGGGGCCAGTCTGTGAATGTATGTGGGGGCCAGTGGTATGTCAGGGGCCAGTCTGTGGATGTTGGGGGCCAGTCTGTGAATGTGGGCGCCAGTCCGTGGATGTTGGGGGCCAGTCTGTGGATGTCGGGGGCCAGTCTGTGGATGTCGGGGGCCATTCTGTGAATGTGGGGGCCAGTGGTATGTCGGGGGCCAGTCTGTGGATGTCGGGGGCCAGTCTGTGAATGTGGGGGCC
The DNA here is from genome assembly GCF_037356315.1 of Lithobates pipiens. Taxonomy (NCBI): domain Eukaryota; kingdom Metazoa; phylum Chordata; class Amphibia; order Anura; family Ranidae; genus Lithobates; species Lithobates pipiens. The sequence goes on along the minus strand of NW_027507764.1, from coordinate 32,868,931 downwards.
AGTGGTATGTCGGGGGCCAGTCTGTGGATGTCGGGGGCCAGTCTGTGGATGTGGGGGCCAGTCTGTGGATGTCGGGGCTAGTCTGTGGATGTCGGGGGCCAGTGGTATGTCGGGGGCCAGTCTGTGGATGTCGGGGGCCAGTCTGTGGATGTGGGGGCCAGTCTGTGAATGTCGGGGGCCAGTCTGTGGATGTGGGGGCCAGTCTGTGGATGTGGGGGGCCAGTGGTATGTCGGGGGCCAGTGGTATGTTGGGGGCCAGTCTGTGGATGTTGGGGGCCAGTGTTATGTTGGGAGCCAGTGGTATGTCGGGGGCCAGTCTGTGGATGTCGGGGGCCAGTCTGGAGATGTGGGGGGCCGGTCTGTGGAGTATGTGGGGGCAGGTCTGTGCAGGATGTGGGGGGGGGGCGGTCTGTGGATGTGGGGGGGGGGGGGGCGGTCTGTGGATGTCAGAGGGGCACCAGATGTAAGGAGGGGCTCCGCTGATGGACACAGATGTGAGGAAGGTACCTCTGATGGGGCACCTGATGTAAGGACAGACTCCCCTTGGGACACCTGATGGCATCTGGTGGCAGGCAACGTGGCTAGTGACGCACTCAGGGCTCCCACTGATTTGGCATTATGGTGAGTTGAATGATTTCATTTTATATTACAATGTAATAATAGAAATAATGCGCTTCGATCATCCTGACACCATAACAATCATGGCGCCGGGATGATTGAAGCACCAACACCAGGTATTTGGAGTATCTTTATCTGCTGATTGTCAAACTCTGGAAAACACATATTGCTATTGTGGTGTAGGATCGGGGGGCTGCTGTCCCTCCTTTCCCTCTCCATCCCCCTCCTTTCCCTCTCCATCCCCCCTCCTTTCCCTCTCCACCCCCCTCCTTTCCCTCTCCATCCCGCATTCATCTCAGACTCTAACCACGCCCCATGTAAGCCACGCCCACTATTTTATGTAAACCACGCCCATATTTCGCAGCGGTGCGCGCGACGCATTTTTACCTTTTCTATGCCACACCTATAAACGCATGCCCCACCCCCTAATTAGACCACGGCTCCGCCTACTGCCAAAAAAGTGTCCTGATTTTTTTTTTTTACAATGTTGGCAACTATGCTCTATATGTCTTGTCCTCTGTTTCCTTGGCTATCCGGCCCCTCTGTAGCCCGGAGAGCAGAGGTGGCGGACTGTCACTGCGTATTGATAGCTATTATAGTACACCCCAACCGAGGAACCGACAGGTACACCAACCGACCCACCGCCCTTCCTCCACTGAGCAAGGAACCGACAGGTACACCAACCGACCCACCGCCCTTCCTCCACTGAGCAAGGAACCGACAGGTACACCAACCGACCCACCGCCCTTCCTCCACTGAGCAAGGAACCAACAGGTACACCAACCGACCCACCGCCCTTCCTCCACTGAGCAAGGAACCGACAGGTACACCAACCGACCCACCGCCCTTCCTCCACTGAGCAAGGAACTGACAGGTACACCAACCGACCCACCGCCCTTCCTCCACTGAGCAAGGAACCGACAGGTACACCAACCGACCCACCGCTCCCTTCCTCCACTGAGCAAGGAACCGACAGGTACACCAACCGACCCACCGCCCTTCCTCCACTGAGCAAGGAACTGACAGGTACACCAACCGACCCACCGCCCTTCCTCCACGGAGCAAGGAACCGACAGGTACACCAACCGACCCACCGCCCTTCCTCCACTGAGCAAGGAACCGACAGGTACACCAACCGACCCACCGCCCTTCCTCCACTGAGCAAGGAACCGACAGGTACACCAACCGACCCACCGCCCTTCCTCCACTGAGCAAGGAACCGACAGGTACACCAACCGACCCACCGCCCTTCCTCCACTGAGCAAGGAACCAACAGGTACACCAACCGACCCACCGCCCTCCCTCCACGGAGCAAGGAACCGACAGGTACACCAACCGACCCACCGCCCTTCCTCCACTGAGCAAGGAACCGACAGGTACACCAACCGACCCACCGCCCTTCCTCCACTGAGCAAGGAACCGACAGGTACACCAACCGACCCACCGCCCTTCCTCCACTGAGCAAGGAACCAACAGGTACACCAACCAACCCACCGCCCTTCCTCCACTGAGCAAGGAACTGACAGGTACACCAACCGACCCACCGCCCTTCCTCCACGGAGCAAGGAACCGACAGGTACACCAACCGACCCACCGCCCTTCCTCCACGGAGCAAGGAACCGACAGGTACACCAACCGACCCACCGCCCTTCCTCCACTGAGCAAGGAACCGACAGGTACACCAACCGACCCACCGCCCTTCCTCCACTGAGCAAGGAACTGACAGGTACACCAACCGACCCACCGCCCTTCCTCCACGGAGCAAGGAACCGACAGGTACACCAACCGACCCACCGCCCTTCCTCCACTGAGCAAGGAACCGACAGGTACACCAACCGACCCACCGCCCTTCCTCCACTGAGCAAGGAACCGACAGGTACACCAACCGACCCACCGCCCTTCCTCCACTGAGCAAGGAACCGACAGGTACACCAACCGACCCACCGCCCTTCCTCCACTGAGCAAGGAACCGACAGGTACACCAACCGACCCACCGCCCTTCCTCCACTGAGCAAGGAACCGACAGGTACACCAACCGACCCACCGCCCTTCCTCCACTGAGCAAGGAACCAACAGGTACACCAACCGACCCACCGCCCTCCCTCCACGGAGCAAGGAACCGACAGGTACACCAACCGACCCACCGCCCTTCCTCCACTGAGCAAGGAACCGACAGGTACACCAACCGACCCACTGCCCTTCCTCCACTGAGCAAGGAACCGACAGGTACACCAACCGACCCACCGCCCTTCCTCCACTGAGCAAGGAACCGACAGGTACACCAACCGACCCACCGCCCTTCCTTCACGAAGCAAGGAACCGACAGGTACACCAACCGACCCACCGCCCTTCCTCCACGGAGCAAGGAACCGACAGGTACACCAACCGACCCACCGCCCTTCCTCCACGGAGCAAGGAACCAACAGGTACACCAACCGACCCACCGCCCTTCCTCCACGAAGCAAGGAACCGACAGGTACACCAATCGACCCACCGCCCTTCCTCCACGAAGCAAGGAACCGACAGGTACACCAATCGACCCACCGCCCTTCCTCCACTGAGCAAGGAACCGACAGGTACACCAACCGACCCACCGCCCTCCCTCCACGGAGCAAGGAACCGACAGATACACCAACCGACCCACCGCCCTTCCTCCACGGAGCAAGGAACCGACAGGTACACCAACCGACCCACCGCCCTTCCTCCACTGAGCAAGGAACCGACAGGTACACCAACCGACCCACCGCCCTTCCTCCACTGAGCAAGGAACCAACAGGTACACCAACCGACCCACCGCCCTCCCTCCACGGAGCATGGAACCGACAGGTACACCAACCGACCCACCGCCCTTCCTCCACTGAGCAAGGAACCGACAGGTACACCAACCGACCCACCGCCCTTCCTCCACTGAGCAAGGAACCGACAGGTACACCAACCGACCCACCGCCCTTCCTCCACTGAGCAAGGAACCGACAGGTACACCAACCGACCCACCGCCCTTCCTTCACGAAGCAAGGAACCGACAGGTACACCAACCGACCCACCGCCCTTCCTCCACGGAGCAAGGAACCGACAGGTACACCAACCGACCCACCGCCCTTCCTCCACGGAGCAAGGAACCGACAGGTACACCAACCGACCCACCGCCCTTCCTCCGCGAAGCAAGGAACCGACAGGTACACCAATCGACCCACCGCCCTTCCTCCACGAAGCAAGGAACCGACAGGTACACCAATCGACCCACCGCCCTTCCTCCACTGAGCAAGGAACCGACAGGTACACCAACCGACCCACCGCCCTCCCTCCACGGAGCAAGGAACCGACAGATACACCAACCAACCCACCGCCCTTCCTCCACGGAGCAAGGAACCGACAGGTACACCAACCGACCCACCGCCCTTCCTCCACTGAGCAAGGAACCGACAGGTACACCAACCGACCCACCGCCCTTCCTCCACTGAGCAAGGAACCAACAGGTACACCAACCGACCCACCGCCCTTCCTCCACGGAGCAAGGAACCGACAAGTACACCAACCGACCCACCGCCCTTCATCCACTGAGCAAGGAACCGACAGGTACACCAACCGACCCACCGCCCTTCCTCCACTGAGCAAGGAACCGACAGGTACACCAACCGACCCACCACCCTTCCTCCACGGAGCAAGGAACCGACAAGTACACCAACCGACCCACCGCCCTTCCTCCACTGAGCAAGGAACCGACAGGTACACCAACCGACCCACCGCCCTTCCTCCACTGAGCAAGGAACCGACAGGTACACCAACCGACCCACCGCCCTTCCTCCATGGAGCAAGGAACCGACAGGTACACCAACCGACCCACCGCCCTTCCTCCACTGAGCGAGGAACCGACAGGTACACCAACCGACCCACCGCCCTTCCTCCACTGAGCAAGGAACCGACAGGTACACCAACCGACCCACCGCCCTTCCTCCACTGAGCAAGGAACCGAAAAGTACACCAACCGACCCACCGCCCTTCCTCCACTGAGCAAGGAACCGACAGGTACACCAACCGACCCACCGCCCTTCCTCCACTGAGCAAGGAACCGCAAGGAACCGACAAGTACACCAACCGACCCACCGCCTTTCCTCCACTGAGCAAGGAACCGACAGGTACACCAACCAACTTACTGTCCCCCTCCATAGTAGACCCAGGGTGTGAGAGCTTGGAGTTTTATTTATTTATTTTGTTTTGGGGGGGTGGGGGTGCATTAGTTGGTCTTGCCTGGTGTGGCCCTGCTGTCACTGCCCTTCTTTTGACATTCTTCAATTTAAAAGAATAAAGGAAGCCGGGTGCAAATTATTGGCCAAACAGCAGCTGCATCCTATCAGATGCAGCCGCTGTTTGGGTATGTTGACAGGCGACGGGAGATTTGTCCTTCCACGCTTTATAGCTTGGCTGGAGGAATCGGTTACATTTTTTTTTTTTTGTTCAGCCCACAGAATGAATGAAAACAAATGACACTATGGGGGGTTATTTACGAAAGGCAAATCCACTTTGCACTGCAAGTGCACTCTAAATCTAAGGGGTAGATCTGAAATGAGGGGAAGCTCTGCGGATTTTATCATCCAATTATGTGCAAGCTAAAATGCTTTTTTTTATTTTCCTTGCATGTCCCCCTCAGATCTACAGCAACTATACTTCCAAGTGCACTTTCAGTACAAAGTGGATTTTTTTTAGTAAATAACCCCCTATATTACCAAAAGTATTGGGACGCCTGCCTTTACACACACATGCACTTTAATGGTATCCCGGTCTTAGTCCGTAGGGTCCAATATTGAGTTGGCTCCGCCCTTTGCAGCTATAACAGCTTCAACTTTTCTGGGAAGGCCGTCCACAAGGTTTAGGAGTGAGTCTATGGGAATATCAAAAAGCCCTCCCGGCAAACGCTGCGCTATAACCAATTTGAAATATATAATATAAGCAGCCAGCACCAAAAAAGTCCAGTACCAAGTACTTCTTGCGCAAATATAAAAACAAAACAGATGCAGCGCTAATAACAAACACGTGACTGAATTACATAATTAATAGATTCATGAATAATAAATACGATTAAATAATCAAAAAAGAAAAAAAGTGATCAAAAAAAAAGTGATCAATAAAAAGAAAAAAGAAAACTAATACAGAGTCCCATTAGAAACAATGGTGAAAAAAGTGTCCACACAATAAGTGAATAATGATGATCTCCGTGATCTATCCTCAAACAGCATGCAATGTGCGTCCTCTTCACCACAAACAATATATAGATTGCCTGCTTACCAGAGGGCGATGTCAGGGCTGGCTTAGCCCTTCCTTCTCTGGGCTGGTTGCTCAGCTGTCGGTTAATTGTCAGCTCTCTTCTCTCTCCACAGTTACCAGCTGTTCCTGATGATGCTTGTCTGACCTGCCTACCTAAAGCCTTCCAGCTCACTTCACCCCTGCCTTCGCATTGGTCACATCACTAGAAACCATCTCCTGCGGTTTGTTTAACTGGTTCCTGACCGCCGGCCGTCAAATGACGGCCAGGCGGCGCACCTATTGTGGCGGGAGGCCGTCATACGACGTCCTCCCGTTTAAACAGGGAATGCGCGCGATCGTGCGCGCGCATCCCTGTTTCTTCGGTGGCGGCGTGTCACGGAGACACCGCTCGCCACCGAAGGGGGTGAACAGCCATTGGTTATGGCTGTTTAGCACGTGATCGGCCGTGATGAAGTCACGGCCGATCACAGATGGTCACACCCCGGCTGTGCACGGCGCATGCGCGCGATCGTGAGCGCGCTGCGCGTGCACGTCGGTGGCGGCGTGTTCCCCGGGAACACTGCTCGTCACTGACGCTGGTAAACAGCCATTGGCCGGCTGTTTACCCACGTGATCGGCTGTGATCCTTTCACAGCCGATCACTAAAATGTAAACAAACCGCGGTAACGAGGTGTTACCGGGTTGTTCTCCTCCTCACACACCGATCGTGTGTGAGGAGGAGATTGCGGTAACATCTTGTTACCGCCTACAGTACACATCAAGCACACTGATTGCCTGCCTGCCTCCCCCCCTCAATAAAGAGAACCTGTCACCACCCCTCATAGTACCTGTCAATCACAGTCCATCAGAGTACCTGTCACAGTCCATCAGAGTATTTGAGTACCTGTCACAGTTCATCTGAGTACCCGAGTACCTGTCCCAGCCCATCAGAGTACCCGACAGGGCCGTCTTTAAGGCAGGGCAAAAGGGGCAGCTGCCCTGGGCCCTGTCATTGTTGTGGGGCCCAAAGCAGCTGCCTCATACTTGCCAACTATCCCAGTTTTAGTCCTGTGCTGCTACTGATGCTGCCCAGCTCTGCCCTATTGTTGTGTACAGATGACTCACCTGCAGACCTGTGTTTACATGTAAATACTGGCATTCATATGTAAATAGCAGTGACATGCATATGTAAATAGCTGAGGCCAACTGCATTGATATGTAAATAAAGGTAGCATTCATAGGTATATCATGCCCCCCTGCAGTGAGGAGAAGATGTGCTGTAACCTATAGCAACCAGTGAGCAGTATTACTGTACAGCAATCTCTAGCAGCCAATTAACAAGCAGAAATGTGTTGTAACCTCTAGCAACTAATCAGTGAGCCTTAAAGGGGAGGGCCACCCTGAAAAACAAAAAAATGTTAAAAATTACAAAAAATCTAAAAAAAAAAAATGAAATTTTTTTTTTTTTTTTACTTACCAGAAATGCCTGTTGCTAGGCACTTTCTCCTAATCTTCCTCTTCCTCCTCCGCGGAGATCTTCTGTCTTCTGTCTTCGTCGCGGCGTCTTCTGGGTAATGAGTCGCGCCGTGTTCTGGGAACTGTGTGTTCCAGAACACAGCGCGTCCCATTCAGAAAGCGCTGCGGGACTCGCGCATGCGCAGTAGCTGCGGGACTCGCGCATGCGCAGTAGGAAACGGGCAGTGAAGCCATAAGGCTCCGCTGCCTGTTTCCCTTACAAGGGATGGCGGCGCCGGGACCCGAGAGCCGAGGGACGGGTCGGCCTCGGGCGGCCGACATCGCGGGCGCCCTGGACAGGTGAGTGTGTTTATTAAGTCAGCAGCTGCAGTGTTTGCAGCTGCTGACTTTTTTTTTTTTTTTTTTTTTTTTTTATAACCGGCCCTCCACTTTAAGGAGTGCTGTAACCTCTAGCAACCAGTCAGTAAGCAGTAATGATATGCTGTAACCTCTGGCAACCAATCGCAATCGCTGCCTGATCTGATACGGTAAACTGATTTTAAGTCTAGCTGCTATTTATTGTATGTCTCAGTGGAGGTGGAGAGTGAAATTGCATGGGCAGAGGGGGGCCCTAAGAAAATTTTTGCCCAGGGTCCAATCAATATTAAAGACGGCCCTGGTACCCGAGCAGGGGCGGACTGACAACTCATGGGGCCCCCGGGCAACAGAAGATCATGGGGCCCCCTTGGTCTCCACACTCAAGCCAAACCTGCACAGGGAGACACTGGAGAGAGAACATACACACAGGGGGACACCAGAGGGAGAATGCACACACACAGGGGGGGACACTGGAGGGAGAATGCACACAGGACACTTACACAGCACACAGGGGGACATGCACACAGGACATGCACACAGCACACAGGGGGACATGCACACAGCACAGGGGGACATGCACACAGGGGGACATGCACACAGCACAGGGGGACATGCACACAGCACATTCACACAGCACAGGGGGGCATGCATACAGCACAGGGGGACATGCACACAGCACAGGGGGACATGCACACAGCACAGGGGGACATGCACACAGGGGGACACACACAGTACAGGAGGACATACACACAGGACACTTACACAGCACAGGGGGACATGTACACAGGAGGACGTGCACACAGCACAGGGGGACATGCACACAGGAGGGACATGCACACAGGGGGACACATGCACACAGCACAGGGGGACATGCACACAGGAGGGACATGCACACAGGGGGACACATGCACACAGCACAGGGGGACATGCACACAGCACAGGGGGACATGCACACAGCACAGGGGGACATGCACACAGGACATGCACACAGCACAGGGGGACATGCACACAGCACAGGGGGACATGCACACAGGGGGACACACACAGCACAGGAGGACATGCACACAGGACACTTACACAGCACAGGGGGACATGCACACAGGGGGACACGCACACAGGACACTTACACAGCACAGGGGGACATGTACACAGGAGGACGTGCACACAGCACAGGGGGATATGCACACAGGAGGGACATGCACACAGCACAGGGGGACACGCACACAGCACAGGGGGACATGCACACAGGGGGACACTCACACAGCACAGACGGACACGCACACAGGAGGGACACACATACAGGAGGACATGCACACAGCACAGGAGGACATGCACACAGGACACGCACACAGGGGGACATGCACACAGGACACACACTTACACAGCACAGGACATGCACACAGGACACTTACACAGCACACAGGGGGACACGCACACAGGAGGACACACACACAGGACACACACTTACACAGCACAGGACATGCACACAGGACACTTACACAGCACACAGGGGGAATCGCACACAGGAGGACATGCACACGGGAGGACACGCACACAGGGGGACATGCACACAGCACAGGGGGACATGCACACAGGAGGGGCATGCACACAGGGGGACACATGCACACAGCACAGGGGGACATGCACACGGGGACACGCACACAGCACAGGCGGACACGCACACAGGAGGACACGCACACAGCACAGGAGGACATGCACACAGGAGGACATGCAGACAGGAGGACATGCAGACAGGGGGACACGCACACAGGGGGACACGCACACAGGGGGACACGCACACAGGGGGACACGCACACAGGACACACACTTACACAGCACGACATGCACACAGAGGGACATGCACACAGGACATGCACACAGCACACAGGGGGACATGCACACAGGGGGACATGCACACAGCACAGGGGGACATGCACATAGGGGGACATGCACACAGCACAGGAGGACATGCACACAGCACAGGAGGACATGCACACAGCACAGGAGGACATGCACACAGCACAGGGGGACATGCACACAGCACAGGGGGACATGCACACAGCACAGGGGGACATGCACACAGCACAGGGGGACATTCACACAGCACAGGAGGACATGCACACAGGACACTTACACAGCACAGGGGGACATGCACACAGGACACTTACACAGCACAGGGGGACATGCACACAGGACACTTACACAGCACAGGGGGACATGTACACAGGAGGACGTGCACACAGCACAGGGGGACATGCACACAGGAGGGACATGCACACAGGGGGACACATGCACACAGCACAGGGGGACATGCACACAGGGGGACACTCACACAGCACAGACGGACACGCACACAGGAGGACACACACACAGCACAGGAGGACATGCACACAGGAGGACATGCACACAGGAGGACACGCACACAGGGGGACACGCACACAGGGGGACACGCACACAGGACACACACTTACACAGCACAGAACATGCACACAGGACACTTACACAGCACACAGGGGGACATGCACACAGCACAGGAGGACACGCACACAGGAGGACATGCACACAGCACAGGGGGACATGCACACAGGGGGACATGCACACAGCACAGGACATGCACACAGGACACTTACACAGCACACAGGGGGAATCGCACACAGCACAGGACATGCACACGGGAGGACACGCACACGGGAGGACATGCACACAGCACAGGAGGACATGCACACAGGACACTTACACAGCACAGGGGGACATGCACACAGGACACTTACACAGCACAGGGGGACATGTACACAGGAGGACGTGCACACAGCACAGGGGGACATGCACACAGGGGGACACATGCACACAGCACAGGGGGACATGCACACAGGGGGACACTCACACAGCACAGACGGACACGCACACAGGAGGGACACGCACACAGGAGGGACACGCACACAGGGGGACATGCACACAGGACACACACTTACACAGCACAGGACATGCACACAGGACACTTACACAGCACACAGGGGGACATGCACACAGCACAGGAGGACACGCACACAGGAGGACTTGCACACAGCACAGGGGGACATGCACACAGGACACACACTTACACAGCACAGGACATGCACACAGGACACTTACACAGCACACAGGGGGAATCGCACACAGCACAGGACATGCACACAGGAGGACATGCACACAGGGGGACATGCACACAGGGGGACATGCACACAGGAGGACATGCACACAGGGGGACATGCACACAGGGGGACATGCACACAGGACACACACTTACACAGCACACAGGGGGACATGCACACAGGGGGACATGCACACAGCACAGGTGGACATGCACATAGGGGGACATGCACACAGGACATGCACACAGCACAGGGGGACATGCACACAGGACATGCACACAGCACAGGGGGACATGCACACAGCACAGGGGGACATGCACACAGCACAGGGGGACATGCACACAGGACATGCACACAGCCAGGAGGACACTGTGGGATGGAGGGACCCGGGGCCCATGCATCTGTCTGTACCCCCCCCATCATGTGTCTCGGCTTCACTCACCGAGTCACTGGATGCTGAGCCTGAGACACTTCTAACAGCGCGCTGCTCCCCGCCGGCCCCTCCACTCTTTTCGTCGGCCCCAGGTCAGGTGATGTCACGATGCATACAGTACAAGCACCTGGCCTGGGATGGACGGGGGAAGGAGGGGCCGGCGGGGATCAGCGCACAGTTAGCATCTACATCGCGGCATGTAATTCAGCCGCTGCAAGTGGCCTCTCATAAGGCCGAGTCCGGGCCCCTAATGTCTGCGGGCCCTCGGGCGGCGCCCGAGTGACCGACTGGTCAGTCCGCCCCTGTACCCGAGTACCTGTCCCAGCCCATCTGAGTACCCGAGTACCTGTCCCAGCCCATGAGTACCCGAGTACCTGTCACAGTTCATCTGAGTACCCGAGTACCTGTCACGGCCCATCAGGGTACCCGAGTATTTTCTCTTAAGGAGCGCTTGCGGAAGCCTCCTGTACATTTGCCTCCGAGCTTTGTAGTCCCACCCATGCCTCCCTCACCACCCATGCCTCCTGGTACCGAGTTGGTCAGTGAAGATGAACCCATGCACCTGGGCTTCACGCGTCTCTCTGTGGATGAGAGAGCCTTTAGGAGGAGGGAGAGATTGTGCCTTTATTGTAGCCAGGCAGGTCACTTTTTGAAGTCTTGTCCTACCCGTCCAGGGAACGCCCCAACCTTGAGGTACTGTCATGGACAGACTTTAGGTGGCGTTGTTTCGTCCCCAGTTATCCGGAAGGATAAGCCCCTGGTTTTGGTCACCCTTTCTTGGGCTGAGTCGTCCTTTGAGATACAGGCTCTAATCGACTCTGGGGCTGCAGGCCTGTTCATTGACGCTGCATTTGTTTAGCAGCGCTCGATTCCTCTGCAGCTGCGTGACACTCCACTTGCTATTGAGGCTCTTAACGGGATGCCTTGAATTCTGCCTCCTGAATGTCTTCATTTATGGAGAATTATGGTTTCCAACCTTCCATGTTGCCTTACTCGTTTGTTCCGCAGAGTATTCCTGCATTAGAGGAGCATCTCCGTGGTCTTCGTTACACTTGGGTACAAGTCCTTTGCGTCACGCTAATGATAGGTACAGATTCCATGCTGACCGCAGACGCCTGCCTGCGCCTTCCTACCAGGTTGGGGACAGGGTCTGGCTGTCATCTCACAACCCCCGGCTTCGTGTCCCCTCACTGAAGTTTGCACCTCGGTTTATTGGGCCTTTCCTTATCCTTCACAGGATTAATCCAGTGGACCTTCCTCCTAGTATGCGCATCTCAAATGTGTTTCATGTCTCCTTATTGAAACCGTTGGTCTGTAACCGTTTTACCACCTCGGTGCCATGTCCTCACCCTATTCAGGTTGAGAACCATGAGGAGTATGAGGTACAATCCATTGTTGACTCCCGTAGGTTCCGTGGGCGCATACAGTACCTGGTGCATTGGAGAGGGTACGGTCCGGAGGAACGCTCCTGGGTTTCATCCTCTGACGTACATGCCCCTGTCCTCCTCCGCGAGTTCCATAGACGGTTTCCACTCAAGACCGGTGGCCCTCCGAGGGAGAGGGGTCATTGAGAAGGGGGTACTGTCAGGGCTGGCTTAGCCCTTCCTTCTCTGGGCTGGCTGCTCAGCTGTCGGCCAATTTCCAGCTCTCTTCTCTCTCCGCAGCTACCAGCTGTTCCTGATGATGCTCGTCTATACCTGCCTACTTAAAGCCTTCCAGCTCACTTCACCCCTGCCTTCGCCTTGGTCACATCACTAGAAACCATCTCCTGCGGTTTGTTTAAAGACTGGATTGCTGAAATCCCTTCTGGCTCCTCATCCTGCTTGCTGTTGCTCTACTTGGATCCCTGACTTCTGGCCTGGCTGACTACCCAATCCGGTTACTGGACTCTGGCTATGCTTGACTACAATTTTTCTATTTACCTTTTTATTTTTATTAATAAACAAGTGTGATTTAATTGTACTTCTGTCTCAGTCTGATTCATGGTTTCTGACAGGAGATGACTGCCAAAAGAACAGTCTCGCCTAGCGTTTGGGAAATAGGTCTCCCGCAACCCTTTAGATGCCTCCATATGAAACACTCAATACCGGGAAACAAAAGAGACCATTCCCCAGACGACATGCGTTTTCTGACGAAACACGCAGGGTGAGCCTTGACGGTGACGTCATCACGCTAGCCGCAAGACGGTGGATGGATACAGGAACTAGGAAGTAGAGCGATTTTTATGGCGAGACCGCATTGGAGATTTACATTCCTGGATATATTTCTGGCCATTTGATGACTACTAATTTGTGAGTGCAAACTTTATCTTTATTAAAAACTTTATTTATTTACTTTACTTATTTACTTCATTGATTTTACGGTATCACACTATGGAAGTCTCTTTTGTTTCCCGGTATTGAGTGTTACATACGGAGGCTCTATGAACATCTAAAGGGTTGCGGGAGACCTATTTCCCAAACGCTAGACGAGACTGTTCTTTTGGCAGTCATCGCCCTCTGGTAAGCAGGCAATCTATATATTGTTTGTGGTGAAGAGGACGCACATTGCATACTGTTTGAAGATAGATCACGGAGATCATTATTATTCACTTATTGGGTGGACACTTTATTTTTTTCACCATTGATTCTAATGGGACTCTGTATTAATTTTCTTTTTTCTTTTTTTTGATCACTTTTTTTCTTTTTTGATTATTTAATCGTATTTATTATTCATGAATCTATTAATTATGTAATTCAGTTACATGTTTGTTATTGGCGCTGCATCTGTTTTGTTTTTATATTTGTGCAAGGAGTCTATGGGAATGTTTGACCGTTCTTCCAAAAGCACAAATTGTGAGGCACTGATGTTGGACGAGAAGGCCTGGCTCTCAGTCTCCGCTCTAGTTCATCCCAAAGGTGTTCTATCAGGTTGAGATCAGGACTCTGTGCAGGCCAGTCAAGTTCCTCCACCCCAAACTCACTCACCCATGTCTTTATGGATCTTGATTTGTGCACTGGTGTGCAGTCATGTTGGAACAGGAAGGAGCCATCCGCAAACTGTTCCCACAAATTTGGGAGCATGAAATTGTCCAAAATGTCTTGGTATGCTGACACCTTAAGAGTTTCCTTACACTGGAACTAAAGGGCCAAGCCCAACCCCTGATGAGTTTACTTCCTCTTTCATTCCCTGCAAAGGCAAAGCATAATGGACTACTATGCATCGCATCGCATCGCATATTAGCCCATTATGTGTCACTTACCTGACACAGGAGCCAGCGAAGTCACCGCTGTCCCCTGTAGTCCGGCGCATCCATCTTCTCGGTGGGTCTCGCAGCTCCGCCACTGTCATTCGACGAAGCCGCAATGACGTCACTCCCGCGCATGCGCACGGGAGCTGACACGCGCGGCATCTTCGTCATTGACGATGCCGTGCTCAGTGCGCCTGCGCGCCGCTGTCTACGGCGCATGCGCCGTAGACAGCGGTGCCTGTCTTCGGGCAAATATCTTCTAAACCGTATAGGTTTAGGAGATATTTCTTGGACCTACAGGTAAGCCTTAATCTAGGCTTACCTGTAGGTCAAAGTGGTTTGTAAGGGTTTACAACCACTTTAACCCCCCACCATAATCCCCCCCCCACCAAATGTTTTGGACCAGTGCACAAAGCAAGGTCCATAAAGACATGGATGAACGAGTTTGGGATGGAAAAACTTGACTGGCCTGCACAGAGTCCTGACCTCAACCCAACAGAACACCTTTTGGGGTGAATTAAAGCGGAGACTGCGAGCCAGGCCTTCTCATCCAACGTCAGCGCCTGACCTCACAAATGCGCTTCTGGAAGAATGGTCAAACATTCCCATAGACACACTCCTAAACCTTGTGGACGGCCTTCCCAGAAGAGTTGAAGTTGTTATAGCTGCAAAGGGTGAGGCCAACTCAATATTGAACCCTACGGACTAAGATTGGGATGCCATTGAAGTTCAAGTGCGTGTAAAGGCAGGTGTCCCAATACTTTTGGTAATATAGTGTATGTATATACAGTATATTGATACCGTCAACAAATACGCACCAATGACTACTGGTGAGAATTACAGCAAGCTGATCACATTCACAAGTATATTTAGAAAACGTTAATAAAATAAAAATAAAACTCGTGGATTCCCTTTAAATCGGCCCCGCGTTGCCTCCCTTCCTGGCTCGGCGGCAATCGTTTTACAGCCAGCTTCCTCCCCGAGTACATTTGCGCTGACACCGCACTTTAATTCTTCCTGTCTGTGCCTTGTTGTGGTCAGAGCCACAAACTCTCATAAAAATTGAAAAAAAAAAATTAACAAGCTATTACTGCGACTCGGATTATTTTTAAAGCGAGGCTTGTTGTTGGAGGCTTAGTACTTAATGACTATGTTTCATTGTGGGAAATGACTGCAATTATACAGATTTTTCAACACTGGCTGGTTGAAAATGGAAATGGCAAAGCTTTTTTAGCTAGGCGCTTGTGGAAAGCGGCTTTTAAACCACCAGTGCTGCCGTAAACAGAAGTAAAGAGAGCTGTAAACCCTTCCATGTACCCAGCGAAGCGACTGGCCTCAGAAGACACACAGAGATGAAAAACAAATACTCTTACAGTTGTACCTGTTTATCTGCAGCACTCGCTTCTCTACAGCCTCCTAAAAATGCGCATTTTAAGCAGCATCTCTGAACTCTAGTAGCATACTCTGATGTCACACATTGCACAACATAGAGCAAGTAGCTGAGTGTAATCTGAGATGCGAGTGGAGGGAATGGACCCCCCAACACACACACAGTGTCATAGGGAAATATACAAAGCTGAGACACCTGCTGTGTAATGGAGGTGGGGCTGCCCCCCTCCAGGATTCTGTGGAGTAGTGGCGGCTGGTGTTAAGCTTTTGGTGGGGGGTGACGGTGGAAAACAACCCCCCCAGATCCGCCCGCACTCAGCCTCTCCGTGGTGACGGTCCAACCGCACTCACCCCTCCATGCTGTTGATCTCCCGTAGTGGCAGCTGGTGCTCCATCGTTCGGAGGGGGGCGGAAGATACACATGGCCGTGGTACCCCCCCCCGCCCCATACCCACACTCCCCCGTCGCCAGCTCACTTACCCTGTGCTGACAGGTGGAGATGACGGTAGCTTGTATGCTCC
Organism: Lithobates pipiens; assembly: GCF_037356315.1. Classification (NCBI taxonomy): domain Eukaryota; kingdom Metazoa; phylum Chordata; class Amphibia; order Anura; family Ranidae; genus Lithobates; species Lithobates pipiens. The sequence continues at coordinate 32,852,536 of NW_027507764.1, read as the reverse complement.
ATGTCCCGGCTTCATAGGACTCCTCCTCCTCCTCCCTCCTCCTCGGAGGCCAATAGGATGGCCTGTCTTTTCAGCCAATCAGGAACCGGGTCTCACGATCCTCATTTCCGAAGTTTCAGACGCCATGTTCATTAAGCCTAAACCCTATTGAGCATCTGTGGGACATCCTCAAACGGAAGGTGGAGGAGCGCAAGGTCTCCAACCTCCACCAGCTCTGTGATGTCATCATGGGGGAGGGGAAGAGGACTCCAGTGGTGACCTGTGAAGCTCTGGTGACCTCCATGACCAAAAGGGATAAGGCAGTGCTGGAAAATAATGGCGGCCACACAAAATATTGACACTTTGGTCCTGATTTGAACATTTTCACCCAGTGCTGTACTGACTTTTGTTGCCAGAGGTTTAGACATTAATGGCTGTGTGTTGAGTTATATGGAGGGGACAAAAAGTTCTAAATCCCGGGAATGTCCCGGGAAATTTGGGACTACTGGCAACTATGGGACAGCAAATTTACACTGTTATACAAGCTGTACACTCACTACTTTACATTATACAGTAGCAAAGCGTCATTTCTTCAGTGTTGTCACATGAAAAGAGAGAAGAAAATATTTACATGTGAGGGGCGTACTCACTTTTGCGAGATACTGTATTTAGTCAGTGTAAGCTCTTCTTTATTATATTAGACCAAAATGTATAATATATTGCATTTATGTGTTCTAAAATTAACATTAGTGTATTTTTTTTATTTTTCATTTTTTGCTGAAATGTTGAACGCGATAAACTGTTGTGCTAATATCATGTTACATTAAAAAATTGGAATGACCACCTACTACCTTCAGGGTGTCTACTTTCTAAAAATACGGAATGCTCTACCAATCAACATCCGCCTGGAAGAACATCACCTGGCTTTTAGGAAAAAACTCAAGACCTTCCTCTTTTAGCAGATGATCAAAGCTCGCCACAGCGCCTAGAGGCGATTCAGTTCGCATTGTGCGCTATACAAGAATTTGATTGATTCATTCATTCATAAAAAACAAACACCAGAGGGCACCTCCATCTAGGTGTAGATGCAGGGCTGTTTTTAAAGCAGGGCAAAAGGGGCAGCTGCCCTGGGCCCTGTCATTATTGTGGGGCCCAAAGCAGCTACCTCATACTTGCCAACTATCCTGGTTTAAATTCCCTTGTCCCTTGAGGTTTTAGTCCCGTGCTGTGTCCCAATATCTCAGTGTGAAGTGCTGCTACTAACGCTGCCCAGCTCTGCCCTATTGTTGTGTACAGATGACTCACCTGCAGACCCTGTGTTTACATGTAAATTACTGGCATTCATATGTAAATAGCGGTGGCATTCATATGTAAAGGTGGCATTCATGCGTCAATAGCGGCCGCCAGCAGCATTGATATGTATATCATGCCCGCCTGAGGTCATATCCACAGTAATCACTAGCAACCAGTCAACAAGCAGAAATCATGTGCTGTGACCTCTAGCAACTAATCAGTGAGCCGTAATGTGTGCTGTAACCTCTAACAACCAGTCAGTGAGCGATAATTATACACTGTAACCTCTGGCAACCAATCGCAATAGCTGCCTGATCTTATTCAGTAAACGGAATTTCAGTCTAGCTGCTATTTATTGTATGTCTCAGAGCAGGTGGAGAGCGAAACTGCATGGGGGGGGGCTCCAAGAAAAGTTTTGCCCAGGGTCCAATCAATATTAAAGACAGCCATGTGTAGATGGGGGCGCCCTCTGGTGTTTATTTTATTTTTGATTGTTTTTTTATATATGCATTAGGATCGCAAGACCTGATCTGAGAGGAGCTGCGTCCGCTTCACCTGGTGTTCCCAACCACTCTCCTGGCCCTCTTATGTGTCCTGTTAAATGACGGTTGGGCAGTGGCAGCCCGTTCATTAGGGGCGCAGGGGCGCCACCCCCCCCACACCCCCCCGATCCATGCGCCCAGGCCCTATTCTCCATGCAGGGCACCAGACGCATGGATTTCAATGTTTTTTTTTTTTTTTAAGCCAGAGGCTCTAATTGGCTTTGAAAAGGGTGGGCTCGGGGACCAGAGCACTGCGTCCTGAGCCCACCCACTTGTGTGACATTAGCGAACTCATATTCGCTAATGTCTTCCTGCTTCTCCTCTCGGGCCAATCAGGAAGCGGCTCCTGAGACCCGATTGGCTGGTAGTCTTAGGATAGGTCTCAGGACCCGCCTCCAGTTCAGCCGGCAGGAGAAGCAATGTCCCCCGCAGCAGTCTCTTCTTCCTACCCCAGATGCAATTGCCACCTCGTCCTCCTCCCTGCACCTCTATGGCAGTAAGGTATGGCCATTGATCGTATTGAGGGGGGGGGGGGGTGCTAGTACAAGAGGATCATGGCCGGGGGGGTTTGTGTAGTGCATGACATTTTATGCTATTGTTCATATATTTGAATTTATCCTTATTGTACTGTACCGAGATAGTCCATTTGCCCCCTATTCTTTTTAGTGAGACCTGGCTGGGGACCAGACTCCCAACCCCTTTATTTGGTAGACCCAAGAACAGTAAAGAAGCCATTTTTTTTTTTAGGTACACCAGGGCTTAGGTAAGGTACATTTTGATGCCGGAGAGCACATCCCTTAGCAAATCAGCCTTGTTAGTAAATTCTGTGTGTATATGCTGTTGCGTGCATGCGCGGGTGCGCACCCACATGGCCCATTTTTTCTGTAGGAAGAGTGAAGAATAGCAATTTTCAACTTTTTTCTCTATTAAAAACATTGGAACATCGTCCAGTTAAAAAAATAAAAAATAAAAGTCCATCGAGTTTAACTGATTTTGCGTGTTGTTCCTTCCCGGGACATGGTCACACAGCCCTGTCTACCATTATAAACTCCGCACTTGAAAGCAATTGAGATAGTCTCAGTGGGAATATCATCACTCAGCTGACGGCCAGCAGAACTGAGAGAGTGCTATCTGCAGATAAGGGTGGGACAGACGTCTGGGTAGACTCACAGCTCTACCGCCGCCGTACAGCGCTGGGATGGCTGCAGATGGAGATGTCCCCTAATTTATATTCGAATGTGCAATGAACATATCACTATATTACCAAAAGTATTGGGACACCTGCCTTTACACGCGTACATGAACTTTAATGCCATCCCAGTCTTAGTCCGTAGGGTTTAATATTGGGTTGACACACCCTTTGCAGCTATAAGAGCTTCAACTCTTCTAGGAAGGCCGTCCACAATGTATAGGAGGGTGTCTATGGGAATGTTTGACCATTCTTCCAGAAGAACAGGCACTGATATTGGACAAGAAGGCCTCCGCTCTAATTGATCCCAAAGATGTTCTATCGGGTTGAGGTCAGGACTCTGAGCAGGCCGGTCAAGTTCCTCCACCCCAAACTCGCTCATCCACGTCTTTATGAGATTTTTTTCAAAAGGTGGTATTGGAGGCGTGTGTGGGGAAGGTGATAAAGTGCCACTGACCATCAATGATGGAGGTATTGTTGTTGGGGGGTTTAAAGTACTATCGACCACCAATGATGGAGGAATTGTTGTTGGGAGGGTTAAAGTACTATCGACCACCAATGATGGAGGACTTGCTTTTTTTTGGGGGGGGGGGGGGGGGGAGGTTACAGTACTGTACCATTGACCACCAATAATGGAGGAATTGTTGGGGTGGGGGGATTTAAAGTACTATTGACCACCAATGATGGAGAGATTGTTGTTGGCAGTGGCATCGCTAGGGGGTGGCTTCTGGGGCTATAGCCCCGAATCTGGGGGCAGTCTGTGCAGGCCAGTCAAGTTCCTCCACCCCAAACTCGCTCATCCATGTCTTTATGGACCTTCCTTTGTGCGCTGGTCCAAATCATTTGGTGAAGGGGGATTACGGTGTGGGGGGTTGTTTTTCAGGGGTTGGGCTTGGCCCCTTAGTTCCAGTGAAGGGAACTTTTAAGGCTTCAGCATACCAGGACATTTTGGACAATTTCATTTTCCCAACTTTGTGGGAACAGTTTGGGGATGGCCCCTTCCTGTTCCAACATGACTGCACACCAGTGCACAAAGCAAGGTCCATAAAGACATGGATGAGTAGAGAGGAGACTGCGAGCCAAGCCTTCTCATCCAACATCAGTGCCTGACCTCACAAATGCGCTTCTGGAAGAACAGACAAACATTCCCATAGACACACTCCTAATTCTTGTGGACGGCCTTCCCAGAAGAGTTGAAGCTGTTATAGATGCAAAGGGTGACCCCAACGCAATATTGAACCCTACGGACTAAGCCTGGGATGCCATTAAAGTTCATGTGTGTGTAAAGGCAGGTTTGTTTGCCGCCCTCCTCAAAAAATGGAGCACCAGCCGCTACTGCGCCAAACTATTGCGAGAATCAGTAGTAGCTTGCTTGCCTCTTTCCCTGTACCTCCAGCTCCCATTCTGTGAATGCTCAGGAGTGCACCCCCGCTCAGCTGTGCTGATTGCCAAGCAGAAATGAACGGGCTGCACACCAATGTCATTGATGTTAAACCAGCTTTAACCACTTCAATACCGGGCACTTTCACCCCCTTCCTGCCCAGGCCAATTTTCAGATGTCAGCGCTGTTGCACTTTGAATGACAATTGCTCGGTCATGCAACACTGTACCCATATGACATTTGTATAATTTATGGAGACAGATAAAGCTTTCTTTTGATAGTATTTAATCAACACTGGGCTATTTTTTTTTTTTTTTCTAAACACAGAAAATTTTTACAAAAATACAATTCTCGTAGTTTCTGTTATAATCTTCTATACCGTTCGATAGCCGGCAGGTCTGTTTACATTTGATCAGCTGTGATTGGACGCAGCCGATCACATGGTAAAGGTCCTCTGTTATTGTCCCTTTACCGCAATCTCTTACCAGCTGTGTCCAAAGAACATAGCGGTCACAGAGCATGCCCGATGTGCGCCTCAGGGGAGGTGCGGTTCTGGGAGGACGTCCATGGAAGCCCTCCCAGAACAGAACCATGCTGTACACGTCTTTCGGCTATAGTGTGGCCAGGAGGCAGTTATGGAGGATTCACAACATTTCACACAACGTGTTTCACCCCATTCAGGGGTTAATCAGGAGTCTTGGTTGACTTCTGTACTGTCACTGATGCTTCCTAATGTACCACTTGTCAGTTATGTATACAAGTCATACTGTTGTGTACCTGGTTGGATTCTTCCCCTCTGGTTCTAGCTTGAGAACACCCCTGGGTATGATGATAGGTGTGCATAGCACAAAGTAGCATGGGTGCTGGGGATCCGGGTGGTTGATCGTTGCCCATGGAGTTGGCAAGCAAGGACAGTATCCAGGCAGCAGACAGGAGTCTCAAAGATACCCCGGAAGGAACTGTAGCTGGCAGTCTGTACCACTCCGGTAAGATGGTGCAAGGCAGGACCTGTAGGGCAGGCCTGGAAGGCAGTATTGGCGAGAACTTGCACAGGTAATCAGAAAAGAGATGTTATCTCGGAGCTGAGCCGGGGTCATACACAAGTAACAAATTAGGAGGAGGGATGTAGTCTGAAGCCTAGCTGGGATTATACACAGGTAAACAATCAGGATGAGGGATGTAGTTGGGAGGCTAGCTAAGGTCATACACAGGTATACAATCATGATGATGGATGTAGTCTGGACCCTAGCTGGGGTCATACATAGGTAACCAATCAGGATGAGGGATGTAGTCAGGAGCCTAGCTGGGGTCATACACCAGTAACCAATCAGAATGAAGGATATAGTCTGGAGCCTAGCCAGGGTCATACACATGTAACCAGTCAGGATGGGGGACATAGTCTGAAGCCTAGCTGGGGTCATACACAGGTAACCAATCAGGATAAGGGATGTAGTCTGGAGCCTAGCTGGGGTCATACACTGGTAACCAATCAGAATAAAGGATGTAGACTGAAGCCTAGCTGGGGTCATACACATGTAACCAGTCAGGATAGGGGACATAGTCTGGAGCCTAGCCGGGGTCATACATAGGTAACCAATCAGAATGAAGGATGTAGTCTGGAGCCTAGTTGGGGTCATACACATGTAACCAGTCAGGATGAGGGACGTAGTCTAAAGCCTAGCTGGGGTCATACACAGGTAATCCATCAGGATGAGGGATGTAGTCAGGAGCCTAGCCAGGGTCATACACAGGTAACCAATCAGGATGAGGGATGTAGTCTTTAGCCTAGCTGGGGTCATACACATGTAACCAGTCAGGATGGGGGACGTAGTCTGGACCCTAGCTGGGGTCATACACAGGTAACCCATCAGGATGAGGGATGTAGTCAGGAGCCTAGCCAGGGTCATACACAGGTAACCAATCAGGATGCGGGATGTAGTCAGGAGCCTAGCCAGGGTCATACACAGGTAACCAATCAGGATGCGGGATGTAGTCTGGAGCCTAGCTGGGGTCATACACAGGCAACCAATCAGGATGAGGGATGTAGTCAGAAGCCAACCCAAGGTCATACACAGAAGATCAAAGGAAAGCAAGGTCTATCAACAAGCCAAGGTCATGATCAGGAGTCAGCCAGAGGGAAGTTCAAGAAGAAACCGAGGATCACATACAGCTGAAGACCATCCACAAATTACCAGTCACAACTCCTTTCCTTAAATAGGGAGTTTGGGGTCAGTTGTGGGATTGGATGTCTGCAAACATGCAGCAGCACGCGCAGACATATGCGTCGTTGATGGGAATGCCCATGCAGGCTACTGGCAACCCACTCTGACGCTAGTTGTTATTGGCCTCATTCTATTTGCTTATTTAAGCCTGTAGCTACCGACCGGTACACACGACCGGACTTTCCGTCAGAAAAGGTCCGATGGTCGTCCAGATGGACTTTCGAAGGAGTTACGGCGGACTTCCGAACAAACAGACTTGCCCACGCACAAACGGACTAAAGTCGATTCGAAAGACCGTTAGTTTTGAACGGGATGACATACGAAGAGACTATAAAAGGAAGTTCAATAGCCAGTAGCCAATAGCTGCCCTTGCGTCGTATTTGGTCCGTCGGACCAGCACACAGACGAACGGTTTTCCCGATAGGAATTGAGTCCGTCGGACAGATTTGAAACATGTTCTATTTCTAGGTCCGTGTGAATTTTTTTAAAGAAAAACGATCCCACACACGATCGGACTATCCGACGGAATGATTCTGTCTGACCTATTCTGCCGGAAAGTCCGGTCGTGTGTACGCGGCATTAGTCGAACTTCCATTAGGACAAGTAGTATGCTTTGTGCCAGAGCCTTACTTGTTATTTCTGGATGCTTTTACCAAATGTATTTTTTTGTTTTGTAGTTTTAGAAACGGACAGCTGCCACACATTGAGATTGAGAGGTCACTTTATATTGCAATAAATGGTACAACTACATGTACAGCATTGTTATACACCAGTGATTCTCAACCAGGGTTCCTCCAGAGGTTGTAGGGGTTCCTTCAGCATTGGGCAATTTCTGCCTCTCAGATAAGTTCCCACCGACACCATTGATCTTTTTATCTATCTGTAAGGAGGTAATTCTTCCCAATGACCACAAGTGTGAGGACCATTCTTCTTCTGAGTTGAAGATTTCTAATTTTTAGTAGGGGTTCCCTGAGACCGGAGAACTATTTCAAGGGTTCCTCTGTGTTGAAAAGGTTGAGAAAGGCCGTTATACACGATGTCAAAATCTGAAGTAAGAGTGGGAGTTTGGCGTTGTCTCCTCTAACAGTTGCTTATTTCACTGTTTCTGTCCTAAACTTGGCTTACGCATTGCATTTCCGGACAATGAAGGGACAGCAGAGTCTCAGGCTGGATCTCAGCGGACGTTAATAATGTGAGCGGTGATGGCGCGGTGGTCGATGAGGCGATGAGTTTGGACAGCTGTACCCGCACAGGAAGTGGGTGCAGCAACAACACATGCTGTACAAATCTGGAGCTCATTTACTTTCCTAAACTATCAACTGGAATAATAGAGGAGATAATTTCATCACCAAGTGTGTTATTTATTTATTTATTTTAAAAAAAGAAATTGTGATGAGCCAAGCAGAATTGTCCGGTGTGTTTTATCGGTTTACATAACCCAAGCAGCTTGCCGTAAAACAATGTTGTAATCCCAGGCTGTCAAGTCCCACACTGACTTCTCTTCAGTTTATTAAAGTGTTTGTGTAGCCAAAGTTTTTTCTCGGTTTTAGCTAAAATAAAGGATTGGTATAATCCTGGAAGGGTATTTTTTTTACTGTCTGTGTCCCCACTAGGTAGATTTCCATTCACTTCCCGTCCTGGGGACGCAACAGCAGACCTGGGAACTTGCCGATGTTCACTATTTGTATCTTCCAAGGAAGATTTCCCTTCACCTCCTAACACAGGAGGCAGTGGAAGGATTCATGCCGGAGAGGCAATGGGTAGGAGCAGGGCAGCCATCTGAAATTTTTGGGCCCCTTACACAGCTTTAGACCTGACCTCACCTGTGTGCAATCAGCCCCCCCCCCCCAATCTTGTTTATATGTCATCCCCCCTCACACCTACTTGTATATATGTCAGCCCCCCTCACACACACACACCTGTATATATGTCAGCCCCCCTCACACACCTGTATATATGTCAGCCCCCCTCACACACCTGTATATATGTCAGCCCCCCTCACACACCTGTATATATGTCAGCCCCCCTCACACACCTGTATATATGTCAGCCCCCCCTCACACACCTGTATATATGTCAGCCCCCTCACACACCTGTATATATGTCAGCCCCCCTCACACACCTGTATATATGTCAGCCCCCCACACACACCTGTATATATGTCAGCCCCCCTCACACACCTGTATATATGTCAGCCCCCCTCACACACACCTGTATATATGTCAGCCCCCCTCACACACCTGTATATATGTCAGCCCCCCCTCACACACCTGTATATATGTCAGCCCCCTCACACACCTGTATATATGTCAGCCCCCCTCACACACCTGTATATATGTCAGCCCCCCACACACACCTGTATATATGTCAGCCCCCCTCACACACCTGTATATATGTCAGCCCCCCTCACACACACCTGTATATATGTCAGCCCCCTCACACACCTGTATATATGTCAGCGCCCCCCCACACACCTGTATATATGTCAGCCACCCCCCCCCCCCCATACACCTGTATATATGTCAGCACCCCCACACACCTATATATATGTCAGCCACCCCCCCCCCCCCCACACACAAACCTGTATATATGTCAGCCTCCCTCACACACCTGTATATATTTCAGCCCCCCACACACACCTGTATATATGTCAGCCACCCCCCCAAACATCTGTATATATGTCAGCCCCCCCCACACACCTGTATATATGTCAGCCCCCCACACACACACACACACACCTGTATATATGTCAGCCCCCCACACACACACACCTGTATATATGTCAGCCCCCCACACCTGTATATATGTCAGCCACTCTCACACACATCCACACATCTGTATATATGTCAGCCCCCCCCCCCCCCCCCACACACACCTGTATATATGTCAGCCTCCCCCACACACACACACCTGTATATATGTCAGCCTCCCTCACATACACCTGTATACAGTACATGTCAGCTCCCCCCCACACACCTGTATATATGTCAGCCCCCCCCCACACACACACACCTGTATATATGCCAGCGACTCCCACAAACCTGTATATATGTCAACCCCCCCACACACCTGTATATATGGCAGCCCCCCCCCCCCCACACACCTGTATATATGTCAGCAACCCCCCACACACCTGTATATATGTCAGCCCCCCTCACACACACCTGTATATATGTCAGCGCCCCCCACACACACCTGTATATATGTCAGCCACTCCCCACACACACCTGTATATATGCCAGCGCCCCCCACAAACCTGTATATATGTTAGCCCCCCCACACACACCTGTATATATGTCAGCCACTCCCCACACACACCTGTATATATGCCACGCCCCCCACAAACCTGTATATATGTTAGCCCCCCCACACACACCTGTATATATGTCAGCGCCCCCCCACACACACCTGTATATATGTCAGCCACCTCCCACACACCTGTATATATGTCAGCCACTCCCCACACACACCTGTATATATGTCAGCCACTCCCCACACACACCTGTATATATGCCAGCGCCCCCCACAAACCTGTATATATGTTAGCCCCCCCACACACACCTGTATATATGTCAGCGCCCCCCCCCCACATACACCTGTATATATGTCAGCCACTCCCCACACACACCTGTATATATGTCAGCGCCCCTCACAAACCTGTATATATGTCAGCCCCCCTCACACACACCTGTATATATGTCAGCGCCCCCCCCACACACACCTGTATATATGTCAGCCACCCCCCACACACCTGTATATATGTCAGCGCCCCCCCACACACCTGTATATATGTCAGCGCCCCCCCACACACCTGTATATATGTCAGCGCCTCCCCACACACACCTGTACAGTGGTGTGAAAAAGTGTTTGCCCCCTTCCTCATTTCCTGTTCCTTTGCATGTTTGTCACACTTAAGTGTTTCGGAACATCAAACCAATTTAAACAATAGTCAAGGACAACACAAGTAAACACAAAATGCAATTTGTAAATGAAGGTGTTTATTATTAAACGTGAAAAAAAATCCAAACCATCATGGCCCTGTGTGAAAAAGTGATTGCCCCCCTTGTTAAAACATACTATAACTGTGGTTGTCCACACCTGAGTTCAATTTCTCTAGCCACACCCAGGCCTGATTATTGCCACACCTGTTCACAATCAAGGCATCACTTAAATAGGAGCTGCTTGACACAGTAAGGTCCACCAGAAGATCCTTAAAAGCTACACATCATGCCGAGACCCAAAGAAATTCAGGAACAATTGAGAAAGAAAGTAATTGAGATCTATCAGTCTGGAAAGGGTTATAAAGCCATTTCCAAAGCTTTGGGAATCCAGCGAACCACAGTGAGAGCCATTATCCACAAATGGCGAAGACATGGAACAGTGGTGAACCTTCCCAGGAGTGGCCGGCCGCCCAAAATTACCCCAAGAGCGCAGCGACGACTCATCCAAGAGGTCACAAAAGACCCCACAACAACGTCCAAGGAACTGCAGGCCTCACTTGCCTCAGTTAAGGTCAGCGTTCATGCCTCCACCATCAGGAAAAGACTGGGCAAAAACGGCCTGCATGGCAGAGTTCCAAGGAGAAAACCACTGCTGAGCAAAAAGAACATCAAAGCTCGTCTCAATTTCTCCACAACACATCTTGATGATCCCCAAGACTTTTGGGACAACATTCTGTGGACCGATGAGACAAAAGTGGAACTCTTTGGAAGGTGTGTGTCCAAGTATATCTGGCGTAGAAGGAACACTGCATTTCAGAAAAAGAACATTATACCAACAGTAAAGTATGGTGGTGGTAGTGTGATGGTCTGGGGCTGTTTTGCTGCTTCAGGACCTGGAAGACTTGCCGTGATAAAAGGAACTATGAATTCTGCTGTCTACCAAGAGATCCTGAAGGAGAATGTCCGACCATCTGTTCGTGTACTCAAGCTGAAACGAACTTGGGTTCTGCAGCAGGACAATGATCCTAAACACACCAGCAAGTCCACCACCGAATGGCTGAAGAAAAACAAAATGGAGACTTTGGAGTGGCCTAGCCAAAGTCCTGACCTGAATCCTATTGAGATGTTGTGGTATGACCTTAAAAAGGCCGTTCATGCTCGAAAACCCTCTAATGTAACTGAATTAGGACAATTCTGCAAAGATGAGTGGGCCAAAATTCCTCCAGGACGCTGTAAAAGCCTCATTGCACGTTATCGCAAACGCTTGGTTGCAGTTGTTGCTGCTAAGGGTGGCCCAACCAGTTATTAGGTTTAGGGGGCAATCACTTTTTCACACAGGGCCATGATGGTTTGGATTTTTTTTCACCTTTAATAATAAACACCTTCATTTACAAATTGCATTTTGTGTTTACTTGTGTTGTCCTTGACTATTGTTTAAATTGGTTTGATGTTTCGAAACACTTAAGTGTGACAAACATGCAAAGGAACAGGAAATGAGGAAGGGGGCAAACACTTTTTCACACCACTGTATATATGTCAGCCACCCCCCACACACCTGTATATATGTCAGCCCCCCCCACACACACCTGTATATATGTCAGCCACCCCCCACACACCTGTATATATGTCAGCCCCCCCCACACACACCTGTATATATGCCAGCGCCCCCCACAAACCTGTATATATGTTAGCCCCCCCACACACACCTGTATATATGTCAGCCACTCCCCACACACACCTGTATATATGCCACGCCCCCCACAAACCTGTATATATGTTAGCCCCCCCCCACACACACCTGTATATATGTCAGAGCCCCCCCACACACACCTGTATATATGTCAGCCACCTCCCACACACCTGTATATATGTCAGCCACTCCCCACACACCTGTATATATGTCAGCCACCCCCCACACACCTGTATATATGTCAGCGCCCCTCACAAACCTGTATATATGTCAGCCCCCCTCACACACACCTGTATATATGTCAGCGCCCCACCACACACACCTGTATATATGTCAGCCACCCCCCACACACCTGTATATATGTCAGCCCCCCCCACACACCTGTATATATGTCAGCGCCCCCCCACACATACCTGTATATATGTCAGCCACCCCCCACACACCTGTATATATGTCAGCGCCCCCCCACACACCTGTATATATGTCAGCGCCCCCCCACACACACCTGTATATATGTCAGCGCCTCCCCACACACACCTGTATATATGTCAGCCACCCCCCACACACCTGTATATATGTCAGCCCCCCCCCCACACACACCTGTATATATGTCAGCCCCCCCCCCACACACACCTGTATATATGTCAGCCACCCCCCACACACCTGTATATACGTCAGCGCCCCCCCCACACACCTGTATATATGTCAGCCACCCCCCAATACACCTGTATATATGTCAGCACCCCCACACACCTGTATATATGTCAGCCACCCCCCTACACATCTGTATATATGTCAGCACCCCCACACACCTGTATATATGTCAGCGCCCCCCCCCCCCACACACCTATATATATGTCAGCCCCTCCATACACACCTGTATCTATGTCAGCCCCCCCATACACACACCTGTATATATGTCGGCCCCCCCACACACACACCTGTATATATGTCAGCCCCACATACACAAATCTGTACACACACAAGCCTCTGGCCCCTCCCTGTACACAGACAGCCCCCTCCCTTTCCTTCACAGCCCCTACTTGTAACTTCTTACTTGGTCCCAACTTGTTTTTACAAAGCTGACACGTTGCTGAGAAGCATAGTAGAGGTAGATCACTGTCACACGAGGGGTGCACATGCACATAGTAGCCAGAGGTGGCAGTAAAGAGCTCGATGTCTAAAATCAATGACATGAGAACTGCAGAAACTGTGAGATCGTTTCTATACTGTACAACATGGATCCCCTTCACCCGTCCTGCCTTCTTCTGGCCCGGGCGGGCCCCTCGGGACCTGGGCCCCTTACACTTGTAACGGCTGTTCCTCCCTGATGGCGGCCCTGGGTAGAAGCAAGGAGAGACAGTGAGTAGATCAGCACTGTGCAGGGACAGACAGAGGGAGAGACTACCCCCTGTAGAAGTGCCAAGTCTTCATCTAACCTTGCCCTGGGAGGACTCCATGTGTGTGTGCCAGTCGGGCAGGACTGGGGCAGACAGCCAGTCAGGAGGACTGGGAGGAAGATCAGCCAGGCGGGCTAGCATTTTCTGCAAGCAAGTGGAGCTGGGATCAGTGGCAACAGGGAAGCAGAAGAAAAGATGTCATGTTGTTCACTCACATTGCACTACTTTTGTCAAGGGACTGAGTGCTCCAACACCAAATTTGGGCCCCAATGTGCTGGCCAGCAGAGAAAGGATTAATACAGACTGTCAGACTATTATTACTACATTATCCTTTAATCAGGGTGATCCCTATAATACGGTTTAAGGGGTCTTTCTCTTGTCCATTTTTTCACTACCAATTGTATACCCTATTTACCACTGCCTTATACATTTGTGTAGCAATAGCTGTTTTTGTTACTCTGGTTTTTGAATTGTTATATACAGTATATTATTTTAACCACTTTTTACGTCCCTTCATGGCCAGGCCCCTTTTTGCTATTCTGCACTGCGCTACTTTAACTGGCGATTGCGCGGTCATGCAACACTGTACCCGCATATTGATTGGTTTGTATGAAAATTATAGCGTCTACAAACTATGATATATATATATATATATATATATATATATATATATGTGTGTGTGTGTGTGTGTGTATATATATGTATATGTGTGTATATATCTATATCTATCTATATCTATGTATATACATACAGTATCTCACAAAAGTGAGTACACCCCTCAGTCACATTTTTGTAAATATTTTCTTCTATCTTTTCATGTGACAACACTGAAGAAATGACACTTGTCTACAATGTAAAGTAGTGAGTGTACAGCTTGTATAACAGTGTACATTTGCTGTCCCCTCAAAATAACTCAACACACAGCCATTAATGTCTAAACCGCTGGCAACAAAAGTGAGTACACCCCTAAGTGAAAATGCCCAAATTGGGCCCAATTAGCCATTTTTCCCTCCCCGGTGTCATGTGACTCGTTAGTATTATAATGTGAATGGGGAGCAGGTGGTGATAAATTTGGTGTTATCGCTCTCACTCTCTCATACTGGTCACTGGAAGTTCAATGTGGCACCCCCTCTCTCTCCAGCCACCGCCTTATATGCCAGGGACGTGCGGCGAGGTCAGTGGCTGTTGAGGCACCGGCTAGTATCAGAGCCAGATACACACACAGGTTACATATGCCGCAATCGTTAGAGCGAGAGCAATAATTCTACCACTAGACCTCCTCTGTAACTCTAAACATGTAACCTGTAAAAAAAAAATTAAGGAGTCGCCTATGGAGATTTTTAAGACCATTCCGCAAGTGAGCCCAATTTTAAATCTTGACATGTTAGGTATCTATTTACTCTGCGTAACATCATCTTTCATCGTTTATAAAAAAAAAAACAGGCTAACTTTAGTGGGTTTTTTTTGTTTTGTTTTATTGATAAAACAATTTCTTTCCAAACAAAAAAGTGTTTGAAAAATTGCTGCGCAAATAACATTTAAAGTCGCAACGACCACCATTTTATTCCCTAGGGCAGGTATCTGCAATTAGTGGACCTCCAGCTGTTGCAAAACTACAAGTCCCATCATGCCTCTGCCTCTGGGTGTCATGCTTGTGGCTGTCAGAGTCTTGCTATGCCTCATGGGACTTGTAGTTCTGCAACAGCTGAAGGTCCGCTAATTGCATATCCCTGCCCTAGGGTGTCTGCTAAAACAATATATATATAATGTTTGGGGATTCTGAGTCATTTTCTAGCAAAAAAAATTGATGATTTTTACATGTAGGAGAGAAGTGTGGGTGGCAAGGGGTTAATTACCATAAGTAAGTAATATACAAATAATTATTATATATTCGTTTTTAAGGTAACTTACTATATTTTCAAAAACTGTACTCAAGCAGGTGGCTTATAACGGACAAATTACTGAAGTTTGAAGTCATAACTTCCAACCAGTAATTGAGCAAATAGACAAATAATAAATTATTATCTTATCACATATAGAATAATAATATATGATTTCGCTTGTACCTTTTCAGCAGCACCAGATTCTCATTCTCCCTTAACTGTGTGAGAAAAACATGGGATTGTGGGTAAATATTATACCCATAAACACATGTATTTTCATTGTAGTTAAGAGGGCTGGAAGGGAATATTTGTCTTTTAGACACACGCCCCCTTCTATGACACTGCAGTGAGAGGCGGGCCTCCACCGAAACATTTTTATTGGTGTCAGAGCTGGGCTCAACCCTTCCTTCTCAGAGCTGGCCTCTCAGCTGTTGGCTAATTGCCAGCTCCTATCTCTCCACAGTTACTCAGCTGTTGATGATATCCAGCTCGTCAGTCCTGCCTACTTAAAGCGGAGGTCCACCCTAAAGTGGACCTTCCGCTCATCGGAACCCTCCCCCCCTCCGGCGCCACAATTGGCACCTTTCAGGGGGGAGGGGGGTGCAGATACCTGTACAGTACAGATATCTGCACCCACTTCCGGGATAGCTCTCTGCGGAAAGGGGCGTAGATTACGCCCCTTTCCGCAAGTGCCCGCCCCTTTCCGCAAGTGCCCCGCTGCCTGCTGGGAAACACACAGATCCCAGAGGCAGCGGGGACCGTCCTTATTGCGCAGCGCGACTCGCGCATGCGCAGTAGGGAACCGGGAAATGAAGCCGAAAGGCTCCATTTCCTGATTCCCATAACCAAGATGGCGGCGGCAGCACCCGAGAGACGATCTAGAGATCGGCTTCGGGTGCCGACATCGTGGGCGCGCTGGACAGGTAAGTGTCACTATTTTAAAAGTCAGCAGCTGCAGTATTTGTAACTGCTGGCTTTTAAAAAAAAAAAAAAAACGCGGAGTCCCGGCGGACTCCCGCTTTAAGCCGCCCAGCCCAGAGGAGCTCTGCCTTCGCCTTGGTCAACATCACAGAGACTATCTCCTGCATTCCTGATAAAAGACTTGCTTGGCTGACATCCCTTCTGGCTCCAGATCCTGCTTGCTGTTTTACTACACTCATCTCCGGCTCCCTGACGTTTGGCTTGTCTGACTATACCTTCCAGGTTCCTGAACTCTGGCTATGTTTTGACATTTGTTCTATTTATTTTTATTATTAAACAAGTGTGATTTAACTGTACTTCTGTCTCGGCCTGATTTCATGGTTTCTGACAATTGGACTGCTTGGACCAATGCTACTTTACCATTGGTCCAAGACTCCAAGCTGTCCATTGAGGTTACCTGCACTGAGCCATAGACTTCTGCTATTACCTGTGGGTTTGGTGCACTTCAGAAAGTGCACCACCCTTGTAGGATATAATAGAAGTCTATGGCAAAGTACAGCTAAGCCACAGGTGCACTGCGCTGCACTCTCAGTGTCGGTAAACCACAGCGCGTCAGTGTGAAAGCAGCCTAATGCCGCGTACACACGAGCGGACTGTATGGCATACTTAGTTCGTCATACAATCCGACGGACAGTCCGTCGTACTTTCCACTGAACGGACTTGACCACACACGGATGCACAAACAGTCCGTCGAAAGCTTGCACGATGACGTGTACAGCACGTACGACGGGACTAGAAATAGGAAGTCCAAGACACAGCAAAGCACCCTTCCGCCGTGTAAATCCTTTCTGGGCATGCGCCATTCTTAGTTCGTCGAACTAGCATACTGACGACCGTACTGTCCGCTGAAACCAAAGTACGACGGACAGAATTTCGAAAAAACCGAAATACTTAGTACGCCGGACTGCACGCTGAAAAAGTCAGCTGAAGCCCACACACGAGCGGACTGTCCGCTGAAATGTGTTTCGACGGACTAAGTACGCCATACTGTCCGCTCGTGTGTACGCGGCATTAGGCTGCTTTTGACACGATCAGTTCCAACACGATCAGAACCTCCATTCACCTCTAGTGAACCACAGATGTAAACGGACTTGTGGCCATTTACACCCACCTACCTCCAATCCGATTTAAAAAAAAAGACAGAAGGGGAGGGGGTCCGTCCTTTACCATCTGATCAGATCTGAGGGCCCATAGAGTTGAGCAGGCTGTGTCTGTGTCAGCTCTGCATATACGGAATGCACTTGGACCTGTCTCTGCCACAGACGTTGTTGTAGAACACGTAGGGAAACTAAGCTTGAAAACACTTGTAGGATACCTGGATCTTCCAGCCAGCTTGACAATATCCACAAGACCGGATTCTCTCAGTTACTTCAGCCCTTCCAGGCTCTTACTAAGAAACCAACCCGTACGTTGTCTTCTTCTGAAGAGTCCTCCTCTGGAATACTTGAAGTACACTGGGTCTCTCCCAAACCGGAGACGGCACCCAACCACCTCAGAATCCTTCTTTTAGTTTCCTTACCTCGGGATAGCCAGCCCAGAGACATCAAAGTAAGGTGGATCCACACCCCAGGCCATAGCCTTCCTGGGTGCTGGTCAGGAGGACCAGGACCATGAAGTCAGTACATCAATCTGGACCGGAACTCTGAACCACGTGACGTCCGCATCTTAAATACCCTCTCCCAGAAAGCACAGCGAGATCACCCCTCCCACTGGGCAGGCTCCGAGAGAGAGTAACTTAAGCACCTAACCAGTCCATAGTTCCATGCCTGCCAGAAGAGACAGTGCCCCTTGTGGCCAGGCTGAACTTTCACTGTCCAGTCAGACTGATGCTGAAGTCTAATTTAGATAGTTACACCCAAACCAAACTGCAGTTTAGGAAATTTTAACTTTTGAAAAAAACGCATAGCACGTGCTCTTCAGGAGCCGCCGCTACAGTCATATCACACCCCCCTGGCAAAGTAAGCCAGGAGGTGTCAGCTATGGCGCGGGCAGGAAGTGGTTGAGGGGCTTTTGCATCTTTTCTATCAGAGACTGTCAGCAGTCGGGAGTGAGATAAATCAGAGGGAGGAGGCTGTCCCTTGTTTCGTTTGCTATCAAGTTGGGCATCCCATAATTTCTATACCCATCCAAGTCATTACCCTCTAATAAAACATAAAAAATAAAATAAAAAAAGCAAACTCAAAGACTGTTCCTTGTGTCTGGAGAAAGTGTGGAAAGTACTTTTTGCCTGGCTGTGCGGGAGCGGAGAACCCGATCACCGGCGGCCCCTCGGGGGGAGGGGGTAGCGCTACGCTATTGTTGCAGTCGATGTTGTAAATATTTTCTCTCTCTGGGTTTGGCTGAGCTCCTCGCCGTCCAGATATCGGGATATGAGAAGCGTCAGTGGTTGGGAGGAAAGTCTGACGCGGCCCTCTCAATGTGGCGTGAAATGACTGATGTATTGACTGTTTCTGAAGCTCCTTCTACCAAATCGTAAATCTCAACAAACACGCAGGAACCCTTCATCGCACCCATCGGGGGCCACCCCCACCATCATCTCACACCACCGGCCACCCCACCGTCATCTCACACCACCGGCCACCCCACCGTCATCTCACACCACCGGCCACCCCACCGTCATCTTACACCGAGATTTGTTTTCTACGTTTTCTTCTTTTTTTTTTTTCCATTTATTCATTTGAATCCGGCGTGCAGGTGTTTCCAGCGGTCTCATCTGGCCCTCTCTTCCTCAGAGCCGCAGACACACACTGGGCAGCCCTGTGGAGGGATGAGGGGGGCGCCAAGCAGACCTCTAGGTGGTCCGGGGGGGCACTTTACTTCACTTTATTGCCTCCGCAAATTATGTGAGCAAGAGCGGCTATTCCTCCTTCTCCTCATCCTCCGACAGGGCTGAGCGACGCTGTGCAAAATTACTCAGTGCTGTTCACACATTACTGAACAAAAAAATCCCTCATCCCCCTACCAGCACAAATCCCCCCCCCCCCAATCCCCTCTCCTAGCACAAATAATCTCCTTGCACAAATACACCCCCTCCCCCACAATTATGCCTACTGAAATCCCTCCTTCTCCCCCAAAAAATCCCACCCCAGCACAAATCCTCTACCCCTAAAATCTCTCATCCCACCTCCTATCACAAATCACCACCCCCCAATCCCCCATCCTAGCACAAATAATCTCATTGCACAATCCAAGTACACATACTCATCCCCTCTTCCCAGTATAAATCTACTTCCCCCTTCTGAAATCCCCCCAGCATAAATGTAACCCCTCCCAACAAAAAAATATCACCCCTCCGACCACAAGTCCTCTACCCCTCAAATCCCTCATCCCCCCTCACAGCACAAATCCCCCTCTCCAATCCCCCCTCCTAGCACAAATAATCTCCTTGCACAAATCCCACCCCCCCCCCAATCATGCCTACCAACAAAAATCCCCCCCCCCAAAAAAAAATCCCACCCCAGCACAATTTCTCTACCCTTCAAATCCCTCAAATTTCCATATATATTAAATATAATATATATTATATACACTGCATACAGTTTAGCTATATCTCACTGCAGGCTGTTCCTAGTGTATTCTTTGTAATATACTTCCGGCAGGCAGGTGATTTAGTTAGCTGCAGTGTATTTAATATATATATATATATATATATATATATATATATATATATATATATATATATATATATATATATATATATATATAGTCTCATATATATATATATATATATATATATATATATATATATAACTATATCAGTACATACAGTTTAGCTATATCTCACTGCAGGCTATTCCTGGTGTACTCTTTCTATCATACTTCAGACGGTGTACACAGTACACAGTACCGTGCACCCCTAGTCCAGTTGCTACTTTTTTTTCTGGTGGTGTACACAGTACACAATACATACAGTGCACCCATAGTTGCTATTAGACTTCTGGTGGTGTACACAATACTGTGCACCCATAGTGCAGTTGCTACAACTTTTCTGGTGGTGTACACAATACAGTACACCCATAGTTGTTATTACACTTCTGTTGGTGTACACAATACCGTGCACCCATAGTGCAGTTGTTACTACTTTTCTGGTGGTGTACACAATACAGTACACCCATAGTTGTTATTACACTTCTGTTGGTGTACACAATACCGTGCACCCATAGTGCAGTTGCTACTACTTTTCTGGTGGTGTACACAGTACACAATACATACAGTGCATCTTCTGCAGGTGGCAGTGGGGCACGCTTGTCCTTTTTTTCTGCTGCTGGGACAGGGGCAGAAAAATTGGGCCTTTGGTGGTGGTGGTGCCACAACACTGTAACCCCTCACAGATACTCTTGTTGGGCGCAGGAACGGGCCCTGCTGTGAAATATTAGATCAGAAATTGTAATTACATGCCCCTGTTAAACAGGGACAGAAAAATTGGGCCCTAGGCAGTGATACTGGTGCCCTAAACCAAAATATTGTTGGAAGATAGCATCATCAAGATTGAGGAGGAATAGGATAGTCACTCCAGAAAAAGGCAGTCTTCAAGGGATCCCACATTCTTAGAAAAATCAATCAGTTACATCAGCATCAGGTGCTTGATTGTTGCTGCTGATCCAAGACTGAATCATTTTTATGAATGTGAGCCTATCAAGGGAGTCTGTGGACAGGCACACTCTATGATCCGTTACAAACCCTCCAGCAGCACTGACTGTGCATTCAGAAAGAACGCTGGTTGCAGGACAGCCCAGTAGTTCAATTGGATATTGAGCAAGTTCTGGCCAGTGGTCCATCCTCAAGACCCAGTAACCCAGTCGATGGTCTGTTGGAAAGGTCTCCAAGTCTGCTCTTGCCCCTAGATATTCCTGCACCATATAATGCAGACGCTGGCGATGGTTGCTTGAACCAATCAGACCTTGGTGCTGAGGACTGAAAAATTGTCTAAAGACTTCGGTCAGCCGGCCACCTTCTCCACTGCTCTTCCTCTGACTGAACAAAGCTGTCATGGACTATGGTTATGCAGTAATCTTTGTCTGTCAGCTTACCTCTCCTCCATATGTTCACCTTTAGAGGCCAGCCACTCTCACCTGGCTACTTAAATAATCTCTCCTCAAAGCATGACTCCACCCCAGCCCCTATCAGGGAACTCTATATTAACCTGTGCACTGCAAGCCTGCCTTGCTGATTAACCTTTGTGTGTTTAGCTTCCGTGTGCATCTTGCTGTGTCTTCTACGTCTGATTCCAGTTACCGATCTTGGCTTGTCCTCGACTATCCCTGCCTGCTTGTGACCCTGACATTTGACGTGTTCTATGTTTATCCTTGTCTGCTAGTCACCCCGACCTTTGGCTTATTCCCTTACTATCTTGTCCTCCTGTAGCCTACTGTGGGTGTGAGCTTGGAGACCCTGGGGGTCGCGACCTGGAGCCAGTTGCAGCCCAGTCCATCCTCACCACTAGAGGCTCTGGTGAACACCTGCTGGCTCTTATACTCTGCGCCCTGGGAAATCTTATGCTCTAGCCCCTGTGGGATCCGTGTTGGTGTTCCAGTGGACCTGCCTTCCTTAACTACCTAGACTCCCATCCACAGCAGTCAGCCGTAGGGTCCACTACCTTTGTGGTGCACTCCTGACCCCAACGGGGTGCATCTGTCACCTGGCCTCAGGTGACCTGACAGAAGCCTCAGCAACACGTTGTCCAGCACCAGGAAATTGTAACCTCACACTGTTCTGCCTCAAGTGCCCTGTCCATTATTCCATGAAGTGTGTGCGCCCACAGGAAGACACGAGGGACAGTATCACTGATGCATGCACTGTCGCTGCTCACCATCCTCGTGGCCTCATCAAATGGTGACAGGACAGTGCATGCATCCTTGATCAGTAGCCACTGGCTTGGCGAAAAGAAGCCAAGCTCCCCTGACCCTGTCCTGGTGCCATACTCACACAGGTACTCATTGATAGCCCTCTGCTGCGTGTACAGCTGCTGCAGAATTGCCATTGTTGACTTCCACCTGGTGGACATGTCATAAATGAGGCAGCTGGTGGGCAGGTTGGAATTCATTTGAATGTCAGCCAGCTGAGCACTGGCATTGTATGACCATTGGAAATGACCACAGACTTTCCTGGTCTGCCTCAGGAGATCTTGTAAGCCCGGGCACCTGCTCAAGAACCACTGCACCACCAAATTCAGGATGTGTGCCAAACATGGACCATGGGTCAAGTGTCCCTGTTGGAGGGTGGAGAGAAGATTGGTCCCATTGTCGCATACAACACTTTCTGACTGAAGCTGGCGTGGCTTCAACTACCTCTGAGCCTGCCCATGCAGAGCTGACAGAATCTCTGCCCCAGTGTGGCTCCTGTCCCCTAAGCAGTGGTTTAAACATAAACTACGTAGAGGGTTCTTTACTGTAAGAGCGGCAAGGATGTGGAATTTCCTTCCACAGGCAGTGGTCTCAGTGGGGAGGGGGGGGGGCATCAATAGTTTCAAGAAACTATTAGATAAGCACCTGAATAACCACAACATATATACGCTGTAATACTGACATATAATCACACACATAGGTTGGACTTGGACTTTTTTCAACCTCACCTACTATGTAATTATGTAAATCATGCACCGCATGGCATCTTTTTGCCTGAGTGCTTGCTTAGCCCCTTGAACGCTTACGGAGCACCGCTGGGTCAGAGAACAAATCTGCAGAATAGGTCATAGAGGAAGAAGAAGAGGAGGGGGTGGAGGAGAGAGCTGTGGCAGAACCACTGCTAGCATTTTGGAGGCGTGGGGGCGGAACAAGCTCCAACAATACTGAACCCTGTCCTGCATCCTTCCCAGCTGCCAGCAGAGTTACCCAGTGCACCATGAAGGAAAGGTAACATCCCTGTCCATGCCTGCTAGACCATGAGTCTGCGGTAATATACACCTTACTGCTGTTCACCCTGTCCAACAAGACAAAAACATTGCCTTCCACATGCTAGTAGAGAGCTTGAATGGCCTTCCATTAAAAGAAATGGTGTTTTGGAACCTGCAACTGAGGTGCAGCACATTACACAAATTCACGAAAGGGGCAGAGTCTACCAGCTGAAAAGGCAGTAGTTGCAATGCTAGATATTTGGCCAAGCTGGCATTCAAGCTAGCATTCAGACTGTGAGCATGTGGATGGCTGGGACGGAATTTCTTTTTACGGTTTAGCAACTGGGGTAGGGAAATTTGCCTGCTATAATCAGATGGTGGTGTACTGCTAGCAGATTGTCTGCAAGTGCTTGGGACACCTATTGCTATACCTTCATTCCTCTCAGTGCAGGTTTTCAAGAGGACTGGAGTAGGGTTCGAGATCCCAGGCGAGGAGCAAGGAGAAGTCTGCCTTTTTCTTCGATGTGGGTCTACGGAATTGTTGCCTTATGAGTTTATTTGAAATCTACATTAATAGCTGTAAAATATTGCAATTATGAATATATTTAATTTATATTTAATTTATATTTAATTATTTATATTTATATATTTTATATTTAATTTATATTTAATTTATTTATATTTAATTAATATTTTTAATTAAGCTTTTATTTATGTAGGGCGGAACATATTATCTTCACAGAAATCTCTGGTAGACCAGACAGGTCGTGCCTAGGCTTGTGTATACAAACAATGGGATCCAAACCTCATTGTTTTACACATTCCTACTTCAAAGGATCCCATGCTGGGATATGCAATGAAGGGAGGCCAACCCATAATCAATACTTAACTTAAAGTTAAGCTCTTGCTCAGAATAGTCACAAGGATTTGCATTAAAGGGGGATGACTTATGCAAAGTATAGGGATTGGAGGTGTAGCTAGTCCTTAACCAGGAACAGGGAAGCTCACCAATCAGAGCCACGCTATGCCAACCAATGAGGCATCAGCATGCAATGATAAATACAGACTAGATGGGAGGGAAACACACACTTTTATGGGAGAGCAACCATCAGAATGGAACCTTAGTCCAAAGGGTAATTATGGGAAAGGTCTGCATTTTACTTTTAACCAAATATGTTTGTAATTAATGTTTTCAGGAATATACTCTGTATTCCTTCATGTAATTCTCTTATTTTAACCTAATATTTTCTTCCTTGATGTAGACTATAGATAGATGGTTGTGTATTATATAAACTTTCAACTACTCACCAATAAATGTTGTTATTGTTTTAAAGCTTTCACTCATGGTCAAAGAACTCTCATTTAACCCAAATCATATCTGAGAGATATTAAATCTCAAATATAGTATACGGGAAAAAGACTGCACGGGAGGTCGTAATATGTCTGGTCAAGTATGTGGTGCCCATGTGGTGCCCAAGCGGCTGCTGTTGTGGCCACGCTTGATCTGCTTCAGACATAGGTTGCAAACAGCAACGGTGCGATCTGCTGCACACGTGTTCAAAAAGGCCCACACCAAGGAACTTTTCAAAATCAGTGGGAAGTCAGCAGCGCCCCCTGCACCTGTGGAGCTCTGAGGTGTGATGCAGTAGGGTGGCTGCCCTTAAGCTGCCCCCTAGAGGACATCCTGCCTCATTGGAGTTGTACCTCCTCCTCTATTCTATCAGGCACTCAAGTAGAGTCGGTGACCTAATCACCCCCTCCCTCCTCGTCACTGGAGCAAACTTGGCAGTATGCTGCAGCTGGGGGAACATGACTGCCAGTTTCTTGTCCT
Source organism: Lithobates pipiens (assembly GCF_037356315.1). NCBI lineage: Eukaryota > Metazoa > Chordata > Amphibia > Anura > Ranidae > Lithobates > Lithobates pipiens. The sequence continues at coordinate 32,827,372 of NW_027507764.1, read as the reverse complement.
TCTTGGGCACCCCCTCTCTCTAGGCTCACGTTAACCCCTTCCTCAACCTGGGTACCATCATCGGAGCCTTCAAATCGCTGTGCATCCTCCAGCAGCATGTACCCGACACTGTGGTCGAATAGTTTTGGGGACTCCTCCGTGCATGATGGTTGGGCTACGGAAGGAGGAAGAAAGGAAAATAATTCTAAAGAAAGAAAGAAAAGCTATAGAGGAAAGAAGGAAGGAAGGAAGGAAGGAAGGGAGTAAGAAAAAAAGATCTAGTGGAAGGAAGGAAGGAAGAAAAGAAGAAAGGAAGAAGGAGTGAAAGATTAGGAAGGAAGTAAGCGCTGTCAGTGGAAGGAACAGTGCCCAATATTTGGTGTCAGTGTGAGGAATAGTACCCCAAGGGTCGGTTAAAGGCAAAAAGAGGTCCACAGTTTGGAGACCACTGATCTAGAGGAAGGAAGGAAGGAAGGAAGGAAGGAAGGAAGGAAGGAAGGAAGGAAGGAAGGAAGGAAGGAAGGAAGGAAAAAAAAAAAAGAAAAGTTAAATCTAGATGAAGGAGGGAAAGAAGAATGATCTAGAGGAAGGAACGGAGAAAGAAAAAGAAAGAAAGATCAAAAGGAAGGAAGGAGGGAAGAGAGATGGATCTAGATATAGCAAGGGAGAAAGGAAAGAAGATAGATGGAATAGATTTCTATGGATCTTTTCTAGATACAGACAGTAGCTCCTCTTCCTCCTCCCCTCTCAGGAGGTTTGGCCCTGGACGTGAATTATGAGACTCTTTGATCCCCCTGAGTGATCCACCTGCAGGCTCCGGCCTCCACAGAGGATGTCCCGGCATCTGGTCTCCTTGTCATGGGTCATCATTTCACCTGCAGGCTCCCCGCTGGGTGGGCGCTTAATTTACCTTACACATGGTGCGCTAAACACAGCAGGCTGTAAATCTATCAGCAGAACAGTGTGTGATCCTCCATACTCCGCTCATAAAAGGCAAAAGTCCACATTTTCGTTACTGCCGTCTGGCCAAAGAATAACACCATCCTGAGGAATCCTTAATAACAACCATACGGAGTGCTACGTGTTATAAATTGCACTGTACAAAGTTTTAGTAGGTTATCTTAAACATCCTTTAGCATCAGTTCACACTATGAATCGCATAGGAACGCGCTGTTTATTCCTCTGCAATCCACATGCGATTCAGTGCACTGAGATTTGAGGTAATTTTGAATGGGCTCAAATCGCACCGCATTGCACCAAAAGTACTGCATGCACTGAGTTTGGGGGTCAGCAACATTTAAAGCTTCCACACAAAAATCTTTGAATCATTGGTGGTTAGTGGTACGTTAACCCTCAACAAAAATCCTTGTAATACAATCCCTCAACAATCCCTCCATCATTGGTGGGGAGTGCTACTTTAACCCCCCCAACAACAATCCCTCCATCATTGGTGGGGAGTGCTACTTTACCCCCCCCCCCAACAACAATCCCTCCATCATTGGTGGTAAGTGAAACTTTAACCCCGCTCCCCTATATATGTGTATATATGTGTGTGTGTATGTATGGATATATGATATATTATCATTGCATCAGAGTCCCCAGAAATCCCCACCCCTTACATCAGGGTCCACAGAGCCCCCCTCATTACATAAGGGTTCCCAGATAGCCCCCCCTTACATTAGGGTCCACAGAGCCCCCCTCATTACATCAGGGTCCCCAGAGAGCCTCCCCCTTACATCAGGGTCCCCGGAGCCCCCCTCCTTACATCAGGGTCCCCAGAAAGCCCCTCCTTACATCAGGGTCCCCAGAAAGCCCCTCCTTACATCAGGGTCCCCAGATATCCCCCCCCCCCTTACATCAGGGTCCCCAGAGAGCCTCCCCTTACATCAAAGTTACATAGTTAGTCAGGTTGAAAAAATACACAAGTCCATCTAGTTGAACTATAAAAATAAATTAGAATCCCTAGAGAGCCTCCGCCTTACATCAGGGTCCCCAGAGAGCCCCTCCTTGCATCAGGATCCCCAGAGCCCCCTCATTACATCAGGGTCCCCAGAGAACCTCCCCCTTACATCAGGATCCCCAGAGAGTCTCCCCCTACATAAGGGTCCCCAGAGAGCTACCCCTTACATCAGGGTCCCCAGAGAGCTTCCCCCTTACATCAGGGTCCCCAGAGAGCCTCCCCCTTACAATAGAGTCCCCAGAGATAAGGGCGGGCAGTGAGCGATGATGTCATTTACCTGCTGCCTGCAGCTGCACAGTGAGGCTGGAACAGTAGTAATACAGGGCGGGCGAGCGCGGGGGGGGGAATGGCATCTCTCTGCTTTTGGCCCGCCCACTGGCTTTACCGTGCTGCTCGCCGGCTCTCCCATGCTGCCCACCCACTCTCCCCCGCTCCCGTGCTGCCTGCTCACTCTTTGGCTCTGTCATGAGGCCCACCTGCTTTCCGGCTCTCCCGCTCTGCCCACTGGTAGGGTCGTGTGGTCCGGCACACTCGCAGCCTGGTGGTTAAGGCCCCCTGCAGAGACTCGGGGTAATGAGCCCCAGATTCGGGGCTATAGCCCCAGAAGCCACCCCCTAGCGATGCCACTGCCAACAACAATCTCTCCATTATTGATGGTCAATGGTACTTTAACCCCCCCCCCCCCCCCAACAATTCCTCCATCATTGCTGGTCAATGGTACAGTACTGTAACCATAATATAAACAAAAAAGTCAGTGCTACTACCCATACATCACATAGAAAGCAGAGCTCCCAGGTGCTCAAGCCACAGTCATTGGCTGAGTAGAGAAATGAGGAAAAGATGATCCGCACTCCGATGATTGCTCTTAAAAAATGTTGTATTTATTAACAAGCCACAGTGACCAAACGCAAAGACGAAAGGTTAACACGTTTCAGCCTATAAGGCCTTAGTCATAACCCAGTACTGTAACCCCCACCCAAAAGCAACTCCTCTATCATTGGTGGTCGATAGTACTTTAACCCCTCCCCAACAACAATTCCTCCATCATTGGGGGTCAGTGGTACTTTAAACCCCCCAACAGCAATAACTCCATCATAGGTGGTCAGTGGCACTTTATTCCCTTCCCCACACACGCCTCCAATACCACCTTTCGAAAAAAAAAATCTCATGAAGACGTGGAAGAGCGAGTTTGGGGTGGAGGAACTTGACCGGCCTGCTCAGAGTCCTGACCTCAACCCCCGATAGAACACCTTTGGGATGAATTCGATTGGAGACTGCAAGCCAGGCCTTCTCGTCTAACATCAGTGCCTGACCTCATAAATGTGTTTCTAGAAGGTTGGTCAAAGATTCCCATAGACACACTCCTAAACCTTGTGGACGGCCTTCCCAGAAGAGTTGAAGCTGTTATAGCTGGAAAGGGTGGGCCAACTCAATATTGAACCCTACGGACTAAGACTGGGATGCCATTTAAGTTCATATGTGTGTAAAGGCAGATTCCAAATACTTTGTGTAATATAGTGTGTGTGTGTGTGTGTGTGTGTGTGTGTGTGTATATGTATATATATATATATATATATATATATACTACATATGTATACACACATACACTCCTCCTTAGACTACAGTAGAATAGCTTGTATGTAAAAGTGATAAGATACGACACACATGAAGACACCTTGAACCGCGACGGCTGTTAATGTGCTACCGAGCGTGTCGACGCGTGCCGATGGCCCAACAACACTTTCCATCTGCTTCCCACATTAGAAGAAGTGCCATATGTGACTGAAGACTAATTACTCCTCTTCTTATGTATTTAACATTTCACCTTCACCTCTGGAGTGACTCTGTGCTATACTGAGTATTCCAAGTCACCCAGAACGATCAGTAAACAAGCATACAAAAGCGATGATAATGCACTTCTTCTCTTTCAAAAAACTTTTGTTGACATTTTTACAAATTTACAGAGTTGTAGGAACAAGTTCCAGATAAATAACTCAAAAAAAAAAAAAAAAGAAATACATCTCTAGGATAATGAGACAACCGGCCCCAAGCTCTCCCACCCTTGTAAGGTGGTGGACATCAAGAGCTCATTTTCCCATATGAGCTTGGCCAGTCTTTTTTTGTAGGCCCATGTGTCTCCTGGTGCTAAGGTCGCCACTTCAGAAGAAGGGAATGTAGGTAGATTGCCTATTGCAGTTTAGTTAAAGTGGTTGTAAACCCTTACAACACACTTTGACCTACAGGTAAGCCTAGATTAAGGCTTACATGTAGGTCCAAGAAATATCTCCTAAACCTACACGGTTTAGGAGATATTTGCCGAAAGACAGGCACCGCTGTCTATGGCGCATGCGCCGTAGACAGCGGCGTGCAGGCGCACTGAGCACGGCATCCGTCAACGTCGTTATGCCGCGCGTGGCGGCTCCCGTGCACATGCGCAGGAGTGACGTCACGCGGCTTCACCGAATGACAGCGGCGGAGCGGCGAGACCCACCGAGAAGATGGATGAGCCAGACTACAGGGGACAGCGGTGACTTCGCTGGCTCCTGTGTCAGGTAAGTGACACATAATGGGCTACTATGCGATGCGATGCGATGCATAGTAGTCCATTATGCTTTACCTTTGCAGGGAATGAAAGAGGAAGTAAACCCATCAGGGTTTACTTCCTCTTTAAGTTTAGTTTAGTGCTGGCCCGGCTGGGTTAGAGTTAATGTTTCACGGGATTTTATTGGTGAGCTTCTTGGATCCGACCCACTGGTCTTGTGTCATTATAAAAGGGAGAGGGGTCTGAATCCCAGGTTCTTCGAGGGGGGGGGTTTCTTTGCTTCTGATGCCATTGCCAGAGTTCCTGCTGGTGAACTTTGGACTTTAGGAACCTCCCTCAACATAAGGAGATTGCTGAGATCTACAGTCTGCCCTGAAGATACCAACCCTGGAAAATGGCACCTTGGACTTTGTCAAAGATGCACTCTTGCCAGTGCAGGTATGTTGGGGTAGTACCTATTAGCCCTTGTACACACGGTCGGAAATTCCGACCACAAAATCCGTCTGATTTTTTTCCCGACAGATTTTGTCCAAAACTGGTGTTGCATACACACGGTCGGACAAAGTTGTCGGAAAATCCGATCGTTCAGGACGTGATGATGTTTGTTGCATATGACAGGACTACGCTCAGGCTAGTAGCCAATAGCTTTGGTCTCATAATTTGAGCTGAGCATGCGTGGCACTTTGTCCGATCGGAATTCTCTACAAACGACCGGACAAAGTCCGATTGGATCATGTTGTCGGAAAATTTTATATCCAGCTCTCAAAGTTTGTTGGTCGGACATTCCGAAGGAAAAAGTCGATGGAGCCCACACACGGTCGGATTATCTGACAACATGGTCCGATCGGACATTTTCCTTTGGATTTTGTACAAGGGCTTAGGGATTTGTTGAGAGGAGGACTGCTGCCTTTGTTTGACTGTCATGCCTAAGTTTTTTAAAGCTTTTAAAACTTTTATCTTTGCCGGGCCTGAAGTTACTTAAAGCGGGAGTCCGCCGTTTTTTTTTTTTTAAAAGCCAGCAGCTACAAATACTGCAGCTGCTGACTTTTAAAATAATGACACTTACCCGCCCAGCGCACCCGTGATGTCGACACTCGAAGCCAATCTCTCGATCGTCTCTCGGGTGCTGCCGCCGCCATCTTGGCTATGGCCTTGCGGCTTCTTTTCCCGGTTCCCTACTGCACATGCGCGAGTCGCGCTGCGCAATAAGGATGGTCCCCGCTGTCTCTGGGATCCGCGTGTTTCCCAGCAGACAGCGGGGGACCTTCGGAAAGGGGTGTAGATATCTGCGGAAAGGGGCGTATCTTCTGCAGATATCTATGCCGGAAGTGGGTGCAGATACCTGTACTGTACAGGTACCTGCACCCCCCTCCCCCCTGAAAGGTGTCAATTGTGGCGCCGGAGGGGGGGGAGGGTTCCAATGAGCGGAAGCTCCACTTTAGGGTGGACCTCCGCTTTAAGAGGTGCAAATAACCAGCACTCATAGTCTACAGCTTGGGTCAATTAAGGGACATTGGGATATAGAAGAGACAAGTGGTTACCAAGATTAACAATGGTTTCACAAGCAGCCTATCATAAGCGTGTGCATGTGGCAGGTGGAATAGCCTCTGCAGCAAGGCAGTTGTTGTTGGCACTCTCTCCATGAGCAGTCTATTTCCCATAGCAATGTGGGCAGATCAGCACCGCAGAGGTCCTCAGCCTGTGCCAGGTACCGAAGAGCAAGGGCTAAGTGAGTGTGGGCATGGAGCCCATGCTAGGCATACTGTGGGGCCCCATTACGTTAATGGGCGTGAGGTCAAGGAAATATGCGTGTCCCTCCAAGTGACAGTAAGGGTGTACATTAACCAGAAGAGAGTCAACTAGAGTTCAGTCATCTGCTTAAATTTACATGGTGTACGGCCATCTTTGAGCCAGAGGTCCACCTTAAGGCTAAACTATTCCTGAAAGCGAGCTCCGCCCTGTCCCAGGGCATCGAGAGCAGGGCACCAGCAAAAGGTACCCCATCTGTCATGCAGTGACCCATTCTAGGTGCCCAACATAGCCCAGAAGAACCCACCCCGGGGTAGGCCTCTCATGTGACCCACACTTGGCGCCCAACGAGGAGACGAACATGGAAGAAGGTACCACCCGCCTACCCCTCAGGTAGGGTAGAAGAAGGGCAGAAGAAAATGTCTTTACAACCTGGTATGGATTTGTAGCTTATGATTTTGTTTGAATTACTAATAGATCTCTGAGAAAAAAAACAGGTGTGAGGAAGTCCAAAAACAGGTGGGCAGCACCAGGAGATGCAAGAATTATAAAGAGGAAAGGAAAAGAAACAGAGAGAGAAGAATAGCTAGACAAGCTAGGTGGGTTATTGGGAGGGGAGAACTGGGGTAATGGCTAAGTAGGAGGGCATAGGACAGTGATGGCGAACCTTGGCACCCAAGATGTTTTGGAACTACATTTCCCATGATGCTCATGCACTCTACAGTGTAGTTGAGCCTCATGGGAAATGTAGTTTCAAAACATCTGGGGTGCCAAGCTTTGCCATCACTGGCATAGGAGGATCAAACCTAACTCGTGTTTTTATTTTGGGTAGCATTTAAGGTGGTTCCATGTATTAGAGCAGCCTTTCTCAACCTTTTCAACACAGAGGAACCCTTGAAATAGTTCTCCGGTCTCGGGGGAACTCCTGCTAAAAATTTGAGATCTACAACTCATGATACATCAGTGTGATGGTCAGTGGGAAGAATGGTCCTCACACTTGTGGTCATTGGGAAGAATTACCTCCTTACAGAGAGCTAAAAAGATCAATGGTGTCAGTGGGAACTTATCCGAGAGGCAGAAATTGCCCAATGCTGGAGGAACCCCTACAACCTCTGGAGGAACCCTAGAGTTCCACAGAACCCTGGTTGAGAATCACTGTATTAGAGGGTTAATAGAGCCTAGACAAAATTTCCTGGGTAGGTAGTGCCCAACCTCTTAGGCCCTCCACAGCTGCTAGGAGATGAGCAGGTGCCTTCACCTTAACCTTGGAGAATATATAAATGGCCAATGGGAGGACTTAGAGGAGAGTGGAGTTGTTGGTGCACAATTGTGCAATGAATGGTCCCCACCCCGATTTGAAAAGAAGAGCGCCAAACTGGGATCAGCTGAGTGACCAAGAGGGACAGCTTTCCCTTTGAAGGGAAGCTGGGACTATTATCTCTTGTGGAGTTTTGCCAGGTAACAGAATCGAGTCTCCCTAGTACTGTAGGCAATGGGTCTAAGCCCTGCAATTTGAGGACTTTATTGAGGAAATATGATGTGGGGGAATATGGCGTTCTGTAGTCCTAAACTTCCGTAATTGTGAGCAATACATCGAACCTAAACCCAAGAACGAAAATGTCATCTATTGCAGCTTATCGGTCCTTTTTTGCATTTGTTTTCTTTTCACCTGGTGAACATGCCATTTCCTGCTCTAGTGTGACAACACTCACTCTTCATATTATATGTATGGAGAATCAGCGTTGTCACCCCCAAGATTTTTTTTTCTTTTTTTAAAAAAAAGGTGTTTTTTTTTCTGGCAGGGGGTTATTTAGGGTAGTTTAATTTATTTTTTAAGTGGTGTAGTATTGTTTTGTATTATTTTTCTTCCTTGTGTGTGTTTGATTTTTTTATTTGTGTAGTGTTGCTTTATTTTTTATTAAATTTTTTTTATTTTAAGTTTTCTTTTTAACTGTTTTTTTTTGTTTTTTTATGTGAAAAACAAAATTGAGGCTCACAATAGGCCGGAGAGCCATTTGGCACAAGAGCAGCTCTGGGACGGTCAGGTCTACCGTTAAGCCCAGAAAAAGGCATCATGTGTTAAGGAGAGGAGCTGGGTGGAGTGTCCTTAATAGCCTTGGAACAATAAAGTTGGTCGTGTGCAGCTTCCTATGGGGGTGCATGGGCTGGTTTTGATGGAGTAGGCAAGGCTTGCGATCTGAGTTTTCGTCTGAAAAATCTTGGATGGTTTTTCCAACGGAATTCCGCTCAAGCTTTGCTTGCATACACACGGGTCACACAAAAGTCCTCTGAACTTTCGACCTTCAAGAACGCGGTGACGTACAACACTACGACGAGCAGGGGCGGATCCAGGGGGGGGGCAACAGGACAATTGCCCCCCCCGAAAATATCACACTGTCACCGACTGACTTGCAGGCTGCAGCGCTGCTATGCCCAAGTCTCTCTCTCTGTCTCATCAGCGATCAGCGGCGCAGAGAGAGAGAGAGACTCTGGTGTATTACACAGCGGGACTGGACCAGGAGGAGCTAGGAGGTGGGTGGAGCTGAGCCGTTGGCTTGGCAACCCTGCACTCGTTGCTAGCGCCTGCCCGCCTGGCGTCTAGCAACGAGTGATGTCATTGAGACAGTCACGTGACTCACGTCAGACTCGGAGTCTCAGACTCAGAGCCGACGTCACGTGACAGGAGCTGCCTGGAGGAGCGGTGTAGTGTCATATTTTGCTCCCCATCATAGAATGCTCCCGAAGTGACGTTGCGGCCAGAAATTTAGCACTGCGCATGCGCGATGCGTTCCAAATGCTTGCACATGCGTTTCAGAGGGTTTCCGACAATGTAGGTCAGTGAAACCGTCAGATAATGTCACGGAAGTGAGGGGAGGTAATCGTGACATTAACTTTAGACAGAGCGGCGAAGAGAGAGCAGGTAACTGTGGCTCAGGGAGGGGATTACCTCCCCTCACTTCTCTGACATTATCTGACTGTTTCACTGGTCTGCATTGTTGCAAATCATTTGAAACGCATGGCGCAAGTGTTTGGAACGCATCGTGCATGCGCAGTGCTAAATTTCTGGCTGCAACATCACTTCCGGAGCATTCTGTGATGGGGAGCAAAATATGACACTATAGGGGCACTGTGTGACAGAGGCAGAGCGCCAGCAATCTTCCCTTTATGCGTCCGCCCCTGAGTTTGTTGAGTGTGCTGGCCCCTCCTACCTGCATCACCTCATCCCTCCATCTTGTCCATACTCATCACAATCACTCCCTCCGCCCCGACAGCAGGGAAGTGACGTGGCAAGTGACAATTGGCAACAAATGACAGGTGACATGGCAAGTGGCAATCTGTATCTGGTGGCAGGTGACGTGGCAAGTGACAATCCACAACGTGTAGCAGGTGACGTGGCAATCTGCAACATGTGGCAGGTAACGTGGCAAGTGACAGTCCGCAATGTGTGGCAGGTGATGTGGAAATCCGTATCTGGTGGCAGATGACGTGGAAAGTGACAATCTGCAACATGTGGCAGATGATGTGGCAGTCTGCAATGTGTGGCAGGTGACATGGCAAGTGGCAATCCGTATCTGGTGGCAGATGACGTGGCAAGTGACAATCTGCAAAGTGTGGCAGGTGACATGGCAAGTGACAATCTGCAACATGTGGCAGGTGACGTGGCAAGTGACAGTCCGCAACATGTGGCAGGTGACGTGGAAATCTGTATCTGGTGGCAGATGGTGTGGCAAGTGACAATCTGCAACGTGTGGCAGGTGACGTGCCAAGTGACAATCCGCATCTGGTGGCAGGTGGCGTGGCAAGTGACAGTCCGCAACATGTGGCATGGCAAGTGACGATCTGCAACTGGTGGCAGGTGACACACTCTGGGCTCTCACTGATTCTGCATTATGGTGAGTTGAACCATTTCATTTTATATAACATTCTATATAACAATGTAATAATAAAAATAATGCGCTTCCAACATCCTGACACCATATTAACCATGGTGCCGTCATGATTGAAACGCTAGCACCAGCCATGTCCCCGATAAATTGCCCGCAAAAAAAAAAACGTATTTTCTGGCAGTGCCCCTCCCAAGACTAGACTCTGGATCCGCCCCTGACGACGAGCCGAGTAAATGAAGTTCAATGCTTCCGAGCATGCGTCGAAGTGTTTCCGAGCATGCGTCAAAGTGTTTCCGAGCATGCGCAGGAATTTTGCGCTTCGGAATTGCTACAGACGATCGAAGTTTCCGATCGGAACTATTTCTGTCGAAAAATAGAGAACCTGCTCTCAATCTTTTGCTGGCGGGAATTAAGCCAGCAAAAATCCGATGGAGCATACACACAGTCGCAATTTCCGACCAAAACCTCACATCGGACTTTTGCTGGTGGAATTTCTGATCGTGTGTACGGGGCATAAGAGACTCAACTATGCAGGAAAACATAGGAACTGGGGTGCAGAAGAATGGCAGCAGATGCTCTGGACCGATGGGTCAAAATGTGAAATATTTGTGCTGTAACACGAGGCAGGTTGTTGGGGGTAGAGCTGCAAAGTGATACAATAATGAGTGTCTGCAGGCAACTGTGAAGTATGGTGGATGTTCCTTGCAAGTCTGGGGCTGTATTTCTGCAAGTGGAGTTGGAGATGTGATCAGGATCAATGGTGTCGTCAATGCTGAGAAATACAGGCAGATACCTACCCATCATGCCATACCATCAGGGAGGCTGGGGATTGGCCTCAACTGTACTCTGTATCAGGACAACCACCCCAAACATAGAGCCAATGTCATTAAGAATTATCTCCAGTGTAAAGAAGAACAAAGAGTCTTGGAAGTGATGGTTTCACCCCCACAAAGCCCCAATCTCTATATCGAGGGCTATCCCCCCATGGCTAGCCCTGATCTTACACAGGCTATCCCCCCTTAAGTCTATTATGAATGCTGCTGCTACACTAATGCACCTCACTAACCAATCAGTGACTGCTGCTCCTCGCTGCCAATCTCTCCACTGGCTTCCCCCACCCCACCGTATACATTTCAAAATACCACAACATACAAGACCATCCACAACATCGCCCCCAGCTACATCACCAACCTCATCTGCAGATATCGCCCAAACCGTCCCCTCCGCTCCTCCCAGGACCTCCTGCTCTCTAGCGCCCCTTGTTACCTGCTCTCATGCTCGTCTTCAGGACTTCTCCAGAGCCTCTCCCATCCTCTAGAACTCCCTGCCCTTGTATGTCCGGTCAGCTCCTACTCTGTCCACCGTTAGAGGATCCTTGAAATCTCACTTATTCAGGAAGCCTACCCCACCTCCACCTAATAACTGTATCTGAGTCACCTCCATCAGATCATCCCCCTCAGCTATTACCCTTTGTACTCCCACCCTTTAGATTGTAAGGGTGGGGGTACAAAGGGTAATAGAGCAAGGCCCTCCTATTCCTTCTGTATTAAACTGTATTGTAATCTAATCATACTGTCCCCCAGTGGCAGCCCGTCCATACAGGGCACAGGGCCCCCAATCCATGCATCCGGCCCCCAAATCTACATGCGGGGCACCGGACGCATGGATCCCAATGTTGTTGTTTTTTTTTCAGAAGCACGTGATTAGAACCAGAGCCTCTAATAGGCTTCAAAAAAGAGTGGGCGCAGAGCACAAATTAATATTCACTATTGCCTTCCTGATTCTCCTCCCGGGCCAATCAGGAAGCAGATCCTGAGACCCGTCACCTGATTGGCCAAGAGGAGAAGTGATCCTATTGGCCGCTGAGGAGGAGGAGACGCATGCCCATGACCTAGATGGAGTAAGTGCGGGGCTAGTGACTGAATGACCGGGGTGACCCAACCGGGGGGGGTGGCATTGGGTGGACCGATTGCCACCCGCCCCCCAAAAAATATACCACCAGCTGCCACTGCTGTCCCCCTTTACAAAGGCTGCGTAAACTGTTGCCACTATATAAATCCCATGTAATAATAATAATCATGGAGTCTGTCTGGGATTACATGAAGAGATAGAGTAGATCTTGGAAATGTAGTAATACCGGGGAACTGGGGACACGGACAGTGGAAAAAAAACTATAACCCCCGGGAGCCATTTAAAGCCCATTGAAATCATAACTACCACCAAGAACCACATTCATTTTTGCTTTCTTTTTGATTTCAATGCACTTTGCCAAAGTTGCAAAAATTTTGTCAAATTTTCCTATTTTTAATTTCAGGGAAATGAAAACTCTCAGTTTTGCTCATCCTTGGTGGATCCTATGAGGAGTGACTACACCGATGAAGATCTGGATTGTTAGTACAATGGAATCTTGGTTTAAGAGTAATGCGTTTAACGAGCGTTTTAAAAGACGAGCAACTTTTCTTTAAAATTCTGAACAGAACCGAATTCAAGCTAATGGGGTGTGCAGTACCGCATTTGGCCAGAGGTGCGGGGGCGCCGGGGACACTCGGAACTGTTCGGAGCCGTTCAGAAATACTCAGAAATACTCCTTTCCTGAGTGTTTCCAAGCCTTTTCGAGTTCAGCTGAGCTGACCCCAAGTATTTCCGAGGTTCTTCGGTGCCCCCCACCTCTGGCCACATGCGGTATTGCATGTAATAGAAGTCAATGTGGAACGAATTATCTTCATTTCCATTGACTTCTATGGGGAAACTCGCTTTGATATGCAAGTGCTTTGGATTACAAGCATTCTCCCGGAACGTATTATGGGCATAATCCAAGGTTCCACTGTAATCTCTGTGCCAGGAGCTCAGCCTTCAGTCGTCACAATCTTTTGTTATATTGTAATAAAAAACAATAAAAATAACAAATTAATGATTTTTGTTTAATTCAGAGAGGAAACAATTTCTTTATTCCTTGTGCTGCCTTTTGAGTCTTCACTCCCGTTGTGTCGATTTTCCACATGTCCTCTGCAGGCCGCTTGGAAAGCCTTCAGCAGCGAACACGGTGGCAGTGTAGGTAATAAAATCGACGTCAGTGTACACTGTGCAAACAGCTTATGTCAGTGTTTAGTAAATCGGCCCTTTTTCCCTCTCAGACGGTGGAAAGAAGCCGTCCTTTAAGCACTCGCTGGAAAGTGTGACAGCGCCTGCGGAGGGGCACGGCTGGCTCTGTCGCAGCACGCTGGCCTGCCTGTTTACCTCTGTTTGATTGTCGTTAGGGAACTGCCGAGGACACAAGTCCATTGGGTCCCCCCCCTCCCCCCCTGGAAAGCGTTCGGAGCTGCTATTAAGGAACCAAAATGTTGTTAATTATTATTATTATTTTATTGCCAGTTTTTATAGGCACCTGAGCTAATGCAGATTTTTTTTCTGTCACTTTAAGTAGACCATTCAGTAAGTTTACAAGTGTGTATGCATACATTTCTAAAATGCGACAATATAAATAAATTATATATATATATATAATAATAATAAAAAAAAAATATATATATATATATATATATATATATATATATATATATATATATACACATTTACGTTTTTGGTTGTAATATTGAAAAAAATGTGGAAAATTATAAAGGGTATGAATACTTTTTGAAAGTATTTATATATATGGAGATATCAGATATATATATATATATATATATATATATATATATATATATATACATATATATATATACATATACATATATACATATACATATATATATATATATATATATATACCGTATATATATATATATATATATATATATATACATTTTTGGTTGTAATATTGAAAAAAATGTGGAAAATGATAAGGGGTATGGATACTTTTTGAAAGTATTTATATATGTGTATATATATATATATATATATATATATATATATATATATATATATATATATATATATATATATATATATATATACACACACATTTACGTTTTTGGTTGTAATATTGAAAAAAATTGGGAAATGATAAGGGGTATTAATACTTTTTGAAAGTATATATATATATATATATATATATATATATATATATATATATATATATATATATTTATTTATATTTATATATATATATATATATATATATATATAAATAAATACTTTCAAAAAGTATTCATACCCCTTATTATTTTGCACATTTTTTCAATATTACAACCAAAAATGTAAATGTATTTTATTGGAGATTTTATGTGATGGACCAACACAAAGTGGCACATAATTGTGAAGTGGAAGGAAAATGATAAATGGTTTTCAAAATGTTCTTACAAATAAATATGTGAAAAGTGTGGGGAGTACATTTGTATGGCGCCCCCCGGAGTCAATACTTTGTAGAACCGCCTTTCTCTGCAATTACAGCTGCAAGTCTTTTTGGGGATGTCTCTACCAGCTTTGCCCATCTAGAGAGGGACATTTCTGCCCATTCTTCTTCTTTGTGAAATATCTCAAGTTCTGTCAGATTGGATGGAGAGCGTCTGTGAGCAGCAATTTTCAAGTCTTGCCACAGATTCTCAATGTGATTTAGGTCTGGACTGTGACTGGGCCATTCTAACACATGAATATGCTTTGATCTAAACCATTCCATTGTAGCTCTGGCTGGATGTTTCTGGTCGTTGTCCTGCTGGAAGGTGAACCTCCGCCCCGGTCTCAAGTCTTCTGCAGACTCTAACAGATTGTCCTGTATTTGGCTCCATCCATCTTCCCATCAACTCTGACCAGCTTCCCTGTCCCTGCTGAAGAAAAGCATCCCCACCACATGATGCTGCCACCACCATGTCTCACAGTGGGGATGGTGTGTTCAGGGTGATGTGCAGTGTTAGTTTTCCCCACACATAGCGTTTTGCTTTTAGGCCAAAAAGTTGAATTTTGGTCTCATCTGACCAGATCACCTTCTTCCATGTGTTTGCTGCCCCCTCCCCCACATGGCTTCTCACAAACTACAAACAGGACTTCTTATGACTTTCTTTCTCCAATGTCTTTCTTCTTGTCACTCTTCCATAAAGGTCAGATTTGTGGAGAGACGACTAATAGTTGTCCTGTGGACAGATTCTCCCACCTGAGCTGTGGATCTCTGCAGCTCCTCCAGAGTTACCATGGGCCTCTTGGCTCTTCTCTGATGAATGCTCTCCTTGCCCGGGCCGGTCAGTTTAGGTGGACGGCCATGTCTTGGTAGGTTTGCAGTTGTGCCATAATCTTTCCATTTTCCGATGATGGATTCAACAGAGCTCCGTGAGATGTTCAAAGCTTGGGAGATTTTTTTTTTATAACCTAACTCTACTTTATACTTCTCCACAACTTTATCCCTGACCTGTCTGGTGTGTTCCTTGGCCTTCATGATGCTTTTTGTTCACTAAGGTTCTCTAACAAACCTCTGAGGGCTTCACAGAACAGCTGTATTTATACTGAGATTAAATTACACACAGGTGGACTCTATTTACTAATTAGGTGACTTCTGAAGGCAATTGGTTCCACTAGATTTTAGTTGGGGGTGTCAGAGTAAAGGGGGGGCTGAATAAAAATGCCCCTCCCCCCACACTTTTCATATATTTATTTGTAAAACATTTTTGAAAAATATTTATAATTTTCCTTCCACTTCACAATTATGTGCCACTTTGTGTTGGTCTATCACATAAAATCCCAATAAAATTTACATCTTTGGTTGTAACATGACAAAATGTGGAACATTTCGAAGTGTATGGAATATTTTTTCAAGGCGCTACATTCATAAAAAATAAAAAAATTATTGGAAAAAAAATTTTTTTACTCACCTCTAAATTCCTGTTGCTAGGGGGTCCCTCGTAGTCTGCCTTCTTCCTTGCCTGGGCTGGCGACATCACTTCCCCTCGCGCCGCACATTCATCTGGGACCTGTCACGTGTCCCAGATGACTGTGCGGCGTATCACAGCGCCCCGCGCCGCTCGCACTTGCACAGTGGGTGCCGCGAGTGGAGCGGGAAACGAGAGGGGGCTTCGTTCCCCCCGCATCTCTGGACCCTGGGACAGGTAAGTGTCCGATTATTAAAAGTCAGCAGCTGCAATATTTGTAGCTGCTGACTTTTAATTTTATTTTTTTAGGGGGCACCCCACTTTAAAGATTTTTTTTTTTTTCTTGGGAGGGTGCATCTGATAATATATACTGTCACTGTATTAATGACACATCCCCAAACTGTTCCCACAAAGTTGGGACCGTGAAATTGTCCAAAATGTCTTGGTATGCTGACGCCTTAAGAGTTCCCTTCACTGGAACTAAGGGACCAACCCCTGAAAAACAACCCCCCACACCATAATCCCCCCCTCCACCAAATTATTTGGACCAGTGCGCAAAGCAAGGTCCATAAAGACACGAATGAGCGCGTTTGGGGTGGAGCAACTTGACTGACCTGCACAGAGTCCTGACCTCAACCCGGACACCTTTGGGGGGAAATTAGAGCGGAGACTGCGAGCCTGGCCTTTTCATCCAACATCAGTGCCTGACCTCACAAATGCGCTCCGGGAAGAATGGTCAAACATTCCCATAGACACATCTCCTAAACCTTGTGGACGGCCTTCCCAGAAGAGGTGAAGCTGTTATAGTGGCAGAGGGCGGGTCAACCCAATACGGACTAAGACTGGGATGCCATTAAAGTTCATGTGCGTGTAAAGGCAGGCGTCCCAATACTTTTGGTGATATAGTGTATAACTAGTAATAAAAGTAAACTCAGCATTGCCTTTCACTTTTCCGCATTCCCATTGGTAGAAGCAGCTGTGATATTCTTATCAGTAGTAAAGCACAGTAATCACTTTCCATGCAGAGCCTGTGATCCCCATCGGAGTCACACGACGCACATTCCTGACATTCCTTTACACGTAGAGGCAGCTTTTTTTTTTACACGGTAATTTTCGGTGTGCTCTGCAGAACACATTTGGGTCCTCTGATGTTGCCGCTGCACACTAATAACTGCCAATGTGCAGCAGCTGGAAGATGTGCAAAAACAGGGAAGTTCTTCATTTGTCTACAGTTATCCAAGGCCAGAGGTTCAATTCACAAATCATGGGGGACAAGGCTCATGTGACTGTCTCATTGGACGCAACCAGAAATAACTGTCACTTTTTGTTATTAATAAGGATTAATATGCAGTGTTTTGTCTTTGTAAATTAAGCTTCAGGTAGGGAATTTTTTTACTTTTAGGCATTAGGGAAGTCCAGGTTAGCTGTCAGCCTGTACATAATGGGTTAAGACTTGTGTAACTCTGTCCTTTTTTAAATCAAATTGGATAAAACTGAAAATAACTGTCACTCTTTTTTTTTCTTAATTAGGGGTTTATATATCGCCAAGTTTCAGGTAGTAATTTTGGTGTTTTTCTTTTTTTAGGCATTCGGGGGGGGGGGGGGGGGGTCTCTAATAGGAAAGCCCAGCACTGCCTGCAAGCTTGCTGCCAAGACTTGTGTAACTGTCCTTTTTTAAATCAAATTGGATAAAACTGAAAATAACTGTCACTCTTTTTTTTTCTTAATTAGGGGTTTATATATCGCCAAGCTTCAGGTAGTAATTTTGGTGTTTTTCTTTTTTTAGGCATTCGGGGGGGGGTCTCTAATAGGAAAGCCCAACACTGCCTGCAAGCTTGCTGCCAGCTTCCACATAATGGGATGAGGGTCACGTGACTGTCCTTTTTATATCTCATCAGACGCAACCGGAAATAACTGTCACTTTTTTAAAATAAGGATTCAAATATAGTGTTTTTTTTATCTTTGTAAATTAAGCCTCAGGTAGGAATGTTGGTATTTGTAGGCATTAGGGTCTCTAATGGGAAAGCCCAGCACTGCCTGCAAGCTTGCTGCCAGCCTGTTAAAGTTCCTGTAACTCTGTCCGTTTGAAATCGAATTGGATACAACTGAAAATAACTGTCACTCTTTTTTTTTTAAATTAGGGGTTTATATATTGTCAAGCTTCAGGTAGGAATTATGGTGTTTTTAGGCATTGAGGGAGAGCCTCTAATAGGAAAGCCCAGCACTGCCTGCAAGCTTGCTGCCAGCCAATACATAATGGGATGAGGGTCACATGACTGTCCTTTTTATATCTCGTCGGACACAACCGGAAATAACTGTCACCTTTTTAAAATGGGGATTAAAATATAGAGTTTTTTATCTTTGTAAATAGGCATTAGGGTCTCTAATAGGAAAGCCCAGAACTGCCTGCAAGCTTGCTGCCAGCCTATACATAATAGGTTAAGGCTCCTGTAACTCTGTCCTTTTCAAATCGAATTGGATACAACTGAAAATAACTGTCACTCTTTTTTTAATTAGGGGTTTATATATCGTCAAGCTTCAGGTAGGAATTTTCGTGTTTTCAGGCATTGAGGGAGAGTCTCTAGTAGGAAAGCCCAGCACTGCCTGCAAGCTTGCTGCCAGCTTCCACATAATGGGATAAGAGTCACATGACTGTCCTTTTTATATCTCATCGGACGCAACTGGAAATAACTGTCACTTTTTTAAAATAAGGATTAAAATATAGTGTTTTTTATTGTTGTAAATTAAGCCTCAGGTAGGAATGTTGGTACCTGTAGGCATTAGGGCCTCTAATAAGAAGGCCAGGCACTGACTGAAAGCTTACTGCCAGCCTGTCCATAACGGGCTACGACTCATGTGACCGTCCTTTTGAAATCTAATTGGTTACAACTAAAAATAACTGTCACTTTTTTCTACTACGAAGTTTATATATTGTCAGGCTTCAGGTAGGACCGTTGGTGTTTTTAGGCATTGGGGGAAATGTCTCTAATAGGAGAGCCCATCACTGCCTGCAAGCTGGCAGCCCGTACGTAATAAGATAAGGCTTACGTGACTGTCCTTTTGAAATCCAATTGGACGCAACCGAAAATAACTGTCACCTTTTTTTAAATAAGGAATTATACATTGCTTTATCTTTGTGAGTTTTAAGCTTCAGGTAGGAATTTTGGTGTTTTTAGGCATTGGGGGGAAAAGTCTCTAATAGGAGAGCCTGGCACTGACTGAAAGCTTACTGCCAGCCTGTCCATAATGGGCTAAGACTCATGTGACCGTCCTTTGGAAATCCAATTGGTTACAACTGAAAATAACTGTCACTTTTTTCTAATACGAAGTTCATATATTGTTAGACTTCGGGTAGGAATGTTGGTGTTTTTAGGCATTGGGTCTCTAATAGGGGAGCCCATCACTGCCTGCAAGCTGCCAGCCCGTATGTAACAGGATAAGACTCATGTGACTGTCCTTTTGAAATCGAATTGGACGCAACTGAAAATAACTGTCACCTTTTTTTAATAAGGAATTATACATTGCTTTATCTTTACGAGTTAAGCTTCAGGTAGGAATTTTTCATGTTTTTAGGCATTGGGGAGAAAAGTCTCTAATAGGAGAGCCCAGCCCTTCCTGCAAGCTGGCAGCCTGTACCTAATAGTGTAAGGCTCACGTGACTGCCCTTTCGAAATCTAATTGGACGCAGCTGAAAATAACTGTCACTTTTTTAATGTAAGGTTTTTATATGGTGTTTTGTGTTTGTGAATTAAGCCTCAGGTAGGAATGTTTGTACTTGCAGGCACTGGGTGAGAGCCTCTAATAGGAGAGCCCCAACACTGCCTGCAAGCTGGCAGCCTGTACCTAATAGGTTAAGTCTCACGTGACTGTCCTTTCGAAATCGTATTGGACGCACCTGGAAATAACTGTCACTTTTTCCATAATAAGGATGTTATATATTGTTTTAGCTTCATGAGTTAAGCCTCAGGTAGAAATGTATTTTATTTTTTTAGGGATTTTAGGCATAATAGGTTAAGCCTCAGGTGACCGTCCTTTCGAAATCGAATTGGACACAACAACTGAGAATAACTGTCACTTGTTTCATAAGAAGGAATTAATATATTGTTTTATCTTCATGAGTTAAGCCTCGGGTAGAATTTTTTTTTTAAGGCATTATAGGTTAAGATTCACGTGACTGTCCTTTCTAAATCTAATTGGACGCAACTGATAATAACTGTCACTTTTTTCATAATAAGGAAGTTATATATCGTTTTATCTTTATGAGTTAAGCCTCCGGTAGAAATGTCGGTGTTACTGTTTTTAGGCATGGGGGGGGGGGGGGGGGGTCTCTAATACGAGAGCTCAGTGCCGCCTACAGGCTTGCTGCCAGCCTCTACATAACGTGATAAAACTCACATGACTGTGCTTTTAAATTCTAATTGGACACAGCTGAAAATAACTGTCACTTTTATTTTTATTTTTTTAATAATAAGGACTTCATTCATTGTTTTGTCTTTCTGATTTAAGCCTCAGGTAGTAATTTTGGTGTTATCAGGCATTGGGGGAGAGTCTCTAATAGGAGAGCCCAGCACTGCCCCTGCAAGCTTGCTGGCTGCCTGTGCACAACTGCTCCAGACCTGTGTGCCAT
The DNA here is from genome assembly GCF_037356315.1 of Lithobates pipiens. Taxonomy (NCBI): domain Eukaryota; kingdom Metazoa; phylum Chordata; class Amphibia; order Anura; family Ranidae; genus Lithobates; species Lithobates pipiens. The sequence continues at coordinate 32,806,833 of NW_027507764.1, read as the reverse complement.
GGCATTACCTCCCCCATTGTATGGTCTTCTTACCAGCATAGTACATTAAGCTAAAAAAAATAAAAAATAAAGATTGACCCTGCTTGGCCACATGAGGTAGTCTCTGTAGATTAAACAGGTGGCCCTCCAAATGTTGCGGAACTACAAGTCCCATCATGCCTCTGCCTGTGGGAGCCAGGCTTGTAACTGTCAGCCTCGCAATGCCTCATGGGACAATGAAAGCTTTCTTAATTGTTACAGGCACACCCCACCTAGTACACAATGGGGGTTTATTTACTAAAGCTGAAAAGTGCAAAATCAGACTCACTTCTGCATAGGAACCAATCAGCTTCTAACCCCAGAGTGTTCAATTAACCACTTCCCGACCGGCGCACGACGATGTACGTCGACAGAATGGCACGGGCAGGCATAAGGGCGTACATGTACGTCCTTGCCTGCCCGCGGGTCGGGGGCCCGATCGGGCCCCCGCCCGGTGCCTGCGGCGGTCGGTATTCGTTCAGGAGCGATCCCGGACGAGGGGACGGCCATTCATTCATGGCCACCCCCTCGCGATCGCTCCCGACGAATGAAAATGCTCCGTGACATCACTTCCTCTCCTGTAATGTAAACACAGGAGAGGAAGTGATGTAATCTCTCCTCCGTGTCGGTATTTTTCGTTCCGGCACCGAGGAGAGAGGATCAGTGAGTTGCACCAACACGACACTACACAGTAGAACATGCCAGGCACACTCACACCCCCCCGATCACCCCCCCAATTACCCCTGCCCCCCAGTCACAGTGACACCAATGTCATTTTTTTTTTTTTTTGCATTGGTGTCATTTGTGACTGTAATAACTGTTAGGGCAGTTAGGGTTAGCCCCCTTTAGTTCTAATGTACCCCCCTAACCCCCCCAATAAAGGTTTAACCCCGTGATCACCCCCCGTCGCCAGTGTCACTAAGGCTGGGTTCACATTGCAGCGGTTTATGAGAACGAATGTGATTCGCACCGCACTGCAGTGCAAATCACATCCGATCTCTGTGCGATTCGAGTTCAGCCATACAGATAGTATGGCTGAATTCGCGTCGCACCCGCCGCACCCGCCGCAAATTCGCACGGGACCCTTTTTTTGGCCCGCAGCAGAATCAGATCGCATGGGTGTTCACACCATGCGATCCGAGTTTGCAGATCGCACTGCGATATGCGAACTGATCTGGGGGTGTCATTAACATTTCACTGACACTCCCAGCAGTTCGCATAGGGCAGTGTGAACTGCCGCTGGGAGGCATGCGATGCGGGAACCCGCCGCGCATTCGTGGCGTTCCCGCATCGCTCCAGTGTGAACCCAGCCTAATAAGCGATCGTTTTTCTGATCGCTGTATTAGTGTCACAGGTGACGCTAGTTAGGCAGGTAGGTATTTAGGTTCGCCGCAGCTTTTTATAGCGCCAGCTACCCCCATATACTACCGCATAAAGCCCCCTGATTGCCCCCTAGTTAACCCTTTCACCAGTGATCACCATATAACGGTTACAGGTGACGCTGGTTGGTTAGTTATTTTTTTATAGTTTCAGGGCACCCGCCATTTATTACCTAGTCTCACTAGTGTACCCCTAAATTTAGGGGTGTCTACTTTCCAAAATGGGGTCATTTGGGGGGGGGTTTGTGCCATCTTGGCATTTTATGGCCTTCAAAACTGTAACGCCCTTAGAAAGCCTGAAGGCGGTGCTTGGTTTTCGGGGCCCCGTACGCGGCTAGGCTCCCAAAAAGTCCCACATATGTGGTATCCCCGTACTCAGGAGAAGCAGCAGAATTTATTTTGGGGTGTCATTTCACATATGCCCATGGCATGCGTGAGCAATATATCATTTAGTGACAACTTTGTGAAAAAAAAAAAGTTTGTAATTTTCCCGCAACTTGTGGCAAAATATAAAATATTCCATGGACTCAACATGCCTCTCAGCAAATAGCTTGGGGTGTCTACTTTCTAAAATGGGGTCATTTGTGGGGGTTTTGTGCCATCTTGGCATTTTATGGCCTTCAAAACTGTAATAGGTAGTGAGGAGTGAAGTCAAATATTTACGCCCTTAGAAAACCTGAAGGCGGTGCTTGGTTTTCGGGGCCCCGTACGCGGCTAGGCTCCCAAAAAGTCCCAAATATGTGGTATCCCCGTACTCAGGAGAAGCAGCAGAATTTATTTTGGGGTGTCATTTCACATATACCCATAGCATGTGTGAGCAATATATCATTTAGTGACAACTTTGTGTAAAAAAAAATAAAAACATTTTTTTTTGTCATTATTCAATCGCTTGAGGCAAAAAAATAAAATATTCAATGGGCTCAACATGCCTCTTATCAATTTCCTTAGGGGGTCTACTTTCCAAAATGGGGTAATTTGGGGGGGTTTTGTACTGCCCTGCCATTTTAGCACCTCAAGAAATGAGATAGGCAGTCGTAAACTAAAAGCTGCGTAAATTCCAGAAAACGTACCTTAGTTTGTAGATGTGACAACTTTTGCGCAAACCAATAAATATACAGTTATTGACTTTTTTTTTACCAAAGACATGTGGCTGAATACATTTTGGCCTAAATGTATGACTAAAATTGAGTTTATTGGATTTTTCTAATAACAAAAAGTAGAAAATATCATTTTTTTTCAAAATTTTCGGTCTTTTTACGTTTATATCGCAAAAAATAAAAATCGCAGAGGCAATCAAATACCATCAAAAGAAAGCTCTATTTGTGGGAAGAAAAGGACGCAAATTTTGTTTGGGTACAACATTGCATGACCGCGCAATTACCAGTTAAAGCAGCGCAGTGCCAAATTGTAAAAATACCTCTGGTCATTTACCAGCAAAATGGTCCGGTCTGAAAGTGGTTAAGCTTTGATAACAAAACCTGGAAGCTGATTGGTTCCTATGCAGAAGGGAGCCTGATTTTGCACTTTCCAGCTTTAGTAAATAAACCCCCATTGTGTACTTAAAAGTGGGGTATGCCTGTACTGGAGAAGTTTTCCCTTCCTCGGTAGCCTGAAAAGCCCACTTCTGACTGGTTCCCTTTAGCCACTTCAGCTCTGGAAGGTTTTACCCCCTTCATGACCAGGCCATTTTTTGCGACATGCCACTGCATTATTTAACTGACAATTGTGCGGTTGTGTGACGCTGTACCCAAATAAAGTTGATGTCCTTTTTTTTTCCCCCACAAATAGAGCTTTATTTTGCTGGCATTTAATCACCTCTGACGTTTTTTATTTTTTTGCTAAACAAATAAAAAAAGACCTAAAATTTTGAAAAAAAAAGTTTTTCTTTTGTTTCTGTTATAAAATGTTGTAAATAAGTACGTTTTCTCCTTTACTGATGGGCACTGATAAGGCGGCACTGATGGGCACTGATGGGCACTTACGATGGGCACTGGTAGGCGGCACTGATGGGCATTGATAGGCGGCACTGATGGGCACTCATGGGTGGCACTAATAGGCAGCACTGCTGGGCACTGATGGGCGGCACTAATGGGCACTGATATGCGGCACTGATAGATGTCATTGATAGGCATCACTGATGGCACTGGCAGGCATTTGGGATGGGCACTGATTGGGAGCTGCCTGGGCACTGATTGGCATTTCCCTGGTGGTCTAGGGTGGCATACCTGGTTGTCCAGTGTGGCGGCATCCCTGGTGGTCCTGGGTGGGTATCCAAGGGGGCTGTGCTTATAAACAATCAGCACAGAACCCCCCCCCCCCCCCGTCAGGAGAGCAGCCGTTCGGCTCTCCTCTACTCGCGTCTGACATGAGTGAGGAAAAGCCGATCAACGGTCCTTCCTGTTTACATTCTTTCTTATCCCTGTTATTCCTATTACATAGAATGTAAACCTCCCTTGTAATAGAAATAAGGATGACAGGTCCTCTTTATGGAGAGATCTGGGGTCAAAAAAAGACCCCAAAATCTCTTGTTTACCTTTAAAAGCAAAAGACCATAACTTTTTTGTTTTCTTGCTTTCAAAAGAACTAATGTTCACTTCCACCCTATACCGGATGTGATGTCATGACGTTGCTCAGGTCCTCCAAGGCCATAGAGGTGATCAGAGACTATCTAGTCTTTTATTGCCTTTGTGACCAGCCGGGCGCACCGTTGTGAGCCGGTGGGAAACAGTAATGCACACGATCAGACTGTCCGTGTGCGGGCTCCGGCTGACTTTTTTTCCCCAAAAAGTCCGGCAGACTTAGAAAGTAGTTTTGACTCAAAAATTGTCCGCCGGACAATCCGGCCGTCTGTGTGCTAGTCCGCCGGACTTTTGACATGAACGGACTTTCCCGCACACGGGAAAGTCGCGTTGCGCGGCGACTTATATAGGGACAATGGGCGGGGTCACCGGGTGATGACCCCACCTCGTATGATGTCACAGTCCCAGAGGATGCTGGGACTGTGACATCATAAGGGGCGGGGACATCACCCGGTGACCCCAACCATTGTCCCTATATAAGTCGCCGCGCAACACGTCCCTATCATTGCGCCCAGAGAGAGCGTCAACATCAACATCAACAGAGTCAACATCTCAAGGAAGAAGAGGAAGAAGAAGAAAAGAGAAGGCGGTGAGATGGCGATGGCGACAGAAGACCGGGCCACCGCTAGAAAAAAAGCTGGAAGAAGGAGCGGAGGCCCGGCAAGAAGAACCGAAGAGGGGGACAAGACCCCCGAAGTCGGAAGAAGACCTCCGGGTGGCGACGAAGAAGAAAGCCGGGCTCTTCCTCTAGTAAAAGAGCTAGCTGAAGATAACGGAGGAGTCCAGCGAGAAGACCCCCCCAAGACGCAAGAAGACCCCCGGAGCTGTGCAATAAATTATTTTAAACCCTTGTGTGGTGTTTTTTTTCACCAGGTGAATGGGAAGGGGTACATTGTACCCCGTACTCATTCATATAGAGTGGGGGGCCGGTATCTGGGGGCCTCCTTATTAAAAAGGGCTCCCGGATTCCGATAAGCTCCCCCGCCCGCAGACCCCGACAACCAACGGCAAGGGTTGTCAGGAAGAGGCCCTTGTCCTCATCAACATGGGGACAAGGTGCTCTGGGGTGGGGGGGCCCTGCGGACCCCCTTTCCCCAAAGCACCCCGCATGTTGAGGGCACGCGGCCTGGTATGGCTCAGGAGGGGGGTGGCGCTCGCTCGCCCCCACCCCCTTTCCTGACCGGCCGGATTGCGTGCTCGGATAAGGATCTTATATGGACCTTGGAGGGGACCCCCATGCCGTTTTTTCAGTATAGGGCTTCCCCTTTAAGTCCATACCAGGTGACGGGGCCAGCAACGTGTCAATCTCGCCGCCGAAAGCAGCGACATGGACCTCCTTCGCTAGTCCCGTCTACCTGGAGCCGCGTTCAAAATGAACAGACTTTCCTCTGTGTGTGGGCAAGTCCGTTCATTTCAAAAGTACGGCGGACTACCGCCATAGCACGGCGGACCTAGACGGCCGCGGAAAAGTCTGGTTGTGTGTGGGCATGTCCGCTCGTTTGGAAAGTCCTGCAGACCTCCGCTTCAAAGTCCGGCGGTTTGTCCGCCGGGCTAAGTCCGCCGGACAGTCTATTCGTGTGTACGCGGCATAAGCGGCAGTTCGTGAAAGTGTTGTGACGGCTTTTAAGAAAGCCAGCCGCCAGCTGAAGAAAATCAATACTAGGGTTATGGGTGATATCTTCAGCCATAATCCTGGTAAACCACCTGCAAACCGCAATGCATATATATATATATATATATATATATATATATATATATATATATATATATGTGTGTATTGTGGTGGGCAAGTGGATAAGGTAAGTCTTGGGGAGCCTGTGCAAAGAGGAATTGGTGAGGGGGGTGCTCTGTGATGGAAGCCCCCGGGATTTGTATCCATGATAATGATTTCCATCTTTCCTTCCCGTAAGCAAAAGATCCTCAACACTTGACATCCATATACTTTAGAACTGGAATATATTTGACGCTCGATGTGAAAAAAAAGATCCTGGGTGTGTCCGCTGGCATCATTAGGGCCGTGGCACATTTTGTCGGGGCTTTTCTCTCGGGGAGGTCAGCAGAAATATGCGAAAAATGTAACTTTCCAATCATGTTACGGGGAAGAGAACAACAAGAAAAGTGTCAAGAAGCGGGATAATTGTCCAGGAAATCCTGAACAGGGTTTCAGTTCACGGGACGGTTCACCGCGCCGAACAGCTGTACTAACATTATCCGCGAAACCCCTGGATCCTGCCGGAGCGTCACTCACCGTCTAAACATCTCTAAACATTTGGAAAATAATTCAAGATTCGGAATAATATTTTCATGAGTGAGGACGGGGAAGGTCGTGTTTTCTTGCACTGTCTTCCACCACGGCCAGAATGTTGATATGACCGCCATCCCTGTTATTCCTCAGATTATCCCTCCACAGTAGCTGAAATCCATTCATACATTACAAAGGTGAAGCCGCAGATATTCAGGTCAAAGTCTGATAGAAATAATACAAAGAATCTTCCTTTTCCATTCTTCCCTTTATTTCATTTAATCCCTTCTTCTCTCCTTCTCCTTGGCCGTCCACCTTTCTTCTTTCCTCTACCTCTTTTCTCCAATCCCCATCTCCCTCTCCTCCCCTCTCCTCTCCTCCCCTCTCCTCTCCTCCCCTCTCCTCTCCTCCCCTCTCCTCTCCTTTTAATCTCTCCACCTTTTCCTTATCCTCTCCTCTCTCTACTTTTAATCTATTCTTATTTCCCACTCTTCTCTCCTTTTCACTCTCTACTCTCCGAATCTATCCCCCCTTCTCCCTCTCCCCTCCTCTCCTCTCTCAATCTAATCTCTCCTCCTTTACCACTTATCTCCTTCCAATCTCTCCTCTTTTCCCTCTCTTCTCCTCTCTCCTTCAAATCTCTTCCCCCCCCCCCCCCCTTCCAACTATACTTCCCTTCTAAACCATCTTCTTTTTCCTCTCCTCCTTGCCCTCTCCTCTTCCCTCTCTAATCTCCTAATCTCTCCTCATTTCCCTCTCCTCTCCTATCCCCTTTCCCTCTCTACTATTCTTCTAATCTCTTCACCTTTACCACTCCTCTCCTTAAAATATCTTCTCTTTTCCTTCTCCTCTCACCTTCCCTCTCTACTCTCCCTCTAATCTCTCCTCCTTTGCCTCTCCCCTCCTATCCCCTTTACCTCTCTACTCTTCATCTAATCTCTCCTCCTTTCCCTCTCCCTTTCCCTCTCTACTCTTCTTCTAATCTCTCCTTTACCACTCTTCTCTTTATAATCTATTCTCTTTCCTTCTCCTCTCACCTTCCCTCTCTACTTTCCCTTGAATCCCTCCTCTTTTCCCTCTCCTCTCCTCTCCTCCCCCCCCTCCTCTCTCCTTCTAATCTTTCCTCCTTTCCCTCTCCTCCTTTAACTCTCCTCTGTTTAAACCTTCCTCTTTTCCCTCTCATCTCTCCTTCGAATTTCTCCTCACCCTCTCACCTTCCCTCTCTACTCTCCTTCTAATCTCTCCTCCTTTCCCTCTCTTCTCCCTTTTCCCTTTCTACTCTTCTAATCTCTCCTCCTTTCCTTCTCATCTCCTCCCCCCTTTCCCTCTCTACTCTTCTTCTAATCTCTCCTCCTTTCCCTCTCCCCTTCCATATCTACTGTCCTTCTAAACCATCCTCTTTTCCCTCTCCTCCTTGCCCTCTCCCCTTCCCTCTCTGCTCTCCTAGTCTCTCCTCCTTTCCCGCTCCTCTCCTATCCCTTTTCCCTCTCTACTCTTCTTCTAATCTCTCCTCCTTTCCCTCTCCCTTTCCCTCTCTACTATTCTTCTAATCTCTCCACCTTTAACACTTCTCTCTTTATAATCTCTTCTCTTTTCCTTCTCCTCTCACCTTCCCTCTCTACTTTGCTTCTATTCTCTCTTTTCCCTCTCCTCTCCTCCCCTCTCCTCTCTCCTTTCTAATCTCTCCTCCTTTCTCTTTCCTCCTTTCCCTCTCCTCTCCGTTTAATCCCTCCTCTTTTCCCTCGCCTCTCTCCTAATTTCTCCTCACCCTTAGTGATGGCCGAACGGTTCGCCCGGCGGTCGTTTCGCGGCGAATTTCCGACTTTCGCCGTCCGCGGGTTCGAACGCCTTTTTCCGTCGTTCGCCCCGGCGGACTTACGTGTTTAATGTATACAAGAACTTTAACCTTTCGTGACACGTTTATCATGTGTTACAGGACAACCAATTGAGACATGACAGCTCATGGACACTTGGACATTCCCCCTAACCTATAAATACACCCGATCCGGTGGCCATTTTACATTCTTTCTTCTGTCACTGTAGGGAAAGGATCCTGTGTGGAGTAGGGACAGAGAAAACGCTAGCTATTTGGTACACAAAAGTTCTTTTCAGGACTGGTATAGGTGTTAGGTCAGCAGCCTGAGTTTCTTTTGTCAGTTTAGATAAAGGGACAGAGCGCTGTATGCTGCTATTTTAGGGACAGCTCAGCCAGATTAGTCTTTCTTCATCATCATCATCATCATCATCATTAGCTGTTACTATCAGGTCCACAAAAGAGCTGTTCCAGCTAATCGTTCCAGCCTACTCTTTTTTGCCAATTTGTATAGGGACAGGCAGGAAGCAGTGTGTCAGGCAGTGAGGATAATTTTAAAGACTTGCTGTTACTATTAGTTCCACAAAGGTTCTTTTCAGGACTGGTATCAGTGGTACGGTAATAGGCTTGTACACGTATAATATTCTTTCTTCCAAATATAGAAAGAATATTATACTTGACTGCTGCCCTTCTGCTGCAGTCTGCTAATCATTCACAACTCACTTGTTCCACAAAGCTCTTTATCAGGACTGGTAACTTGGTCTGTCTAGGGTGCTACGGTACATAGGCTTGGGTGCGGTACAGTCTGCTGTTCTGTAAGGACCGCTATCGGTCCACAATACATAGGGTTGCCGTGCACTACTGCTGACCGCTGCCCTATACTGCAGCAGTCCTTCATTGGTATAGGGACTGACGTACAGTCTGCTAATCACTAACACACAACCTGCTTGGTCCACAAAAGTTCTTATAAGGACTGGTAACTTGGTATAGGGTGCTACGGTACATAGGCCTGAGTGCGTTACAGTCTGCTGTTCTGTAAGGACCGCTATCGGTCCACAATACATAGGGTTGCCGTGCACTACTGCTGACCGCTGCCCTATACTGCAGCAGTCCTTCAGCGGTATAGGGACTGACGCACAGTCTGCTAAACACTAACACACAACCTGCTTGGTCCACAAAAGTTTTTATAAGGACTGGTAACTTGGTATAGGGTGCTACGGTACATAGGCCTGAGTGCAGTACAGTCTGCTGTTCTGTAAGGACCGCTATCGGTCCACAATACATAGGGTTGCCGTGCACTACTGCTGACCGCTGCCCTATACTGCAGCAGTCCTTCATTGGTATAGGGACTGACGTACAGTCTGCTAATCACTAACACACAACCTGCTTGGTCCACAAAAGTTCTTATAAGGACTGGTAACTTGGTATAGGGTGCTACGGTACATAGGCCTGAGTGCGTTACAGTCTGCTGTTCTGTAAGGACCGCTATCGGTCCACAATACATAGGGTTGACGTGCACCACTGCTGACCGCTGCCCTATACTGCAGCAGTCCTTCAGCGGTATAGGGACTGACGTACAGTCTGCTAAACACTAATACACAACCTGCTTGGTCCACAAAAGTTCTTATAAGGACTGGTAACTTGGTATAGGGTGCTACGGTACATAGGCTTGAGTGCGGTACAGTCTGCTGTTCTGTAAGGACCGCTATCGGTCCACAATAGATAGGGTTGACGTGCACCACTGCTGACCGCTGCCCTATACTGCAGCAGTCCTTCAGCGGTATAGGGACTGACGCACAGTCTGCTAAACACTAACACACAACCTGCTTGGTCCACAAAAGTTTTTATAAGGACTGGTAACTTGGTATAGGGTGCTACGGTACATAGGCCTGAGTGCGTTACAGTCTGCTGTTCTGTAAGGACCGCTATCGGTCCACAATACATAGGGTTGCCGTGCACTACTGCTGACCGCTGCCCTATACTGCAGCAGTCCTTCATTGGTATAGGGACTGACGTACAGTCTGCTAATCACTAACACACAACCTGCTTGGTCCACAAAAGTTCTTATAAGGACTGGTAACTTGGTATAGGGTGCTACGGTACATAGGCCTGAGTGCGTTACAGTCTGCTGTTCTGTAAGGACCGCTATCGGTCCACAATACATAGGGTTGACGTGCACCACTGCTGACCGCTGCCCTATACTGCAGCAGTCCTTCAGCGGTATAGGGACTGACGTACAGTCTGCTAAACACTAATACACAACCTGCTTGGTCCACAAAAGTTCTTATAAGGACTGGTAACTTGGTATAGGGTGCTACGGTACATAGGCTTGAGTGCGGTACAGTCTGCTGTTCTGTAAGGACCGCTATCGGTCCACAATACATAGGGTTGCCGTGCACTACTGCTGACCGCTGCCCTATACTGCAGCAGTCCTTCATTGGTATAGGGACTGACGTACAGTCTGCTAATCACTAACACACAACCTGCTTGTTCCACAAAAGTTCTTATAAGGACTGGTAACTTGGTATAGGGTGCTACGGTACATAGGCTTGAGTGCGGTACAGTCTGCTGTTCTGTAAGGACCGCTATCGGTCCACAATAGATAGGGTTGACGTGCACCACTGCTGACCGCTGCCCTATACTGCAGCAGTCCTTCAGCGGTATAGGGACTGACGTACAGTCTGCTAAACACTAATACACAACCTGCTTGGTCCACAAAAGTTCTTATAAGGACTGGTAACTTGGTATAGGGTGCTACGGTACATAGGCTTGAGTGCGGTACAGTCTGCTGTTCTGTAAGGACCGCTATCGGTCCACAATAGATAGGGTTGACGTGCACCACTGCTGACCGCTGCCCTATACTGCAGCAGTCCTTCAGCGGTATAGGGACTGACGTACAGTCTGCTAAACACTAATACACAACCTGCTTGGTCCACAAAAGTTCTTATAAGGACTGGTAACTTGGTATAGGGTGCTACGGTACATAGGCTTGAGTGCGGTACAGTCTGCTGTTCTGTAAGGACCGCTATCGGTCCACAATACATAGGGTTGCCGTGCACTACTGCTGACCGCTGCCCTATACTGCAGCAGTCCTTCATTGGTATAGGGACTGACGTACAGTCTGCTAATCACTAACACACAACCTGCTTGTTCCACAAAAGTTCTTATAAGGACTGGTAACTTGGTATAGGGTGCTACGGTACATAGGCTTGAGTGCGGTACAGTCTGCTGTTCTGTAAGGACCGCTATCGGTCCACAATAGATAGGGTTGACGTGCACCACTGCTGACCGCTGCCCTATACTGCAGCAGTCCTTCAGCGGTATAGGGACTGACGTACAGTCTGCTAAACACTAATACACAACCTGCTTGGTCCACAAAAGTTCTTATAAGGACTGGTAACTTGGTATAGGGTGCTACGGTACATAGGCTTGAGTGCGGTACAGTCTGCTGTTCTGTAAGGACCGCTATCGGTCCACAATAGATAGGGTTGACGTGCACCACTGCTGACCGCTGCCCTATACTGCAGCAGTCCTTCAGCGGTATAGGGACTGACGTACAGTCTGCTAAACACTAATACACAACCTGCTTGGTCCACAAAAGTTCTTATAAGGACTGGTAACTTGGTATAGGGTGCTACGGTACATAGGCTTGAGTGCGGTACAGTCTGCTGTTCTGTAAGGACCGCTATAGGTCCACAATAGATAGGGTTGACGTGCACCACTGCTGACCGCTCACCTATACTGCAGCAGTCCTTCAGCGGTATAGGGACTAAGAGTTTTGTCACAGGGTCATTTAAAAAATGACATGCAGAGGAAGAGGCAGGCCCTTCCGCAGGGGTGGTAGGGGTAGGGCAGGAGCAACAGGCTTGAGCCAAAGTGGGAAGTTGCAGAAGGTGCGTTCAATTACTTTAAAGGATGCACCAGACTTGGTTGAGTGGCTCGCTCAGCCTTACTCTTCTGCACCCTCCTCATCCTCTCGATCTGCACCCTCTTCTTCACTCTCTGCTATGTGCACCCCCAAAGACACTACCACCAACAACACGACCACCACCACCACCACCACATACCTTCCGCTTGAGTCACTGGAATTATTTTCCGATCCATATCAAGAGGACATTTCTGATGCGCAGCCACTCTTGGTATTGGATCAGGAAGAGGAGGTAGCAACAAGCGCTACTCAGCAGTCTGACGCCAGTACCCAGATCAGCCCAAGGAGGAGGTTGGTCCCCGGTGTTGCTGCCTACTCTACTTATAGCGGTGGGGAAGGTGACGTTGATGATGACGTGTCTAGTGATGTCACGTGGGTGCCCACAAGAGAGGAAGAGGAGGGGAGTTCAGAGGGAGATATGGACCAGCAGATAGGGAGGAGAAGCAGCAATGACTTACATTGCACAGCAGGGACAAAGCAGACTGCAAATGTATCAGGAGCGAGTCATCGACCATGTACGGTCACATCTGGCGCTCCCAGGACACCGGCACATGGCTCCGCAGTGTGGGCTTTTTTTAACGTGTCCGCTGCTGACAATAGCGTTGCCATCTGCAATCTTTGCAGTCAACGCGTTAGTCGCGGTAAGCCCAATACTCACCTAGGGACGACCGCCTTAAGAAGGCACATGAGCAGCCATCACCGAGCCCAGTGGGAGCAACGGAACACACAAAGCCACACTGCAGGCTCTCACCGTCCAGCCTCGTCTTCTACTTCTCCTTCTCCTCTCTCCTCACAATTGTCCTCCACTCCACCTTCCATCACGCCAAGCTCACATTTTTCTGCAAAAAGGCAGGCTTCCGTGGGCCTAATGTTTGAGCGTAAAAAAATGATGACGCCGGATAACCCTCTTGCCCAACGGTTGGCGGCTGGCTTGTCAGAACTCATAGCCCGCCAACTACTGCCATATAAACTGGTGGACTCGGAGGCCTTTCGCAAATTTGTGGCCATTGGAACACCACAATGGAAGGTCCCAGGAAGGAAGTATTTCTCAGAGAAGGGCATCCCAGAGCTATATGGCCATGTTCAGCGGCAAGTGAATGTATCTCTGGCACACAGTGTCGGTGCCAAGATACATCTGACCACAGACACGTGGTCTAGCAAACACGGGCAGGGAAGGTATATCAGTTTTACTGCCCACTGGGTGAACCTTCTGACGGCCGTCAAGCATGTAACCCGTGGCACCCGTGTAGATTTGGTTTTACCGCCACGGATTGCATGCAGGCCTGACTCTTCTTCTCCTCCTCCTACTCCATCCTCCTCCCTCTCCTCCTCAGCTGCCTCCTCCTTTTCCGCTGCTAGCGTCTCTTCCACTGCACCGCCCAAGCTCCCCAGAACCTATTCCACATGCCAGGTGAGACGTTGCCATGCCGTGCTGCGTCTGTTGTGCCTGGAAGCAAAGAGCCACACTGGCCCGGCACTCCTTTCAGCTTTGCGTTCACAGGCAGATGAGTGGCTAACACCGCTCAATTTGACAGTTGGTAAAGTGGTGTGTGACAACGGTGCCAATCTGCTTAGCGCATTGAAACAGGGCAAAATCACGCACGTGCCGTGCATGGCACACGTCTTAAACTTGGTCGTGCAGCGATTCCTTGTCAAATACCCTGGGGTCCAGGACATCTTGCGGCAGGCAAGGAAAATCTCGGCCCATTTCAGAAGATCTTACACGGCCATGGCTCGCCTTGCTGACATTCAGCGGCGACACCATCTGCCGGTCAGACGTCTTATTTGCGATTGCCCGACGCGATGGAACTCAACCTTCTATATGCTTGATAGGCTGCTCCAGCAGAAACGTGCAGTTAACGTCTACCTGTATGAACTCTGCGAAAGAAACGGTTCTGGGGAGCTGGGTTTTTTTTCACCGCGCCAGTGGCTGCTCATGCGCGACACATGCAGACTTCTGCGGCCATTTGAGGAGATCACCAAACTGGTCAGTCGCAGCCATGGCGCCATCAGTGACATGGTACCTTATGCCTTCTTTCTGGAGCGTGCATTGCGTCGTGTCATTGATCAGGCTGTGGAGGAGCAGGAGCGGGAAGATGAGGAAGTCGCAATGCTGGATGAATTCCCAGGGGGGGCTACTCTATCTGAGACAAGTCAACAACAGGAGTCTGATGAGGAGTCAGAGGAGGATGGTGCCGGGGCGGATGAGCAGGAGCAAGAAGAGCATGCTTTAAACCTTTCTGGGATCCCTGTTGTGCGAGGATGGGGAGAGGAGAATGAAGAGGACGACATTATCCTGGATGATGAGCAGGAGCCAGGCCACCACACCGCTTCCACTTTAGTGCAAATGGGGGCCTTCATGCTCCAGTGTTTTAATAGGGACCCCCGTATAAAAAGCATGAGGGTCAAGGACCAGTACTGGGTGGCAACGTACTTAGACCCCCGGTACAAACACAAAATGGCGGAAATGTTACCGCCGTCGCAGAGGGCTGTCAGAATGCAGCACTTCCAGGCCTTGCTTCGAGAAATGCTGCATTCTGCTTTTGCGTGCGCTGGCAGAGGAGCAATTCCCACTCCCAGAGAAGGATTTGCGGGTACCAATCCAACAGCGCCTGCAAGAAGAGGCCGGTTTGAAGATGTGTTGGTGACTTCGGATATGAGGTCATTCTTTCAGCCGACCCATCGACAGGTGTCATCCGGATCCAGCATCAGGGAACGCCTAGACCGTCAGGTGTCCGACTACATTGGGTTAACGGCCGATGTGGACGCTCTGAGGAGTGATGAACCCCTAGACTACTGGGTGGGCAGGCTTGACCTCTGGCCAGAGCTTGCCCAATTTGCAATCGAACTGTTGGCTTGCCCCTCATCCAGTGTCCTGTCCGAAAGGACGTTCAGCGCAGCAGGGGGGATTGTGACCGATAAGCGTACTCGCCTAGCTCACCACAGTGTTAACTACCTCACATTTCTAAAAATGAATGAGGCATGGATCTCGGAGGAATTCAACACATGTGATCAGTAGACCATGTATATGTCTATAAACAATTTTTGGAATCAAGCACACAGACCTTCTTAATTCATTTGGCTCACTTCCCTGACCCAAAAAAGCACACCGTACTATATGCCCCTACCCTCCTCTTTGAAGAGGTTGAGCGGTGTCATATTTCTACTGGGGCTGCTTATTATGAGGGGTTCCCACCATCCCTGTGCTGTGCTGACTTCCTCCTGGGTGTTCTTATTATGAGGGGCTCCCACCATCCCTGTGCTGTGCTGACTTCCTCCTGGGGGTTCTTATTATGAGGGGATCACACCATCCCTGTGCTGTGCTGACTTCCTCCTGGGGCTGCTTACGGTGCTGCTGTCAGCGCTGTATGTCACGGAGCTGCTGTCAGCGCTGTATGTCACGGAGCTGCTGTCAGCGCTGTATGTCACGGAGCTGCTGTCAGCGCTGTATGTCACGGAGCTGCTGTCAGCGCTGTATGTCACGGAGCTGCTGTCAGCGCTGTATGTCACGGAGCTGCTGTCAGCGCTGTATGTCACGGAGCTGCTGTCAGCGCTGTATGTCACGGAGCTGCTGTCAGCGCTGTATGTCACGGAGCTGCTGTCAGCGCTGTATGTCACGGAGCTGCTGTCAGCGCTGTATGTCACGGAGCTGCTGTCAGCGCTGTATGTCACGGAGCTGCTGTCAGCGCTGTATGTCACGGTGCTGCTGTCAGCGCTGTATGTCACGGAGCTGCTGTCAGCGCTGTATGTCACGGAGCTGCTGTCAGTGCTGTATGTCACGGAGCTGCTGTCAGCGCTGTATGTCACGGAGCTGCTGTCAGCGCTGTATGTCACGGAGCTGCTGTCAGCGCTGTATGTCACGGTGCTGCTGTCAGCGCTGTATGTCACGGAGCTGCTGTCAGCGCTGTATGTCACGGAGCTGCTGTCAGCGCTGTATGTCACGGAGCTGCTGTCAGCGCTGTATGTCACGGAGCTGCTGTCAGCGCTGTATGTCACGGAGCTGCTGTCAGCGCTGTATGTCACGGTGCTGCTGTCAGCGCTGTATGTCACGGAGCTGCTGTCAGCGCTGTATGTCACGGAGCTGCTGTCAGTGCTGTATGTCACGGAGCTGCTGTCAGCGCTGTATGTCACGGAGCTGCTGTCAGCGCTGTATGTCACGGAGCTGCTGTCAGCGCTGTATGTCACGGTGCTGCTGTCAGCGCTGTATGTCACGGAGCTGCTGTCAGCGCTGTATGTCACGGAGCTGCTGTCAGCGCTGTATGTCACGGAGCTGCTGTCAGCGCTGTATGTCACGGAGCTGCTGTCAGCGCTGTATGTCACGGAGCTGCTGTCAGCGCTGTATGTCACGGTGCTGATGTCAGTGCTCTGTATTACGGTGCTGCTGTCAGTGCTCTGTATCTCCTGCACCCTCTTGTTTGCCTACCCTGGTCCCTGACCTTCCCTCTCCTCCATTGCCTTCATTAGCTCCATAGTCCTGAATTGTCAGAACAATTTCCCAAATAAAAAAAAAATGCTTGTAGTTATCGATCCCAAATTCACCTCATACATGTATTATGCTATTGTCCAGGTGGTGGGACTACGTGCTACCCCCTAATAATTACCCCGTGGCCGCAAATTCGACCTAAAGGTTTGCGAAATTCGCCTCCCATTGAAGTCAATGGAGCCCGCGGCGAACGGTCGTTTTCGCGAACGTTTGTGTCCGTTCGCGTTTCGCGTTCGCGAAACGTCCCGTCGGAAGTTCGTCCATCACTACTCACCCTCTCACCTTCCCTCTCTACTCTCCTTCTAATCTCTCCTCCTTTCCCTCTCCTCTCCTCTCACCTTCCCTCTCTACTCTCCTTCTTATCTCTCCTCTTTTCCCTCTCTTTTTTTTTATCCTCTCTTTTACCTCTTCTCTTCTTCTGCAGCCTCTCCCTCTCCTCTCTCATCTCCTCTTCACTCCTTCTCATGAATATTTATTTCTTTTTCTATTCTCTCCTTTTCCCTTCCGCTCTCCTCTCTTGTCTTCTTTCTCTTCTCTCTCTTTCATCATCTCATTTCTTATCCTCTTCTCCCCATTCCCTCTTCCTTCCTTTTCTTCTTGCTCTCACCTCTTCCTCTCCTCTATTCTCCTCCCTTCTTCTTTCCTCCCCTCTTCCTCTACTCTGTCATCTCCTCTCCTGTCTTTCCTTCTCTCCTTTCCTTTCTCATCACCCTTTCTTCACCTTTTCCATTCTCTCCTATACAGGGCTGGATTTAGGGGGAGGGGGGGTGGTCTGTGCCCCCCCCCCCCCATTTTATGAGTTCCATCCACTAATCCATGAGACTCCATGGGGACAATTGATGTAGGGAGGCACTCTAATGGGAGCAGTTGATGTAAGGGGGCATTCAGCCTTAAGACCCACTTGCTGATTGGCTGTGAGGGAAATATTAATTTGCTTTTGTCACACAACTGGGTGGATTCAGGGTGCAGTGCTCTGCGCCTCGAGCCCACCATTTTTTTGAAGCCAATTAGAGCCTCAGGCTCTAATCACGTGGTTAAAAAAAAAACATTGAAATTAATGCGTCCGGCGCCCTGCATGTTGATTAGAGGCCGGGCGCATGGATAAGGGGGGTGGTTCCCCTGCGCTCCTTATGGATGGGCCGCCATACTGACGGTTGGCAACACTGTCCACCAGTGGCATCGCTAGGGGGTGGCTTTTGGGGCCCATAGCCGCCAGTCTCTGCAGGGGTCCCCAAGGGGAGGGGAGGCTCTCTGGGGACCTTGATGCAAGGGAGCGGCTTTCTGGAGACCCTGATTTTAAGAGGGAGTCTCTCTGGGGACCCTAATGTAAGGGGGGCGCGCTGTGAACCTTAATGTAAGTGGGGGGCTCTCTGGGGACTCTAATGTAAGGGGGGCTCCCTGGGAACCCTAATGTAATTGGGGGGCTCTCTGGGGACCCTGATGCAAGGAAGAGGCTCTCTGGAGACCCTGATTTTAAGAGGGAGGCTCTCTGGGGACCCTAATGTAAGGGTGGCTCTCTGGGAACTCTGATGCAAGAGGGAGGCTCTCTGGGAACCCTGATTTTAAGGGGGAGGCTCTCTGGGGACCCTAATGTAAGGGGGGCTCTCTGGGAAACCTAATGTAAGTGGGGGGCTCTCTGGGGAACCTAATGTAAGTGGGAGGCTTTCTGGGGACCCTGATGCAAGGGGGAGGCTCTCTGGAGACCCTCATTTTAAGGGGAGGCTCTCTGTGGACCCTAATGTAAGGGGGGCTCTCTGGGAAACCTAATGTAAGTGAGGGGCTCTCTGGGGACCCTAATGTAAGTGGCGGGCTCTCTGGGGACTCTGGTGTAAGTGGAGGGGGCTCTCTGGGGACCCTGATGCAAGGGAGAGGCTCTCTGGAGACCCTGATTTTAAGAGGGAGGCTCTCTGGGGACCCTAATGCAAAGGGGAGGCTCTCTGGGGACCCTAATGTAAGGGGGGCTCTCTGGGAATCCTAATGTAAGCGGGGGGCTCTCTGGGGACCCTAATGTAAGTGGGGGGCTCTCTGGGGACCCTGATGTAAGGAGGGCTCTCTAGGGACCCTAATGTAAGTGGGGGGCTCTCTGGGGACCCTGATGTAAGGAGGGCTCTCTAGGGACCCTAATGTAAGTGGAGGGCTCTCTGGGGACCCTGATGTAAGGAGGGCTCTCTAGGGACCCTAATGTAAGTGGGAGGCTCTCTGGGGACCCTGATGCAAGGGGGAGGCTCTCTGGAGACCCTAATTTTAAGGGGAGGCTCTCTGTGGACCCTAATGTAAGAGGGGCTCTCTGGGAAACCTAATGTAAGTGAGGGGCTCTCTGGGGACCCTAATGTAAGTGGCGGGCTCTCTGGGGACTCTGGTGTAAGTGGGGGGGGGGGCTCTCTGGGGACCCTGATGCAAGGGAGAGGCTCTCTGGAGACCCTGATTTTAAGAGGGAGGCTCTCTGGGGACCCTAATGCAAAGGGGAGGCTCTCTGGGGACCCTAATGTAAGGGGGGCTCTCTGGGAATCCTAATGTAAGCGGGGGGCTCTCTGGGGACCCTAATGTAAGTGGGGGCTCTCTGGGGACCCTGATGTAAGGAGGGCTCTCTAGGGACCCTAATGTAAGTGGAGGGCTCTCTGGGGACCCAGGTGTAAGGGGGGCTCTCTGGGGACCCTGATGTAAAGGGGGCTCTCTGGGGACCCTGATGTGAGTGGGGGGCTCTCTGGGGATACACACACACACACGTATATTATATACATGTGTATTACCACCCAAGCGCATGGCTTTCTTTACTACCCTGCTATGGGTTCTAGCCCCAGATCTTTTGTAGACCTAGCAACGACTCTGCTGTCCCCTCTCAATTCTATTTCCTATTCTCTCCTCTCTTCTCTCCCTTCTCTCCTCTCTCCTCCTGATCATGGACTTGCCTACAATCACTGGCACAGAGTAGACTAT
Source organism: Lithobates pipiens (assembly GCF_037356315.1). Classification (NCBI taxonomy): domain Eukaryota; kingdom Metazoa; phylum Chordata; class Amphibia; order Anura; family Ranidae; genus Lithobates; species Lithobates pipiens. Next base: position 32,787,454 of record NW_027507764.1, on the reverse strand, counting down.
CAGCGAGCTCTGGGAGTATCCTGTGAGGACATGCCGGGCTGTGTCGGGATGGGATGTGGCCCGCTACTGATAACGAATGGCAGGATAACAGAGCTCTAATTAGCACTTAGAAGAGTCAGCTTGAAATGCAGACAAATGAATAGCCGTCACTTTCATCAGTCATCTCCCAGGATGATTCCATACATTTCACGTCAGGCACATCATACAACCTGCGTACACAAAGGATACTGTTTCTGTAAGAGTTATCGCTATGTTAGCCTGGTTGCTGTTGGCGGTGTGCGGGTGTTTTCAGCGCAACAGATTTTGATATACAAACGTTCGTCACAACATGTTACTTGCTTATCGAAGAACTCACTTGAAGTGTAACATTGGACAAATTTAAAAAATGACTTATATAATGCGGTCTGTCAGTAGCATTTTGCTCCTCTGAGTGTCCCCTGTAACATTATATTATTACCTGTTGATCCTGTCAGGAGATTCATTAACTTTTCAACTTCCTTTAACCAGTTCCTGCCCGCGCTATAGCCGAAAGACAGCTACAGCGTGGACTTACTTTGCCAGGAGGGCACGTCCTTGGACGTCCTGCCAGGGTAAAGGGCCCTTTATGTGTCCAATGCAGTGGCGCGTGGTAATTTTTTTTGTGGATGGGGGTGGCAAACAGTGCACCCACAGACACCTCCCCCCCCCCCCAGTCAGTTGGGTAACCCAGACAAGTCATCAAGAGCAATGGAGCACTTTCCCCATCTATGACGGGCAGCGCCTTTCCCTTCCTCTTCTCTCCTCCGCAGGCATCATGCCGACTTCCGTCCCGTCCCTCCTCCTTGGCGGCCAATCAGAGCGTTGTTCCTTTCGGCCAATGATGAAACGGGTCTCAGACCCACTTCCTGATTGGCCGGGATGAGAATCAGTGTGGACTGGAATCCATGCATCAGGTGCCCTGTATGTAGATTAGGTGGACAAGATGCATGGATGGGGGGGGGGGGGGGGGGGGGTGGCGCCTGTGTGCCGCCACTGGTCCAATGACAGCTGATCGCAATGTAAACCAAAGCCCGTTATCGCCATTCCTTTCCTCATATTGACAGCAAGAGGAGAGGCGATAACTGCCTTGTGTTAAAGGGACATCTACACTAATTATCAGTGTAATATTTGCTAATGTCTTCCTGTTTCTCCTCCTGGCCAATCAGGAAGCAGATCCTAAGACCTGATTGGCCGGGAGTCCTAAGACCCGATTGGCCACGAGTCCTGATTGGCCGAGAGGAGAAGGAACCGCTGGGACTCAGGACAAGATACAGGGGGAAGCCACTCAAACTGCGACCTGGATGGGGTAAGTGTGGGGCTGGCAGGGGGGCACTTCACCTGTTGATCAATTTGTTTACTAGAAAAATGAGAAATACCCAGTGCAATCTGTGCCCCAAGTGGTGTCGTCATGCTGTGTAGTCTTCTGTAGTACGTGAGGAACCCACCTCTGGAGAGCCGGTGGGAGGTATCTACATCACCCAGGCAGTGATATGGGTAGAGCAGGAAGGTCATTCTTTAGATGCCCATATCGCTGCCTGGATGATGTGGATACCTTCCACTGGCTCCCCAGAGGTGGGTTCCTCGCATACTAAAGAAGACTGCAACGCATGATGACATCATGAAGAGATGACCACTTGAGGCACAGCTTGCACTGGGTATTTCTCATTTTTCTAGTAAGCAAATTGATCAACAGGTGAAGTGCCCCCCTGCCAGCCCCACACTTACCCATCCAGGTTGCCGTTTGAGTGGCTTCCCCCCGTATCTCGTCCTGAGTCCCAGTGGTCCCTTCTCCTCCCGGCCAATCACCGGACTCTTAAGCCGCGTACACACGGGCGGACTGTATGGCCAACTTAGTCCGTCAGACAATCCGACGGACAGTCCGTCCTACTTTCGAATGAACGGACTTGACCACACACGGATGCAAAACAGTCCGTCCAAAGTTTGCACGATGACGTGTACAGCACGTACGACGGGACTAGAAATAGGAAGTCCAATACACAGCAATGCAACCTTTCGCCGTGTAAATCCTTTCTGAGCATGCGCCATACTCAGTCCGTCGAACTAGCCTACTCACGAGCGGATTGTCCGCTGAAACCAAAGTACGACGGACAATATTACGGAAATTCCGAAATACTTAGTCCGCCAGACTGCACGCTGAAAAAGTCCGCTGAAGCCCACACATGAGCGGACTGTCCGCTGAAATGTGTTTTGACGGACTAAGTTGGCCAGACAGTCCGCCCGTGTGTACGCGGCTTTACACTTGCCTTCCCTATGCTTCCCTGCAGATCCATTTGCCTGCCTGAGCAAAGAGAGACACCTCATGCAACACGCCAACTGGTCACCTCTTCATGATGTCATGTGAATAATTCTGTAATATGTGAGGAGCCCGCTGCTGGAGAGCCAATAGGAAGTGTCCACGTCTGCAGTGTAAGAGATAGAAGACTTGAGGACTCTGCAATGTGGGCACCTGAAGAAGGACTTTCCTCCTCTGTAGTGTAAGAGACAGAAGACTTGGGATTCTGTGAGATGTGGGCACCCCAAAAAGGGCTTGCTCCTCTGCAGCGAAGGAGACAGAAGACTTGGGACTCGGATGTGTGTGCCCAAAAGAAGGACCTTCCTCTACACTGAAGGAGATAGAGGTCTTGGAACTCTGTAATGTTGGCGCCTGAAGAAGAATCTTCTTCCTCTGTGGCATAAGAGAGATACAAGTCTTGGGACTCTGCGATCTGGGCACCCAAAGAAGGACCTTCTTCCTCCACAGTGAAGGAGATAGTAGACTTGGAAGTTTGTGATGTGGGAACACAAGTAAGGACCTTCCTCCTCTTCAGTGAAAGAGATAGAAGACTTGGGCCTCTGTGACATGGACCCCCCATGAAGGATCTTCTTTCTCCCCAGTGAAGGAGATAGAATAGGCTATGAATAAGCACTACAGCTAGTGCGAAACATCAGCAATTTTTCCTTGTTCGCCGTGTTTGTTGAGCTGTGATGTGATTTTCCAATAAAAGAAAGTGGTCTTCTGAAGAGTGCGGCAGTCCAGAGCTTGTTTTTCGTCTGAAGGAGATAGAAGACTTGGGAGGCAACTAAGACTTAGGCACTTAAAGAAGGGCATTCCACCTCTGTAGCGAAAGAAATAGAAAACTTGGGATTTTGGAATGTGAAGAAGATAGAAGGAACTTGAAAATCTGTGATGTGAGCACTCGAAAGAAGGACCTACCACCTTTGAAGTGAAAGAGATAAAAGACTTGGGCCTTGGTGACATGGACCCCCAATGAAAGACCTTCGTCCTCCACAGTAAAGGAGATAGAAGACTGTGATGTGGGCACCCAAAGAAGGACCTTCCACTTCTGTGAAAGATAAAGAAGACTTGGGACTCTGCAATTTGGGTACCCAAAGAAGGACCTTCCACTTCTGTGAAAGATAAAGAAGACCTGGGACTCTGCAATTTGGGTACCCAAAGAAGGACCTTCCACTTCTGTGAAAGATAAAGAAGACTTGGGACTCTGCAATTTGGGTACCCAAAGAAGGACCTTCCACTTCTGTGAAAGATAAAGAAGACTTAGGACTCTGCAATTTGGGTACCCAAAGAAGGACCTTCCACTTCTGTGAAAGATAAAGAAGACTTGGGACTCTGCAATTTGGGTACCCAAAGAAGGACCTTCCACTTCTGTGAAAGATAAAGAAGACTTGGGACTCTGCAATTTGGGTACCCAAAGAAGGACCTTCCACTTCTGTGAAAGATAAAGAAGACTTGGGACTCTGCAATTTGGGTACCCAAAGAAGGACCTTCCACTTCTGTGAAAGATAAAGAAGACTTGGGACTCTGCAATTTGGGCACCCAAAGAAGGACTTTCCACTTCTGTGAAAGATAAAGAAGACTTGGGACTCTGCAATTTGGGTACCCAAAGAAGGACCTTCCACTTCTGTGAAAGATAAAGAAGACTTGGGACTCTGCAATTTGGGTACCCAAAGAAGGACCTTCCACTTCTGTGAACGATAAAGAAGACTTGGGACTCTGCAATTTGGGTACCCAAAGAAGGACCTTCCACTTCTGTGAACGATAAAGAAGACTTGGGACTCTGCAATTTGGGTACCCAAAGAAGGACCTTCCACTTCTGTGAAAGATAAAGAAGACTTGGGACTCTGCAATTTGGGTACCCGAAGAAGGCCCTTCTTCCTCTGCTGTGAAAGAGATAGAAGACAGGATTTTTTTGTGTCATTTGACCATATATTTAGGTAAGTAATAATGATTAGTTTGGGGGGTTTGAGGTGGGACAAGAGTTCAGCTTTAAACGGGAAAAAAGTTAAATTTACAGAATAATTTATAATCGTTTTAAATCTACTGGCTCTGGCCCTGTGGTATCTCCACTCATCTTTCTTTCATGAGATGTTCAGCCACTAGATATCAGAATTCTACGGGCCGATATCAATCTCTTTAATGTGTCAACAATTTGTACGTTGTTGAATATGACCTGCTAATGTAACCAGCGCAGCAAATTTTCCTTCGGGCTTCCCATAATTAGATGTAGCCCTTCCAAATACGTGACCGGCACATGCCTGGCTCCGCGGATCATATTCCGAAACCCAACGACCAAGAATGAACGGAACGCAAACACAGATACGCACCGATGATTCCCGGTGTCCCCGCTCTGTCTCCGCGGGGAAATGCCGGCAAAAGTTCCTTTTCATGTTGGCTTCAAAAAAACGGAAAGAACAATATAATATTTGATGATTTTCTGGAAATCCTTTTAATTCCAGCGAAAGCCGGAGTTCAGACTGAATCAGAAGGCGATCAGCTGTTGCGTCTGGTTCACTAACAGTTCACGTTTCCCTCCCAGAGAGACTCGGCTTCTCATCCTAAAACAATATGGGACAGCCAAGAGTCGTGTTCCATTCCTCTCGTTACATTGTAACAGGGCACACTGGGCTCTTCACGTCCCTGTGCTGTTTCATAAGGGTCCCATGAGTACATGGTCACCTTCAACTGTGCAAGCAAAATACAGAACAGCTCAATAATTAATAATATGTTTTAAAATAATAATAATATTATATAATAATATTATTAATATTTAGCTAGGGGCAACATCTACTTTATTTATTTATTTTTAATTATTATTAATTCATTAATTATTAATAATAATAATAATAATAATAATAATAATAATAAAATAATTTAAAAAAGTAGATGTTTATAACATTTTGCCTAAATATCCATGTACCATACTTTTTTTTTTATCCTGTTGCACTTCAGTGTGCTGATTCTCTGCAGCCTGGTGCAGCCACTTCCTGTCTACATGCATTCTGGCGATGACTGTATGACGTTTCTAAGGGTGGGTTTCCTGATGGTGACAACAGTGGACAATGTCTGCGTAATGTGTGTTGCACCAGCCATTTGTGTCTCTACTGCCGCGTACACACGGTTAGACTATCCGGCGGACTTACCGTAAAGTCCGCCGGACTGTCCGAACGAGCGGACCTGCCCACACACATGACTTTTCCGGCGGACTAGGTCCGACTGGCTACCGCCGGATTATCCGCCGTACTTTTCAAATGAACGGACTTGCCCACACACACGGAGGAAAGTCCGTTCATTTTGAGCGTGGCTCCAGGTAGCCGGGACTAGCGAAGGAAGCGTTGCTGGCCCCGTCACCTGGTATGGAGTTAAAGGGGAAGCCCTATGCCGGAAAAGCGGCGTGGGGGTCCCCCCCTAGGTCCATATCAGACCCTTATCTGAGCACGCAACCCGGCCGGTCAGGAAAGGGGGTGGGGATGAACGAGCGGCCCCCCCTCCTGAGCCTTACCAGGCCATGTGCCCTCAACATGGAGGGGTGCTTTGGGAAAGGGGGGCCGCGTGGCCCCCCACCCCAAAGCACCTTGTCCCCATGTTGATGAGGACAAAGGCCTCTTCCCGACAACCCTGGCCGTTGGTTGTCGGGGTCTGCGGGCGGGGGGCTTATCGGAATCCGTGAGCCCCCTTTAATAAGGGGGCCCCCGGATCCCGGCCCCCCACCCTATTTGAATGAGTATGGGGTACAATGTACCCCTACACATTCACCTGTGAAAAAAATGTAAAAAAAAACATAACACACAAGGGTTAAAAATAGTTTATTGCACAGCTCCGGGGGTCTTCTTCCGGGGTCTTTTCGCCGGACTCCTCCGCTATCTTCTGCTTGCTCTTTTACTAGCGGAGGAGCCCGGATTTCTTCTTCGACTTCGGGGATCTTGTCCCCCTCTTCGGTTCTTCTTGCCGGGCCTCCGCTTTCTTCTAGCTCTTTTACAAGTGGTGGTCTTCTATCACCGCTGTCTTCGCCGTCGCCTTCTGTTCTGTTCTTCTCTTCTCTTCTTGAGATGTTGCCTCGTCGCTGTCTCTGGCCACAATGACAGGGACGCAGCGTGCGGCGACTTATATAGGGACATCGCCGGATGTTGTCCCCGCCCATTATGATGTCACAGTCCCACACACGGTCGGATTTTCCACCAACAGCCTGTCATCACACATTTCACGTCGGAAAATCCGATCGTGTGTACGAGGCTTTACTCATTGAGCTGCTTAGGGGAAATTTGCATGAAAAACAAATATTGTTTTACCTTTTTCATAGGGTATGTTGTCTTTGGGGGGCATGCTTAGGGTAGTTTAGTTTATTTAATTTATTTGTTCCTTGTATTTATTTTTTATTTTTTGTATTAGATAGCTATTTCTGTAATGTCGCTTTACAATATTTTTATTGTAAAATGTTTTTGTTTTTTTGTAACTGTAAAAATTATGCCGATGGTCTGTTTTTTGACAGACAAAAGAACAGTCGGGAGAATGATAAAATAATAAAAATAACCAACAAAAAATAATAATTCTTTAGTGCTTTTCTCCCTGTAGACTCAAACAACTTGCCAAATTGGTGTTGGGATCTTTGGAAAGAGGAATTGTCAGTGGTTGCTATAAGCCTGGGTAAAAGGGAATTTTTGTAACTCTTGGGAGCCATTTGAAGCCCATTACACTCTTACAAGCCACCAAAAACCACCCTAATTTCATGATCCACCTTGATTCCAATTCATTTTGCCAGAATGGTGACAGTATGGCAACATTGCCCAACTTTCATTTCAAATTTTAAGGAAATAAAAACTCCAATTCACATATTGCTTCTCTATCACTGTCCAGTCCCAGGTTGGAGATGAGTTCATTGGAACCTGGGCTCAGAGAAGGTAGATTAAATGATGATGTCCTCAGTCGCCCGGGATGAATGAAGGTCATAAAAAAGGAAGAGGCGATTCCAGGGATGCCGAAAGCCTGGCCCCTGGAGACTAAGTCAGCATGTTGCGCTGGAGAAATACCAGATGTCCCATGCGGGGATGTGCCGGGCAGCGTGGGAGGAGGAAGAGGAAGTAGAACCTAAGCGAAGGAAGAAGACTGGGTAATCGACCTTCTTTCAGTAGAACATGGACTGTTGATTGGGAGAGAGAAACGGGAGTGCAAACCCAGTAGAGCTATACAGGAACTTCATACTGTGTATCCAAGGACCACAGTATCGAGCACCTTCCAGGACTGAGGGAAGTCTGAAAATACGTCATGGAAATAGGCAGCATGGCCTGTGACTTTGAGTTCAACACCCACAACGTTATTTAGAGTAATGCTTATCTGTCCAAATTGGGAGTGTTGCGTCAGAGAGAGAGGTGGAACCAGGAAAGGATCGCTATAAGGGATTTAATTAACAAAGCCACGGCTACAGAGTAATACCCTTTAACCTAAAAATGGGGTTGGATGGGGCATCTCATATACCCTACTGAATAGCCCACCGATTTATACCCAAAATAAAGAATTATAAATCCGGAATCTTGACTGTTTGGTGTCATGTAAGTGCATGGGGAATCGCAAGCGGGGCAGTCTGGCAAAAGGTAATGAACAAACTCAGCAGCCCCCATGGGGGTACCGCTACATGTACATGGGGATTTTTTTGTTTTTTTTATTTTTAATAAATTTGCAAAGATTTCAAACAAACTTCTTTCACATTGTCATTATGGGGTATTGTTAGTTGGATTTTGAGGAAAATAATGAATTTAATCCATTTTGGAATAAGGCGGTAACATAAGAAAATAGTGGAAAAAGTGAAGCGCTGTGATACTTTCTGAATGCACTAGACATGGGCGCTGTCAATAAATTCGTTCCGTTCTGTTCCGTTTCTATTCGTAATAAAATTAATTCGTACTTCGTATTTCGTGTCCGAAATTCCGTTCTGTTTCGTACGAAATACGAATCGTCGTTCGTTCTTTACGATGAGTTTAAAGGCAAAAACATTGCTCATTATGCTTATTATGACTTGCAGAAGACTTCTGTGATAGAAGTCAATGTAAGTTGCCTGAAGACATCGTCGGATGTCAAGGTTTTTCAGTGCGCAAACCTGTGGTGAAACACAAAACACTCGGGCCTCCCGGCCACGAGCGTGGGGAAGGGGAAAACAAAGAAGGACTCCGATCGTGAACGTACCGTTAAGCAGTCGACAATTTTATTAATAAAAAAATATAAATACACAGCAGACCAAAGGTATGACCGTATAGGTCCGATTCTAACAAATAAAAAGTATGCATAAAAAAACGGTTAAAATTAAGAACAAATATACACCCGTGCTAGGGAATATTCTAAGCGTGGTGGTATCAGCACAAACAGCCCGACATGTTTCGTAAAAGCTTACATCCTCCTGGGGCACCTCATACATGTGTTATGTCACGGTGCTGGTGTCAGATCACTCTATCTGACAAGTCGCGGTAGTGTGAACGGGCACTGAGTCGTCGTCCGAAATCCAGAATTCATAAACAAAAGTTCAGTCGGAGCGACTTGAGTCGATCCTATTAGAACGGTTCCATAGTACAGAACGGAGCGCGACTTGTCAGGTGACTAAGTCGCCTGACAAATCGCGGTAGTGTGAACGGGCACTGAGTCGTCGTCCGAAATCCAGAATTCATAAACAAAAGTTCAGTCGGAGCGACTTGAGTCGCTCCTATTAGAACGGTTCCATTGTACAGAACGGAGCGCGACTTGTCAGGTGACTAAGTCGCCTGACAAGTCGCGGCAGTGTGAACGGGCACTGAGTCATCATCCGAAATCCGGAATTCGTAAAGAAAAGTTCGTATTCCGTACAGAATTCGGACGCACGGCAATTCGTATTTCGGATCCTCCCGAACGTACGAATTTTTGGAAATTTGTACGAATTTGAGATTCGTACGAAACGAATCGCACATGTCTAGAATGCACTGTATATCTTCTAAGGCACCCAGAGTTGGGTCTCTAAGTAGTAATTGATTAGGCACTATTTATACTAGGGCCGTGGAAATTTAAAGATTAATTCCTCGATTAATCGTTGGTTTTTTTGATCGAGCAAATTTTTTTTACTCGATCAAAAAAAAGCACTTAGATCTTTTCTTTCTACCCATGACCTGGTGCCCTTGCTGAGATCTAAGGAGACGTGAGAGAAGTTTATGGTCCGTGTTAACCCTTTTGATAGCCGCTTGCATGACCTCCTGTTTTACACAGGGGTCCACGTTATAAGGTGAGAGTGATTAGTTAGACCGGAGGTGGAGGGATTGTCACGCTACTGTGGACAAAAAAAAAATGACTTACGTCAGTGCTACAGTTTGAATTTAAAACGTATTTGTGTGAACTGTGAAGTTAAGTAATGGATTGTGGAAACAAACTAGTTTCGGGGTGATTGTATATAGTGTATACCACATTTACCACTGACTAATGCAGAGCTGCAATGCAAGGAGATCAGCTAAAAGTAGTTGGATCTGTATGTGCGTTATAATTAATCGAAATTAATCGATTAAAAAAAAATCGATTAATCGAACACAAAATTTTTAATCAGTAACAGCCCTAGTTTATACACACATATAAGTTTAAACTTTTGGTATAGTTTTTATGAATTAAAAAAAATATATATATATATTTTTTTGTATCCACTCATCTAGATCCCTGTAAAACGGATTTGTAGCCCATGTTAATCCAAATTTCCTCCTCATCAGGAAAGGGGGAGCGGGTCTTAACCTAAAATAATATAAGGAGGTCGTTTTCCCCGACATATTTTCGAAGCGAAAGCTGTAATCATGTATTGAGCTGTTTTTCATTCCCATTACACCATTTAACCTCCCTGACCCTCGTCCTATCATTTGCTATTAATGAAGACCCCAGAATAACAAGGTGTCAGTTGTCAGCCAATCCCTGCTCTAATCAGAAGCAAAATACGCCATTATTATATATTATTTGTATTAATCAAGCTGCAGGTCACATGAACACCTGGCCCACCAACCCGGATAATAGCGATAGCTGAAATCTAAGATATCTTCAGTTTTACGGTAACGCACTTTCCCATCAATTGGAAAAAGGAAAAATTCCACCTTTAACCCTATTTTCCATAATTCACCCCCCTCCCCCTCATTGGTTCCAAAATGATTGTATTGGTGAGTGCAAAGTTTTGTAAAAATGTATTGTTGTAAGCTTTTCTCTTATGCTTATGTTGCAGCATCTCACAAAAGTCAGTACACCCCTCACATGTTTTGTAAATCTTTTCTTCTCTCTTTTCATGTGACAACACTGAAGAAATGACACTTGTCTACAATGTAAAGTAGTGAGTGTACAGCTTGTATAACAGTGTCAATTTCCTGTCCCCTCAAAATAACTCAACACACAGCTATTAATTGGACATTTTCACTTAGGGGTGTACTCACTTTTGTTGCCAGCGGTTTAGACATTAATGGCTGTGTGTTGAGTTATTTTGAGGGGACATCAAATTTACACTGTTATACAAGCTGTACACTCACTACTTTACATTGTAGACAAGTGTCATTTCTTCAGTGTTGTCACATGAAAAGATAGAAGAAAAGATTTACAAAAATGTGAGGGGTGTACTCACTTTTGTAAGATACTGTATATGCCCTATGTAAGACAAATGCCTACCTAATTATCAAATGCAACATATAAACCTAAATGAACTTCAAGGCCTCATGCACACTGGACGCATTGGCCATCTTTCCTGGGCGCCTTTCCTCCTGGCAGCTGCTTTTGGCAGAAAAAAATTGAGGCATGTGACGCTTTTAAAGGTATCAAGTTGGCTTTAATTCATTTCATTGGCCAGAATAATAACTTATTCTGGCCACTGAAATGAATTATCGCTCAAGCATTTAAACGCACCTAGTGTTAATGCGTACATGGTACAATCCTAATGCAACACAAACACCTGTTTAAGTATGTATAATACGGGATGGCATCTTTGGAAGAACTTCACATAACACTGCACACAAGTGGCTCATCTCCGAGTTGGGGGACTGCCTTAATGTTTGACTTTCACATGACGGCAGCCCTTGGGTGGCACTGATGACCATGCCTTCGGGCAAGATTTAATCTTTGTGTTATAACTGCCGACCCTCCTTGCCGCATGGCGTAGCCCAGAAGAACCCAACCCGGGGTAGGCCTCCTTTGTGACTCACACTTGGCGCCCAACGAGTTAATGGGGAACACATGGAGGAGGTGTCATCCGCCTACCGCAACACACATCCTACCTACCCTTATATGTTACCGAATTTGGCTGGTGACCCAACTCTTATCTGTACTGGTCTGGGTGAAGTTGGGGTGTCCTCATCATCGCTGATCTTCTGCTTAACTGACACCAGCATTCCCACCAGCTCCCTGGCACCTGCACCTTTCCATTGCCCTAGCAGTCCCTGTCTCAACCTTCAGGGGTGCTCAGGTGGGAGTTGTGGAAGAGGCCACCCTCATCATCTGAAGGTCCTCATGCAGATACACGACATGGAAACTTTTTTATATCTGACTTCTTGGAGGCCCCATGCACCAGTGCTGCTTGGAAGATTTCAGCACTGGGGTGCCCAAGAAATATAAGAAGACATTAGGTCAGCCTTTATCAACCATTTTTACATCGAGGAACCCTTGAAATATCTTTCCAGGCTCAGGGAAGCCCTGCTAATAATTACAGTCCACAGTACAGTAGTGTGATGGTTACTGGGAAGATAGTTCCTCACGTTTGAGGCCATTGAAAATAATCTACCCTTACAGATGTAGCACAGACCCCAAACCGGTCTTGCAGTTTTGCCCCGGGTTCTATTTCTCCGACGGAGACTCTTTACCACGTGATCAGCCGTGTCCAATCACGGCTGATCACAGTGTAAATAGGAAAAGCCGGTGATGGGCTTTTCCTCACTCGCGTCTGTCAGACGTGAGTAGAGGAGAGCCGATCGGCTGCTCCTCTGACAGGGGGGGTCTGTGCTGATCGATTATCAGCACAGCCCCCCCCCCTGAGGATGCCCACACTGGACCGCCAGGGATGCCACCAGACCACCAGGGATGCCCAGCACAAGGTAATCCTCCCTAGACCACCAGGGATGCCAGTCAGTGCCCACAATGGATGCCAATCAGTGCCCATAATGGATGGCAATCAGTGCTTTCAATGGGCATCACTGATTGGCATGCATTATTGTTTGGCACTGATTGGCATCCATTAGTACAGTATAATGTAATACAATGCCGCCTATCAGTGCCCACCTGTGCCGCCTATCAGTGCCCATCTGTGCCACCTATCAGTGCCCATCCATGCCTATCTGTGCCACCTATCCATGCCCATCTGTGCCGCCTATCCATGCCCATCTGTACCGCCTACACATACCCATCCATGCCGCCCATCTATGCCAATATGTGCCAGCTATCAGTGCCAATTTGTGCCACCTATCAGTGCCCACCCGTGTCGCCCATCAGTGCCTACACGGTTTAGGAGATATTTACCAAAAGACAGGCACCGCTGCTAACGTCGATGTGCCGCGAGAAGCACCTTCCGTCATCGCGGCTCCGTCGAATGACAGCGCCGGAGCAGCGAGACCCACCAAGAAGATGGAGGCTGCGTACACAAGGGGACCGCGGTGACTTCACTGGCTCCTGTGTCAGGTAAGTGACACATAATGGACTACTATGCGATGCAGAGTAGTCCATTATGCTTTACCTTTGCAGGGAATCAAAGAGGCAGTAAACCCATCAGGGTTTACTTTCTCTTTAGGGAGGGGGGGGGGGGGAAATAGGATTGGCGCTATACCCTTTAAAAAATTGGAAACTTAGGTATACAATTAGCAAGAAATTTCCAGCAGGCTGGATAATAAAATAAAATAAATATGAATAACTGTGTATGTGTCAGTAAGTGTCAACAAACAATTATTGTATCCTTTAAAGACCATAAGTGTCATAACAAATCATAAATTCATAAGTCATTAAACAATTGTAACAGCATGCAATAAAAATATAAAGTGCAAGGTGCTGGTGAACAAATACTGGTATTTGTGACAGAACTATGTAAATAAAAAGTAGAGCTTGGTATAAAAAGTATATATAAAGGTATATATAGAAGAAATATATCTAAAAAATATATATAAAAATATATATAAAATATTCCGTTTATCTGTTAAACATATCAAGTCCTCACGTAGTGTAACTGTGATGAAAGGTGCATATTACATGGTTGAATGAAGATGCAAGACGGTGAAAAAATGTGGTAAAATTTAGCAGTATAAAAAATGCAAAAATAAAAATGAAAATAAGAATGAAAATAAAAACAAATGAAAAATAAAAATAGTAATTAAAAATAGTAATTAAAATTAGTAAGAAAGTGTCCCTCAAAAAGGTGGTTATGAATTAGTGGGGTGTCCTCTGCGGGTGAAAGTGAAGTGAAGGGTGGAGGAGATTTCAATTGTTGTTCCCGGTGCTCTGTGGCTATTTTTATGCAGTTGCTCTCACCAGAGTTATGGCCCCTTCCGGGGTGGATCAACCTTCACAGTATCAGCCACTGTGTAGCTCTCTGGCTTGCCTCTATTGCGGTTCCGGGAAACCTTCGTTCTTCCGTTCATATGCCGTGTTCGGTTATATGTAATGAATAAGAGGCATATCCATGGTGCAGTATGTCTTATAAAACTTCGTATTTATTATATAGGCAAAAGTATTACTCACAAACATCCGTTCATATGTGTATATTGAAAGGAAAGATTCCGTTCGGCTAGCACGCCTTCTGAGTTAGCGGTGTATGCTTTCTGGCCACGCCCTACGCGTTTCGTCATCAAAGACGTCCTCTGGAGCCATTTCATTTTATTCCTTCCCTTACTGGGTAGGAATTTAAATAGGGGCTGCTCTTACCCAAACCACAATCCATAGCGCGACCTAAAATCCCCTTACTTTTACTTTCTCTTTAACTCACTGTGCCCTGAGTACTTAGGTGCTTTCCTCCAGTACCAGCCAGATTCTGTACTGTGAGCCTCCAGGCCAGATCCTCAGTGAACTTCCTCCAACATGCTCCTAGCAACTTTGGAATTAGGTCCCTCAGCTCTCTCTGTACCTCCTGCAGTGCTTCAGCTAAATGACCCAGAGGGCCACAACCCTCCAGGCTGGGTCTTCTCCACCTAGATAAGGACCCTGCTGTTCCAGGCCCCAGCCTATTTATACATGCCTCAGCCCCCTACTGGTCATTCTTCTTCCCAGAGATTGGCTGAGGCTACGTGAATATGCAAGTTAAGGGTCTTCCTCTTCCAATCCACTAAATTCAAGAAACTAGGGGGAAGCAGTCGAGCCTGCAACCAGCAGGACACAGAACAGCCATAAGCAATCAAACTTTGCTCCACTGGCTACAGAAGAGGCAAAAATCTAAATTGCCTCAATCCTACTAGCAGGGGTGGACTGGGTTGGGGGGCAGCCACTTTAATGCCCCGTGGCCACACTGCTTCCACAGCAGACATGCCTAGAGGCTTCCTGGTGAGGAGGAGTAAGAAGTCCCCGCTTGTGTCCTACTGAGTGCAGGATGAGGACGAGGACAGAGTGCAGGTGGCAACTCTTCCTCGCCATGAATGGTGAACGCTGTGTCTGAGCAGAGACTGGCTGGAGGCTCTGTTCCCCCCAGCCAGCCCCAACCAAGACCCCCCCCCCCCCTGCAGCCCCCAGCTGCCCTCTACCAGCCTGTTCAGGATCCCAGGAACTGGGGAACTGTTCAGCCGGCCTTTGAGCAGAGAGTACCTAGAGTGGAGCTTCAACCTGGGATGGGGGTCAGGAGGAGGCAGGGATGATGGAGAACGGGAGGGGGGGGGGCAAAGTCGCTGCACCATGAGCCTCTGGGTTGTACTTGCCTCCTGGGCCAAAAGTTGCCAGTCAGTATCTGCTTACTAGCAACCTAACTAAGAGGGTACTACACAGGTTGCTAAAAAGATCTTTGTTGTCAGTGGTTACTCATCTGAGAGGCAGAAGTTGCTCGTTGCCCAAGGAACTCCTAGAAACCTCTGAGGAACCCAAAGGTTCTATGGAACCCTGGTTGAGAATAGTTGCGTTAAGTGGTTGGCTGTCTACCAAAAAACTGAAATATCAGCATTGGGTTCATCCCCTCAATTGCAGATCATTCCCAACTCTTCTTCCTGCAGCTGAACTGTCATTGGAAAAAAAGCCGAGCCTACCCATGGCGACCGCCAGGAATGTCGATGGCTAAAGATTATTGGTCTGGAGCAGAGGACAGGTTAATATCTCGGGGTCTCCTAATGAGTTCCACTAATCTCTGCACGTCATTAAAAGGGTTGGGATCAGACAGTTTTTGCAGAGTTTAGTGGGAACGGCGACGGAGTGAATGTGCTACACGCAGTCTGTTAGCGAGATTGGTCAGCCGTTAATCCACTTGGCAAATTCAGCGCGGTGAATAGATCCGCTCTCCGGTCTATGGGGCTTTGTCATCTGTGTTTGCCCCGGTACTTATGAAGGGGCGGGGGAGGAGGCTGAAAAGGCGGATTTCTGGATGCACCAAATCCGGTGGGATGTTTTATTGTGGACGATGAGGGCTTCTTCAGTTGGCAGAGGGCTAGGGGGGGGGGGGAAGAAAAAAAAGACGTTAAGCTTTTAAAGACAAGACATTTTCTTAGTTTTCGATAGATTGAGGATGAGTGTTAGAACCCCTGTTAGGATTTTAGTTAGAACCCCTGTTAGGATTTTACTGCTACCCAGGGCTCCGTTGGGAAGATTTTTTTTAAGAAATAAAGAAAAGTGGCACTTTTATGGCACCACAATATGATTAATAATAACGTTTATAAATGGCAAAGTGGTTAAAAAAATGGTGAAAATTCTTTAGGACCGCCCACCCACATTACCGTGGACGGGTGGCTCCTACTGGCACAGCGGCCAACCTAAACAGCGTTGGCCTCCTCCGCGTTCAAGGAGGGGGAAGGAATAAATAGATTTTTTAGTAAAAACCAGCACATAATACACAGAAACCACTTACCGACTTGCGGTTTCCAATGGTTTACCAGGACTATGGCTGAAGATATCATCCATAACCTTGGAACCGTTTTTTTTTCTCTAGGCCGATGGCTTTCTCGTGAAACTGGTCCGGGCAGCACATAAGCAGCTGGAACGGTTTCCGAAGTGGTGGAAGTTGGAACGCCCCCCCCCCTCCCCCGCCCTTCCTCGGCTCGCCGGTGTTTCTCGGGCCCACCGTTTCCACCAGTTCGCCCCAAGAAACGATCTGACGGTGTAGCTGGTTGCTCCCATAGGCAATCAAACTCTATAGGTGATAGACTCTATGGCCTTGGAGGAGGCCAAACTCTATGGCCTTAGAGGACCAGAGCGAAGTCTAGACCAATGTTTCTCAACTCCAGTCCTCAAGGCGCACCAACAGGTTGTATTTTCAGGCATCCATTATTTTGCACAGGTCATTTGATCAGTTTTCCTGCCTTGGCAATTACCACAGCTGTTTAACCGGTTCCCGACCGGCGCACGCCGATGTATATCGGCAGAATGGCACGGGCAGGCAAATGGGCGTACCTGTACGTCCCTTTAAATTTGCCGCCCTGCCATCGTGAGCCGTGAGTCCGGTCGCGGGTCCCGTGGACTCAATCGCCACGGGCATACCCACGATCGTCTCGTGGGGCGGCTGAACGGAGAGATGCCGTTGTAAACAGCATCTCCCCCATTCTGCCTAGCAACAAGTGACGCTGATCTCTGCTCCATGTGATTGGAGCAGAGATCAGTGTTCACTAAATTAAAGCCCAACCCCCCCACAGTTAGTAACACGCCCCTAGGAACACTTAACCCCTACACTGCCACCCACTGGTTAACCCCTTCACTGCCAGTGTCATTTGCACAGGATTCACTGCATTTATATAGCAGTGATTGCTGTATAAATGACAATGGTCCCAAAAATGTGTCAAAAATGTTCCGATGTGTCCCCCACAATGTCGCAGTCACAATAAAAATCGCTGATCGCCACCATTACTTGTAAAAAAAAAAAAAATATTAATAAAAATGCCATAAAACTATCCTCTATTTTGTAAACGCTATAACTTTTGTGCAAACCAATCAATAATCGCTTATTGCGATTTTTTTTACCAAAAATATGTAGAAGAATACGTATCGGCCTAAACTGAGGAAAAACATTTTTTTTATATATTTTTGGGGGACATTTATTATAACAAAAAGTAAAAAATATTGCGTTTTTTTCAAAATTGTCGCTCTATTTTTGTTTATAGCGCAAAAAATAAAAACTGCAGAGGTGATCAAATACCACCAAAAGAAAGCTCTATTTGTGGGAAAAAAAGGATGTCAATTTTGTTTGGGAGCCACGTCGCACAACCGCGCAATTGTCAGTTAAATCGACGCAGTGCCGAATCGCAAAAAGTGGTCTGGTCTTTGGCCAGCAAAATGGTCTGGGGCTGAAAGTGGTTAATCTGAGGGAAATCCTGAAGACATGACCTGTTGGGGCGCCTTAGGACTGGAGTTGAGAAACACTGGTCTAGACATCACTTCAGGGCCAGGCTGGAAGACATTTTTATTTTTATTTTTTTTAAAGCGAAAGATCGGCTTTTTTTGGTCTTTTGCTTTTAAAAGTAAATAAGAGATTTGAGGTCTTTTTGACCCCCAGATCTCTTCATAAAGAGGACCTGTCATCCCTTATTTCTAGAGGATGTTTACATTTCTTGTAATAGAAATAAAAGTGATAAAAAAAAATATTACATTTAAATAAATAATAATGATGATTTTTTTATTTTTTTATTTATGTGCCCCCATCCCTCTATGCTCTCGTGACATAAGTCAAACAAAAAAAAATTGGGGTAACTATTGTGGTTTTTTTTTAATGCAATAAAAAAAAAATATATATATATATATATATATATATATATATATATATATATATATATATATATATATATATATATATATATATTTATTTTTATTTTATTTTTATTGCGTTTGCAAAACCACTGCGCAAATACCGAGTGACATAAAAAATTGCAACAATCGCCATTTTATTCCCTGGGGTCTCTGCTAAAAAAAAAAAAAAAAAAAATTAGAATGTTATAAGTAATTTTCTAGCAACAAATAAAATAAATAAACAAATAAAATAATAAAAATATAACAATAAAAATAAAAAATATAATAAAATAGTAAACAAAAAAAAGTGCCAGAAAAAGCCTGGTCGGCAAGTGGTTAAAGCTTGCTAGGCAAACACTCAACAACTTGATTACCCCAAATTGCTAACCCCTTTCCCAGCCAGTGTCATTAGTACAGTGACAGTGCATAGTATTATCGCTGATCTCTGTATTAGTGTCACTGGTGATGTTAGTGTCAGATTGTTCACTGCACTTCCACTATAAGCCGCTGATCACCGCCATTAGTAGTATAAAATAAATAAATGAAAACAATTCCCAGTATACATCCCTTAGTTTGCAGGCGGTATAAATTTCACACAAACCAATCAATACACTTATTGGCTTTTTTTTTTTTTTTTACCAAAGACATGTAGCAGAATACATTTTGGACAAAATTTATGAATAAATTCGACTTATTTTATTTTTTTATTGGATATGTTTTATAGCAGAAAGTAAAATATATTGTTTTTTTTTCTTTAAAATGTATGGTCTTTTTCTATAAAAAAAAAAAAAAAAATAGTGTTCAAATACAACAAAAAGAAATCTCTATTCGTGTGAAAAAATCAAAATAAAACGCTGGCTTGGGTACAGTGTTACATGACCGCGCAATTACCAGTTAAAGTAGCGCAGTGCTGAATAGAAATATATGGCCTGGTCATGGAGGGGGTGAAACCTTTCCGGAGTTTAGGTGGTTAAATTGAATCAACTGCGGCTACTGCAGCGGAGAGCTTGGAATCGTCTTTAAGAGCCAGCGAAGGGGTTTTCCACTAAAAGTGATACAGGTGGCTCTAGTGCCGCTTGATCACTTTTACTGGGGCTCTCAAAATTGCAACTGCCACTATTTTATTCTCCAGGGCCTGCGCTTTGTGAAAATATATACCTTTTTTTTAGGGGGGGGGTTTACAGTTATTTCTAGCAAAAAATGCTGATTTTTAACATGTGTACAAAAAATTTAATAAATTGCAACGGTAAGCGAGTGGTTAAACTTGTGTATTTAAAACTTTATGTAAATATTTCTTAAAAGAGACATAAAATAATAAAAAAAATGAATAAAAAAAAATCAAACAAATAAAATATTTAGATAAATAAATAAAAATAAAAATAAAATCATACAAATACAAAATAAAGCATCTCCCTTTTATGGGATGCCATCTGTGTATTTAGCTGTTTGTCTACTAGTGCAACTACCACTATTTTATTCTCCAGGGCCTGCACTTTGTGAAAATATATACCTTTTCTTTTTTTTTTGGGGGGGGGGGGGGAGAGGGAGTTTACAGTTATTTCTAGAAAAAAAAATGCAGCTTTTTTTAACGCGTGTACAAACAATTAAATAAATTGCAATGGTAAGCGTGTGGTTAAACTTGCGTGTTTAAAACTTTATGTAGATATTTCTTAAAAGAGACATAAAATAAAAAAATAAAAAAAATAAAATCACAGAATCTCCATAATGAATAGGCTGCTATGCCAGCATGAGTCAAACCACCAGCAATAGTGTGAACCTAGCCTCACACCATTGTGTTATGTTTGTAAGCTTTGCTGGTTGTGCTCCAGCAGAGCTGTACAAATCTGAGAACTGGATGGACAAGCATACAAATAAAATAAATAAATAAATAAAATGAAATAAAATATTTGCATACAAATACAAATAAAGCATCTCCCTGGGATTCCATCTGTGTAGTTAGCTGTTTGTCTAATAGTGCAACTGCCACTATTTTATTCTCCAGGGCCTGCACTTTGTGAAAATATATACCTTTTTTTTTTTGCAGGGGGGGGGGGGGTTACAGTTATATCTAGCAAAAAAACAATTTTTAGGGGTTAAACTCGTGTGTTTAAAACGTTATGTAAATATTTTTTTAAAAGAGACATAAAATAATAATTAAAAAAAAAAAAAAAAAACTGAATCTTCAAAATGAATAGGCTACTATGCCAGGATAATTCAAACCACCAGCAATAGTGTGAACCTAGCCTCACACCATTGTGTTATGTTCGTATGCATTGTGGGTTGTGCTCCAGCAGAGCTGTACAAATCTGAGAACTGGATGGACAAGCATACAAATAAAATAAATAAATAAATAAAAATAAAAAAAATTGCATACAAATACAAATAAAGCATCTCCCTTGGGATTCCATCTGCGTAGTTAGCTGTTTGTCTTTTGTGGGTTGTGCTCCAGCAGAGCTGTACAAATCCGAGAAATGGATGGACAAGCATACAAATAAAATAAATAGATAAAATGAAATGCATACAAATAAAATAAATAAATAATCATAAAAAAATTGCATACAAATAAAATAAATAAATAATAATATAAAAATTGCATGCAAATAAAATAAATAACTAAATAAATAACTAAATAAATAATAATAATAAAAAAAATTGCATACAAATAAAATAAATAACTAAATAAATTATAATAAAAAAAATTGCATACAAATAAAATAAATAAATAATCATAAAAAAAAAAAAAATTGCATACAAATAAAATAAATAAATAATAATAAAAAAATGTCATGCAAATAAAATAAATAACTAAATAAATAACTAAATAAATAATAATAATAAAAAAATTGCATACAAATAAAATAAATAACTAAATAAATAATAATAAAAAAAATTGCATACAAATAAAATAAATAAATAATAATAAAAAAATTGCATACAAATAAAGTAAATAAATAATAATAAAAAAATGCATACAAATAAAATAAATAAATAATAATAAAAAAATTGCATACAAATAAAATAAATAAATAATAATAAAAAAATGCATACAAATAAAATAAATAAATAATAATAAAAAATGCATACAAATAAAATAAATAATAATAATAAAAAAATTGCATTCAAATAAAATAAATTAATAATAATTAAAAAAAAATGCATACAAATAAAATAAATAAATAAATAATAAAAAAAAACATACAAATAAAATAAATAAATAATAATAAAAAAATTGCATACAAATAAAATAAAGAAATAATAATAATAAAAAAATGACATACAAATAAAATAAATTAATTAATAATAATTTAAAAAAATTGCATACAAATAAAAAAAAAAAAAAAATTGCATACAAATAAAGCATCTCCCTTTTATGGAATTCCTTCTGTGTATTTATCTGTTGGTCTGGAGTCCAGCTTTAACCTTGGCCGGGGGACGGTGTGGCAGGGAACGCTATCATTCTTCCAGCCTGGTGTGAGAAGCCGAGCAGTATCGCGGTTTCGGGGTGTTCCTAGGATGGGTGTAGCTTCCTCCTCCTGTTAATCATTGTCTTCCTCCTGATTGTGATGTCACAGCGTTGAGGTTCCCCCCCGTTACACCCTGTCTGTTTTTTCCACATAAAGATTTCTGCGGCCGCCGTAATCTTCCCAATGACAGGACGGGTCGGAGGTTTTTTTATGTTTTTTTTCGGAATCGTTCTCATAGCCCAGACCTGGTCAGAGATTCCCGGAGGAGGAGACGCCCGGAACAGGCGGGAAGTGGAACAGACGGGCCTTTCTGCGGCACCTGTCATTGCGGGCTGGGCTGACACCTCTCGGCGGTCTGTTCTGGGATCTGTGACACCGCCACCGTCCTTGTTTTGCTGAAAATCAGTGGAAAAAAAAAAATCAGTAGAAAGAGAAAAAAATATATATTAAAGCCGGTGCAATAGATATACATTTTTAGCAACTTTGTATCGATTAACCACTTGCCCTCCACCCTATAGAAGGTTTACTGCTACATCAAAAAGTTACTTTATTTCAGTAACTCAAACCAAGAAGTAAAACTCATTTTATACAGATCCATTACACGCGGAGTGATATATTTCTAGTATTTCTTTCTTTTCATTTTGATAATTATGGCTCACAGCGAGGGACAACCCAAAAGTCAGTATCTCAGAAAATTTGAATATCACATAAGTCCAATAAAAAAAAGGATTTTTAATACAGAAATGTTGGCTTAGTGAAAAGTCTGCCCATGTACAGTATAGTACCCTGTTTCCCCTAAAATAAGACCTAGCGTGATTGTCAGTGTTGGCTGCAATATAAGCCCTACCACCCAAATAAGCCCTACCCTGAAAAGAAGACCTACAAGGACTTTAACTAAGGCTTATTTGGGGGGTAGGGCTTTTATTGCAGCTATCACCGACAATCACACTAGGTCTTATTTTAGGGGAAACAGGGTATGCACTCAATACTTGGTCGGGGCTCCTTTTGCATGAATTGCTCCATCAATGCGGGGTGGGTTGGAGGTAATCAGCCTGCGGCACTGCTGAGGTGTTATGGAAGCCCAGGTTGCTTTGATAGCGCCCTTCAGCCTGTCTGCATTGTTGTGTCCGGAATCTGGGGGTCCCCTTGTTAAAGGGGGCTTCTAGATTCCGATAAAACAGACCCCCACAACCACCGGGCAAGGGTTGTGGGGATGAGGCCCTTCTCCCCATCAACATGGGGACAAGGTGCTTTGAGGGGCCACCTCAAAGCACCCTCCCAATGTTTGAGGGCATGTGGCCTGGTGCGGTTCAAGAGGGTGGGGGGCGCTCTCTTGTCCCCCTCCTCTTTTCCTGCGGCCTGCCAGATTGCGTGCTCAGATAAGGATCTGGTATGGATTTTTGGGGGGACCCCACACCATTTTTTTTTTAATTTTGGTGCGTGGTTCCCCTTAAAATCCATACCAGACCTGAAGGGTCTGGTATGGATTTTGAGGGGGACCCCCATGCCATTTTTTTTTTTTGTTAATTTTGGCATGGGGTTCCCCTTATCATGCATGCCAGACTTAAAGGGCCTGGTATGGAATTTAGGGGGACCCCCACGCATTTTTTTTTTACATTTTGGTTCAGAGTTCCCCTGTGGGAATATTACACTTTTATTGTTTAACTTTAAGCATTATTAAAATCACCGCTCCCGAAAAAACGGCCGTTTTTAAAACTTTTTTTTTTGCATTGATACATGTCCCCTGGGGCAGAACCCGGGTCCCGAACCCCTTTTTATGACAATACCATGCATATAAGCCTTGAAAATTAGCACTTTTGATTATTCATGTTCGTGTCCCATAGACTTTAACAGTGTTCTCGTGTTCAAACAAAATTTTTGCATGTTCGCATGTTCTTGTGAGAACCAAACGGGGGGGGGGGGGGTTTCGGCTCATCCCTACTCCCCAGCATAGGCGTGTGCACAGAGTGTGCCAGGTGTTCCTGGGCACACCCTGATCCTAATCACCTTCTGTGCTGTGGATACCCCGTGTTAAGAAACGTGATAATTTACCAAAGCCCCCCTACTGGGGCTCTAAAATCTTTTGGCGAAAAAGAGAATACAAAAAAAATGAAATAAGATTGTTAAAAATAATAATAAAAAAAATGCAAAAAATAATTAGAAAAATAAAATTGTTAAAAATAATAATAATAAAAATATAAAAAAATAATAAAAAAAATAAAATAAAAAAAATAAATAAAAATAAAAACTACTGACACCTACCTCTGCCCTACTGACACTGTCCACGACTCTACTGACACCAGCAGTATATATACACATACACGTGTATATGTGTTGGGGTGCACACCCTAATGCAATAGGATCATGTGACCAGGTATTGGTAGTTTTGGCAGTGTGGGCAGGTGCCAAGTCCTGCTGGAAATTGAAATCAGCATCTCCATAAAGTGATAGTATATGTGATAGTATTTTTTTGTTTATGTTTCTGATTGGTTTTGTACATGTCATAATATTTCTATACTTATGTATTATGTGAACTTATTGCACTGCCTGTATTGTTTACTAGCTATTAGATTTACCAACATTGAAAAGGGGATCCTGAAGAAGCTCTTTGGGGGCGAAACGCGTTGATCCATATACATCATACCATGCATTGCCTGCACTGTTATATTACTATGTATACAGTGTTGATATTATATGTCCAGGTATTGGTAGTTTTGGCAGGTGTCCTGCTTAAAAATGAAATCAGCATCTCCATAAAGGTGGTCAGCAGAGGGAAGCATGTAGTGCTCCAGAATTTTCCTGGTAGAGAGCTGCGCTGACCTTGGACTTGATAAAACGCAGCGGACCAACACCAGCAGATGACACGGCCCCCCCAAATCATCACCGACTGTGGAAAATGTTGCATTCATTTGGACATCAAGGTCCCAGAGTCTGGAGGAGGAGTGGAGAGGCACAGAATCAAAGTTGCATGGGGTCCAGTATGAACTCTCCACAGTCGGTGATGATTTGGGGAGCCGTGTCATCTGCTGGTGTTGGTCCGCTGCGTTTTATCAAGTCCAAGGTCAGCGCAGCTCTCTACCAGGAAATTCTAGAGCACTTCAAGCTTCCCTCTGCTTACCAGCTTTATGGAGATGCTGATTTCATTTTTAAGCAGGACACCTGCCAAAACTACCAATACCTGGACATATAATATCAACACTGTATACATAGTAATATAACAGTGCAGGCAATGCATGGTATGATGTATATGGATCAACGCGTTTCGCCCCCAAAGAGCTTCTTCAGGATCCCCTTTTCAATGTTGGTAAATCTAATAGCTAGTAAACAATACAGGCAGTGCAATAAGTTCACATAATACATAAGTATAGAAATATTATGACATGTACAAAACCAATCAGAAACATAAACAAAAAAATACTATCACATATCTGGCAGGTCATGTCTGACAGGAAAAAAAAAGGGAGGAGGGGTGGGAGAGGTGGGTACAGTTTGGAAGGATATGGGAGATTCTGTAGAGTCAACATATTGGGGGAATGAGAGGCAGAAAAAAAATAAGGGGGTAGCATTCACATTGGAAAAAGAAAAAAAAAAGGAGAAAGATTCAATTATCTCAAATGACGGTGCATATTTTTTAGCACTGATCACTGTATTAGTGTCACTGGTCCTCAAAAAGTGTCAAAAGTCTCACTTTTCTCACTGGATTTGATGGGCACTGGTGAGGCGGCATTGATGGGCACTGGTGAGACTGCATTGATGGGCACTGGTGAGACTGCATTAATGGGCACTGGTGAGACTGCATTGATGGGCGCTGGTGAGGCGGCATTGATGGGCACTGGTGAGACTGCATTGATGGGCACTGGTGAGGCTGAATTTGATGGGCACTGGCGAGGCTGCATTTGATGGGCGCTGGTGAGACTGCATTGATGGGCACTGGTGAGACTGCATTGATGGGCGCTGGTGAGGCGGCATTGATGGGCACTGGTGAGACTGCATTGATGGGCACTGGTGAGGCTGAATTTGATGGGCACTGGCGAGGCTGCATTTGATGGGCACTGGTGAGGCTGCCTTGATGGGCACTGGTGAGACTGCATTGATGGACACTGGTGAGGCTGCATTTGATGGGCACTGCCGAGGCTGCATTTGATGGGCGCTGGTGAGACTGCATTGATGGGTGCTGGTGAGGCTGCGTTTGATGTGCGCTGGTGAGACTGTATTGATGGGCACTGGTGAGGATACATTTGATGGGTGCAGCCACCTTTCTTGAGTGTTTGGTATGTATTTTTAAGGGGAACCCCGTGCCAAAATTAACAAAGAAAATGGCGTGGGGGTCCCCCCAAAAATCCATACCAGACCCTTATCCGAGCACGCAACCTGGCAGGCCGCAGGAAAAGTGGGGGGGTGACGAGAGAGCGCCTCCGCTCCTGAACCGTGCCAGGCCACATGCCCTCAACATGGGGAGGGTGCTTTGGGATAGCCCCCCAAATGTTAATCGGGACAGGAGCTTCATCCCCACAACCCTTGCCCGGTGGTTGTGGGGGTCTGCAGGTGGTGGGCTTATCGGAATCTGGAAGCCCCCTTTCACAAGGGGACCCCGAGATCCTGGCCAGTCTCACCTCCATATGAAATGGTAACGGGGTACAAATGTACCCCTACCATTTCACAAAACAAGTGTGAAAATGATAAAAATGACAATACACGCCTTGAGACAATTCCTTTATTAAAAAATAAAAAAATCATTCATCTTCTTCTTCTCTCTCTCCGATGGACCGAAAAGAAAAAAAACGCACTCCGCCACCGATCTGCCTCCATGGGAGGCACCCGCCGTAATGTCCAGCCTCTCAGGTGACAGTTATTTTATTACTGAGGGCGGGGCCACATGATGACGTCTGCGGGTGACCCCTCTGACGCACGGGGACATCCCTATGACTTCCCCGTAGCGTCATATGGGGCGGGGTCACTCGGTTACGTCACCACAATGTTACACTGTAGCAGTGTTACAATATAAAGAAGTTACAATGTTGCAATACAACGATGTTACAATGTAGCAATTTTACTATATAACGATGTTGCAATGTTATAATATAAATGTTACAATGTAGCAATGTTGTAATTTTACAATATTACAATGTTGCAATGTTACACTATAACAATGTTGCAATGTTACAATATAACAATGTTACAATGTAGCAATGTTACAGTCTAACAATGTTACAATGTAGAAATGTTACAGTATAACAATGTAGCAATGTTACAATATAACAATGTTGCAATATAGTAGCAATGTTACAATATAACGATGGTACAATGTAGAACTGTTACAATGTAGCAAGGTTACAATATAACGATGTTACAATGTAGCGATGTTACAATAGCAATGTTACAATATAACAATGTTACAGTGTAGTAGCAATGCTACAATATAACAATGTTACAATGTAGAAATGTTACAATATAACGATGTTACAATGTAGCAATGTTACAATACAACAATGTTGCAATGTAGTAGCAATGTTACAATATAACAATGTTGCAATGTTACACTATACTGATGTTACAATGTTGCAATGCTACAATATAACAATTTTACAATGTAGCAATGTTACAATATAACGCTGTTACAATGTATCAATGTTACAATATAACAATGTTACAATGTAGAAATGTTACAATATAACAATGTTGCAATGTAGTAGCAATGTTACAATATAACGATGGTACAATGTAGCGATGTTACAATGTAGCAATGTTACAATATAACAATGTTGCAATGTTACACTATACCGATGTTACAATAGCAATGTTACAATATAACGATGTTACAATGTAGTAGCAATGTTACAATATAACAATTTTACAATGTAGCGATGTTACAATAGCAATGTTACAATATAACAAGTTTACAATGTAGCAATGTTACAATATAACGATGTTACAATGTTGCAATGTTACAATATAACGATGTTACAATGTTGCAATGTTACAATATAACAATGTTACAATGTAGCAATGTTACAATATAACAATGTTACAATGTAGCAATGTTACAATATAGCAATGTTACAATGTAGAAATGTTACAATATAACAATGTTGCAATGTAGTAGCAATGTTACAATATAACGATGTTACAATGTAGCGATGTTACAGCGTAGCAATGTTACAATATAACAATGTAGCAATGTTACAATATAACTATGTTACAATGTAGTAGCAATGTTACAATATAACAATGTTGCAATGTTACACTATACCGATGTTACAATAGCAATGTTACAATATAACAATGTTGCAATGTTACACTATACCGATGTTACAATAGCAATGTTACAATATAAGAATTTTACAATGTAGCAATGTTATCGATTCCTCCAAATAATTGCGTCTTGCTGGCCGGGTCTATTCACTGCATTATAAGTTGTTTCTGGCCGCAACCTTCAAAGCTCATGGGAACAATTCTCCGGAGATTCGGCGCGCACGCGCGGTAGCGGTGAGAACATTGAATCGATCGGAATCCTTTAATGTCACTCGTCTGGCCTGAAGGCGATCGCTCTGCCGGCCTCTAATCCCGTCCTTTGTGTTAATGCCGGCTCCGAAGTCCCCTCCTGGCGCGATCGCGGCGTCCTAAATATAGAACCTTTTTTTTTTGTATCGGCCCTTTTGATGGCCGGGGCGGCCGGCTCCCGTGATGTGAAAGGACGTTTCGCTTTTTTTGGCGGTTTTCCTCGGAGCGCGGGTCAGAGCCGGGACAGTTGCTGTTTTCCTTTACAAGAGAGGGGCTCGTCCAGTATTTGTTCAGGTGTAGCCGGGCCGGCGGAGGGGACGGTGGGAAATCTTTATTAATAATATTTGTCCTTTCAATTAATGAAGGAATGACACGCTAATCGGCGCTTTTCACGGCGGCGCTGACACGTCCCGGTGACAGCGCGGGGAGAGAGCGCAGACCGGTGAAGAGATAATTAGTATTTTCACAAGTGGAAGGAGAGGAGGGCGGGAGTCATTCCTTGCAGATTTATCAACTCAATCAACCGCCCCGAGATCGGAGATACTCCTCGCAGCCGAACCTTCACCGCCTTAAAGGGGAACGAACGCAGAAGTGGTGAAGTAGCTGTGACCGATAACAATGATCACTTCTTAAAAAAATAAATATTTACAGAGTTCCGGGCTGATTCACACCTGAACGTTGGGGGAGCGCACCTTTTTCCCGCGCATTTGTCGCATGCAAAAAAAATAAAAAATGTGCATCTGCTGGTAGACATGTCCCAATTAAAATATTCCCAATTCGAATAGTAGCGAATTTAAACAAATCCAAAAATTCTAATCATTTTAGAATTTGAATAATTTTTTAATTACAATATTAACTAATTTAACCACTTAAGGACCGGGCCTCTTTTTCAGACTCTGTGTTTACAAGTTAAAAACTGTTTTTATTTATTTATTCTTTTATTTATTTTTCCCACCCATTAACCACTTTTAGATATGGTGTTTACACGTTTTTTTTTGCTCGAAAATTACTTAGAACCCCCAAAAATTATATAAAAAAAATTCTAACAACCTAGAGAATAAAATGGCGGTCATTGCAATACTTTCTGTCACACCGTATTTGCGCAGCGGTCTTACAAGCGTATTTAAAAAAAAATAATAATAATTTTTACTGTTTTTTTTTTATCACAATGTTTAGATTTTATTTGGGCTCTTATTGTATAAATAATAAAAATACCAAAAATTACATTGTATGCATATATTTTTCTTTAAATGAAAACACAAAATGAAAAATACAGAAAATAATAATTTTTTTAATTAAAAAATAAGACATCAGTAAGTAAGCTCAATTTTGTTTTTCTATTGTGAAAGATAATGTTACGCCGAGTAACTTGATACCCAACATGTCACGCTTCAAAATTGCGCCCGCTCGTGGAATGGCGACAAACGTTCATCCTTAAAAATCTCCATAGGCGACATTTAAAAAAATTCTACCGGTTGCATGTTTTGTATTACAGAGGAGGTCTAGGGCTAGAATTATTGCTCTCGCTCTAACGATCGCGGCGATACCTCACATGTGTGGTTTGAACAACCATTTTCATCCGCGGGCGCTACTTACGTATGCGTTCGCTTCTGCACGCGAGCTTGTCGGGAGCGTTTAAAAAAAAAACATTTCTTATTTATTTTACCTTTTATTTTTATTTTTACACTGTTTTAAAAAAAAAAATTGTGTCACTTTTATTCCTTTTAC
Organism: Lithobates pipiens; assembly: GCF_037356315.1. NCBI lineage: Eukaryota > Metazoa > Chordata > Amphibia > Anura > Ranidae > Lithobates > Lithobates pipiens. Next base: position 32,757,598 of record NW_027507764.1, on the reverse strand, counting down.
AAGGAATGTAAACATACCTTGTAATAGAAAAAAGCAAGACAGCACCTCCTAAATATGAGATCTGGGGGGGTCAAAAAGACCTCACATCTCATATTTACACTAAAATGCAATAAAAAAAGAAAAAAAAATTTAAAAAAGGAGATTAAAAAAATGTGGCTTTACAAAATATAGGCGTAAGTGAGGTTTTGACGTCGCTTCCGCCCGGCTATGGTATGGAGATGGGTGGGGGACCATCTTCCCCCTCACTCCTCTCCATACCCAACCACAGACAGGTCCAGATCGCCTCTGCCGCTGCCGACGGCCCCGGATCGAGGTGGGAGGGGGGAACGCCTCTCCCGCCACCGATAAAAGTGATCTCGCATCGAATCTGCTGCAGCGACCACTTCTATGTTGTAGCCAACCGCCGGCTGAACACGGGGATACCGGGGTTATGGCAAAATAGTAATAATAAAATTAACAACAACAACAATTATAGTAAAAATAATATTTAGTTAATTTAAAAAAATTATAAAAATAATCATGGAATATTTAGTTAATTAAAAATAGTAATAATAATAATAATAATAATAATGATTAGTTAATTAGAATAGTAGTAACAATAATAATAAGCTGATTAAAAATAGTAATAATAATATTACCAACAACAATAATAGTAAAAATAATATTTTGTTAATGAAAAAAATACATAAAATTAATAATGGAATATTTAGTTAATTAAAAATAGTAATAATAATAATGATGACTAGTTAATTAGAATAGTACTAGTAATAATAATAATAAGTTGATTAAAAATAGTCATATTAATATTAACAACAACAATAATAGTAAAAATAATATTTTGTTAATTAAAAACATTTATAAAAATAATCATGGAATATTTAGTTAATTAAAAATTGTAATAATAATAATGATGATTAGTTAATTAGAATAGTAGTAGTAATAATAATAATAATAATAAGTTGATTAAAGTAGTAATAATAATATTAACAACAGCAATAATAGTAAAAATTATATTTTATTAATTAAAGAAAATTAATCATGGAATATTTAGTTAATTAAAAATAGTAATAATAATAATGATGACTAGTTAATTAAACTAGCACTAGCAATAATAATAATACGTTGATTAAAAATAGTAATAATAATATTAACAACAATAATAGTAAAAATTATATTTTGTTAATTAAAAATAAATACAATTAATCATGGAATATTTAGTTAATTAAAATAGTAATAATAATAATGATGATTAGTTAATTAGAATAGTAGTAACAATAAAAATAATATGTTGATTAAAAATAGTAACAATTATATTAACAACAACAATAATAGTAAAAATAATATTTTGTTAATTAAAAAAAAAATCACTATTAATCATAACCCTTATTTGTTGTTTAAGAGATATTCTTAATACTGGAAGACTTTACACTGTTATTGACTTATCCCTATCACAGAAATTTTAGGTTATATGTTTAGATCTTTAAATAAATCTTTTATTATCCTGCATGTGGTCATTCTTTTGTGTTTACGAAAAATCGCTGATCACCACCATTACTAGTAAAATAAATAAATAAATAAATAAAAATTCCATAAAAATATCCCATAGTTTGTAGATGCTATAACTTTTGAGCAAACCAATCAATATACGATTATTGTTTTTTTTTTTTTTACCAAAAATATGTAGCAGAATACAGGTTCAACATCGTACGACCGCACAATTGTCAGTTAAAATAACACAGTGCTGTATTGCAAAAAATGGCCTGGTCATGAAAAGGGGGGGGGGGGGTATGAAAAGGGGGGGGGGTAAACCTTTCCAGGGCTGAAGTAGTTAACGCAGGACTCCAGCCAGGAAACAAAGACAAAGATGAACAGCCTATTAAATAATAAAATAACAAAAACATTTTCACTGCTCTAGTCACCTGCAATCTAGAGATTTTATTCCCCCCCCCCCAACCCCCACTAGGTAGATGTCCTCAGTTTGACAGCCAGCATCATTAAACCCACTTCCTTTGAGACCAAGACATTCTGGACCCACCCACAGCCTGTGATTGGACAGTGAAAGGAGAAGCAGAACAGTGATGAGCTCATCTCTCACTCTGTCACTCTGCTCTCTCCACCTATCAGCATGTTTCCTGTCAGCACATGCTCTGATTGGTTTCCCTGTGCTGCTTTTCTTACTCTTAGTATGAGCTCTGCTGTACACAGAGTGGAAGCGGCTGATTCCAGGTCACATTCAGGAACTTCCACTGTCTGCAAATAAAAAGATATACGTGTCATGGTGTATTAATAATAGACGCGTGCAATTCGCTTTGTTCCGAATTCGTATTTTCGACGAAATTTGACAATTCGTTAATTCGGAAATATATTCGCATTGACAAAAACCCATTTAACACATTTTTCAGAAAATTCGTAAATTTGTAAATTTCGAAAATTCGTAAATTCAAAAATTCGTAAATTTGAAAATGTGGAAATTCGAAAATTTGTAAATTCGAAAAATACGTAAATTCATAAATTTGTAAATTTAAAAATTCATAAATTCTTAAATATGTCAATTTGAAAATTTGTAAATTCGAAAATTTGTAAATTCCTAAATTTGTAAATTAGAAAATTGTAAATTCTTAAATTCGAAAATCCAAAAATTAGAAAATTTCGAAAACCCGAAAATAAGAATGAAAATCTGAAAATTCAAGACAACGAAAACTCAAAAATGAGAACGGAAATCCGAAAATTCGAAAACCTGAGAATTCGAAAATCCGAAATAATAACTAACTAATAATAATAAGTATAACTAACTATTAAATTATAGATATTGGAATCTCCTTTAAAATTTGGCTGTTAGTGAACGTAACGAATACGAATTTATCTGAAATAACGAATGCCGCATCTAAACGAATAGAACGTAACAAAGTAATATTAATAAGCAATAATAAAAATAATAATAAAAATGTTAAGGTATTCTTGTTTGCAGTGGCGGTTGGTTAATCTTTTTTAGGGGGGGGGGGGCAAACAAACCACCAGATTTGCTTCCTGATTGGCCAGGAGGAGAATCCGGGAGACAATGGCGAAAATCAGTCAATTGAAAATCAATTCGCTATTGTCACACAAGTGGGTGGGCTCGAGGCGCATTGATCTGCGCCCCGAGCCCACCCTTTTTTTAAGCCAATTAGAGCCTCAGGCTCCAATCATGTGCTTCAGAAACAAAAACCCCATTGAAATCCATGCGTTCGGTGCCCTCCATGGAGATTAATGGCCGGGCGCATTGATTAGGGGGGTCCCGTATAGACGGGCCGCCACTGCTTGCATGTAGCGAGTTATTTGAGTTCCTGTTGCCTTTCTATCATCTGGAACCAGTCTGCCCATTCTCCTCTGACATCAACAAGGCATTTTCCTCCACACAACTTCCGCTCACTGGATATTTTCTCTTTTTCCCACCATTCTCTGTAAACCCCGAGAGATGGTTGTGCGTTAGACATGTGCATGACGAAAACATTGGTTTTGTTTCGTATTTCGTTTTGATACGTTAATCTCGTTTTTAGTTTAGCTCAATTCGGTTGATTTGTTCAATTCGTATTTGGAATTTGTATTTCGGAATTTTCTAATTTCCTTCGCATTTACCGATTTTTTTCGATCCGAAATGTTCAAATCGATTCAATTTTCTAATCGGTCGAAGAGAAAATGTTATATTGTTTTTTGATTTGAGCAAAGTGAACAAACAAAAGAAAAATCTTCATTAAATGATTACAATGACTCTTTAACCTCTTGCTTACCGGGCACTTAAACCCCCCTCCTGCCCAGACCAATTTTCAGCTTTCGGCGCTGTCGCACTTTGAATGACAATTACGCGGTCATACAACACTGTACCCAAATTAAATTTTTCAAATTTTTTCCCCACAAATTGAACTTTCTTTCGGTGGTATTTAATCACAGCTGGAGTTTTTATTTTTTGATCAACAAACAAAAAAATGGAACATTTTGAAAAAAAAATAAAAAATCATGTTTAATAGTTTGTTATAAAATTTTGCAAACAGGTAATTTTTCTGCTTCATTGATGTGCGCTGATGAGGCGGCACTGGTGGGCACTGATAGGCTGCCCTGGTGGGCACTGATAGGCTGCACTGATGGGCACTAATAGGCACTGTTAAGGCAGCACTGATAGGCACAGATAAGGTGGCACTGATGGGGACAGATAAGTTGGTACTGATGGGGACAGATAAGGTGGCACTGATGGGGACAGATAAGTTGGTACTGATAGGCACAGATAAAGTGGCACTGATGGGGACAGATAAGTTGGTACTGATAGGCGCAGATAAGGTGGCACTGATGGGGACAGATAAGTTGGTACTGATGGGGACAGATAAGGTGGCACTGATGGGGACAGATAAGTTGGTACTGATAGGCACAGATAAAGTGGCACTGATGGGGACAGATAAGTTGGTACTGATAGGCGCAGATAAGGTGGCACTGATGGGGACAGATAAGTTGGTGCTGATAGGCACAGATAAGGTGGCACTGATGGGGACAGATAAGTTGGTACTGATAGGCACAGATAAGGTGGCACTGATGGGGACAGATAAGTTGGTACTGATAGGCGCAGATAAGGTGGCACTGATGGGGACAGATAAGTTGGTACTGATAGGCGCAGATAAGGTGGCACTGATGGGGACAGATAAGTTGGTACTGATAGGCGCAGATAAGGTGGCACTGATGGGGACAGATAAGTTGGTACTGATAGGCGCAGATAAGGTGGCACTGATGGGGACAGATAAGTTGGTACTGATAGGCACAGATAAGGTGGCATCGATGGGGACAGATAAGTTGGTACTGATGGGCACAGATAAGGCAGCACAGATGGCCACTGATAAGATGTCACTGATGGACCCTGATGGGTGGCACGCATGGGTGGCACGGATGGGTGGCACGGATGGGCACTGATAGGTACCACTGATAGATGGCACTGATGGGCACTGATAGGTACCACTGATAGGTGGCACTGATGGGCAGCACTGTTCAGGCACTGATTGTGGGCACTGACAGGTGGCACTGTGGGCACTAACAGGTGGCGCTGGTTGGCACTGGTAGGCGCTTGTAGGCGGCACTTGTAGGGGGCGCAGGTGAGCATTGAGGAGCTGGTGGCCCATCGCAGTGATCGGGACTGATGTCCCTTTCACTGCCGCCGGCGATCAGCTTTTTTTTTCTCTCTTCATGCTGTCAGTGTGAGGAGAAAAAATAGCCGGCTGTGTTGACATCACATGATCAGCTGTCATTGGCTGACAGCTGATCATGTGGTAAGGGGTCGGGATAGATCGGGATACTCTGATCTGTGATCCAGCGAGTCTCATAGACCCGCCAATCACAGAGCGCCCCCTTCAGGGGGCGCGCAGGCCGCTCGAGCATGGGACAACGTCAATAGACGTCGTTCCGGCAATGCAGGTCCGCGCCGTAGCCGTCATTCGGGTATAGCGCGGATCCCAAGTGGTTAAATCACCTTTTGGCTTCACTAAAACAGCGATTATTTCCAAATGTTCCGCTAATAACACACAGTCCTTGATTTCAGCAATATGTGTACAGCTAGAATTCCACTGGAGTTCAATGTAAAATTCGGACGAATTTCGTTACGTTAAAATTTGTTTATATTGTAATGCGAAAAATTCATCCAAATATTAATTCGGAACGAAACGAACCGCACATGTCTATTGTGCATGAAAAACCCCAGAAATACTCGTCTGCCACCAACAACCATGCCACCTTCAAAGCCACTAAAATCCCATTTCTTCCCCATTCTGATGCTCAGTTTGAACTTCAGCAAGTCATCTTCACCAAGTCTGCCATGTGATTGGTTGCTGCCGTGTGATTGGCTGATGAGCAATTTGTGTGACCGAGCAATTGAACGGGTGTGCCTAATAAAGTGGCCGGTGAGTGTAGCTTCCATCAATGAAGAGCACTCTATGAAGGGAGGATGGGTGGATGAGTGAAAGGTCGGCCTCCTCTATTCATAGAGTGCTTTGAAATGAATGGAAGTTATAGTACAGCTTCTGTGATTGGAGGGGTGGGGCATAATTGGCAATGGGAAGCACCCAATGAATGGAGGATGAGTGGATGAATGAAAGGTCCTCCTCCGTTATCCATACAGTGCTTTTCATTGCTGGAAGATATAGTATGGCTTCTATGAATGGAGGAGGGGCAGAAAAAGCATGCATAGTTGGCAATGAAAGTCACTATATGAATGGAAGACAGGCGAATAAATGAAAAGATGATCTCCTCCATTCACAGAATACTCTTCACTGATGAAAGCTATAGTTCAACTTTTATAAAGGGAGAAGGGAATGGAAAGGGTGGGAATAGTTGGTAATGAAAAGCCCTCTATGAATGGAGGATGAGTAGATGAATAAAAGGTCCTCCTCCTCCTCCATTCATAGGATGAGCAGATGAATGAAAGGTCCTCCTCCTCCATTCATAGGATGAGCAGATGAATGAAAGGTCCACCTCCTCTATTCATAGATCAGGTGGATGAATGAAAGGTCCTCCTCCTTCATTCATAGATCAGATGGATGAATAAAAGGTCCTCCTCCTCTATTCATAGATCAGTTGGATGAATGAAAGCTCCACCTCCTCCATTCATACCACGCTTTTCACTGTTGGAAGATATGGTATAGTATATATAAATCGAGGAGGGGTGAAAAGGATAGGTGTAGTTGGTAATGAAAAGCACTCTATGAATGAAGGATGAGTTGATAAATAAAAGGTCCTCCTCCTCCTCCATTCATAGGACAAGTGGATGAATGAAAAGACCACCTTTGCCATTCATAGAACACTTACCATTAATGGAAGCTATAGTTCAGCTTCTAGAAATGGGGGAGGGGGTGGAAAGGGTGGGCATAGTTGGTAATGAAAAGCCCTCTATGAATGGAGGATGAGTAGTTGAATGAAAAGTCATCCTCCTCCATTCATAGGATGAGCGGATGAATGAAAAGACCACCTCCACCATTCATAGAGCACTTTTCATTGATGAAAGCTATAGATTAGCTTCTAGAAATGGAGGAGGGTGCAGAAAGGGTGGGCATAGTTTGTAATAAAAAGCCCTCTATGAATGGAGGATGAGTAGATGAATGAAAGGTCCTCCTCCTCCATTCATAGGACGAGCAGATGAATGAAAGGTCCACCTCCTCTATTCATTAAACACTTTCCATTGATTGGAAACTATAGTTCGGCTTCTATAAATGGAGGAGGGGATGGAAAGGGTGGGCATAGTTGATAATAAAAAAGAACTCTATAAATGGAGGATGAGTGGATGAATAAAAGGCCCTCCTCCTCTATTCATAGATCAGGTGGGTGAATGAAAGGTCCTCCTCCTCCTCTATTCAAAAATCAGGTGGATGAATGAAAGGCCCTCCTCCTCCATTCATAGATCAGGTGGATGAATGAAAGGCCCTCCTCCTTCTCCATTCATAGATCAGGTGGATTAATGAAATGCCCTCCTCCTCCATTCATAGATCAGGTGGATGAATGAAAGACCCTCCTACTCCATTCATAGATCAGGTGGATTAATGAAAGGCCCTCCTCCTCTATTCAAAAATCAGGTGGATGAATGAAAAGCCATCCTCCTCCATTCATAGATCAGGTGGATGAATGAAAGGCCCTCCTCCTCCTCAATACATAGATCAGGTGGATGAATGAAAGACCTTCCTCCTCCTCTATTCATAGATCAGGTGGATGAATGAAAGGCCCTCCTCCTCCTCTATTCATAGATCAGGTGGATGAATGAAAGGCCCTCCCCCTCCTCTATTCATAGATCAGGTGGATGAATGAAAGGTCCTCCTCCTCCTCCATTCATAGATCAGGTAGATGAATGAAAGGCCCTCCTCCTCCTCTATTCATAGATCAGGTGGATGAATGAAAGGTCCTCCTCCTCCTCCTCTATTCATACCGTGTTTTTCATTGTTGGAAGATATGGTATAGTGTCTATAAATGGGGGAGGGGGTGGAAAGGGTAGGCATGGTTGGTTATTGAAAAGCAATCTATGAATGGAGGATGAGGAGATGCACAAAGGGTCCTCGTCCTCCATTCATAGGAAGAGCAGATGAATGAAAGGACCACCTCCTCCGTTCATAGAACACTTTCCATTGATGGAAGCTATAGCTTAACTTCTATAAATGGAGGAGAGGGTGGAAAGGGTAGGCATGGTTGGTAATGAAAAGCAATCTATGAATGAAGGAGGGAGGCAGAAAGGGTGGGCATAGTTGGCACTCTTGAGGAATGCCTGACAGGTGCAGTGGCTCTATTACCCCCTACAGCACTGGAAACCATTGCCAGCCGGGTATGAGGGGGGGTTGGGGGACAGAATATTCCAACTACGACAGCACGAGGGGCAATTCTCACTGAAGGTAGGTACCATCCCTTGGGTCGTAATGAAATGAACTAAACTTTAACGCCTCCAAGTTTCTCTCTTTACTGAATTTCGAGGAACTGCAAATGACTTGAGGGGCGGAAAGATTTCTCTGTCACTTTCTTGTCAGCATTTCACACGAGTGATTCCGCTTCACTTCGACACGTGACTAATGAGGGCTCATCAAAACACGCCAATAATTACCCGCCGGACAAGCTTGACATAACGCCGATGTGTTTCCTGCTTCTGCTTGTCAGAGCTTCATAACTGCAATTCCTCCGAAGCTTCGTCATCCGACTGGAACTCCACAATCCCGGCAAATCACCTCCTAATAACCACAGTAAACATCATTAGTATCCATCGGCTACACCGCGGGGGTCATGATGAGGTCTGATGGAGACTTCTGTAGTGGTCCAGTCACTCCAAGGTCACCTCCACCGCGTATAGAGGTGGTCAAAATACCGTGAACACCAGTACTACCGGGCTACAAAAAAAAAACATCACAATTTGTTTTTGCCTATTTTTCCCTTGGGATTTGGTCTCCAGGTCAGTGGTTCTCAACCACCAGGCACCACCAGGCCATGGCCTCCCTTCCTGCTGGATCTTCCGACAGCTACTGCTGGCACACCAGGTTCAGGTTGGCCTACCTGAGGAACAACCGGTGAATGCCCACCCAGTGGCATAACTAGAACCTTCAGGGCCCCGATGCAAGAAACCATGAAGGGCCCCCCTGAACCCCAGCCAGGGCCCTTCCCTCCGAGTCCGGCGGTGGAACTCCAGGGCGTGGTCACAGGTATGACCTTTGTGAGCCCTGTAGTTCCACCACTGGTATCAGTAGTTTTTTTTTATTATTTTTTTTTTTTTAGGTGTCCCATTGGGGGACTGTCCCTAGGCAGGATGGGGTCCCCGTCCCCAGAAGAGAGGAGGTCCTTTTCTCCAGGGCAGATGAAGTTACTGCCCCCAGGTGAGAAGGGGTCCCTGTCCCCAGGGGAGGTGGGGGTCCCTGTCCCCATGTGAGAAGGGGTCCCTGTCCCCAGGGGAGGTGGGGGTCCCTGTCCCCATGTGAGAAGGGGTCCCTGTCCCCAGGGGAGGTGGGGGTCCCTGTCCCCACGTGAGAATGGGTCCCTGCCCCCAGGGGGAGATGGAGGGGGTATGTAATGGTGTGTGGGAGATGGAGTCCTCTCACCATGACCAAGCTGTAGGCCGCACACTCATCCATGTTGGCCTGGGCTCCATCCAGTGTGCTGGACGGGTGATCAGCATATCTCCCAGAAAGACCTTTCATCATCTGTGTATGACGGGGGAGGAGGGGGGCTGGCAGACAAGCCTGCAGTGTCCTCCGGGGAGCTCTCATAGGGCTGCACTGCATCTGTGTGCTTAAAGTTTGTTTACCCGGGAGAAGTATGCAGTGCAGTGCGGGCCGGACTCGGGGGGGCGGGACTCTGGCTGGGGAGAACAGACATCGGACTGAGCGGCAATGCATGGAGCAGGAGAGGGGTACTCTGAGGAGCCGGCTGAGGACACAGGTCATGCGGGGAATGCACAACTAAAGAGCAGCCAGTGCGATAGTCGAGCATGGAGCTCTGCTAGTCACCCTCCACCTCCAGCCACCCGTGTGCATGGTGCACTGGTACCCCTAGCTGCCTATGCTGCTGGCGGCCAAATGTAGAGGGGGCTGCATGGGCCCCCTGCATCACAGGGCCCAGTTGCGGTCGCGACTGCTGCACCCCCTATAGCTACGCCCCTGTGCCCACCTATGCCATCACCAAGAAAAGGCAGGGTACTACTGCTACTATGAAAAGACCAGGGTTGAAACTATTCCATGGGTGGATTGATCTGCACCGAACATATCTGAACTAGTTCCCGGCTCTGCTGCTGCTAAGGTAGGTCCACCACTGATATCAATGATTTGGAGGCCATTCTCCCCTGGGGGTCACTATTGCACAGAAACCAATAATTTTTCCCTTGGGATTTGGTCTCCGGGTCAGTGGTTCTCAAGCGCCAGGCCATGGCCTTGCTCCTGCTGGCTCCTCCAACAGCTACTGCTGGCACACCAGGTTCAGGTTGGCCTACCTGAGGAACAACCGGTGAATGCCCACCTTTGCCCTCACCAAGAAAAGGCAGGGTACTACAGCTACTATGAAAAGACCAGGGTTGAAATTATTCCATGGGTGGATTGATCTGAACTACTTCCAGACTCTGCTGCTGCTGCTAAGGTAGTACCACCACTGACATCAATGATTTGGAGGCCATTCTCCCCTGGGGGGTCACTATGGCACAGAAACCAATAATTTTTCCTTGAGTTCACTATCCCACTGACATGAAAGATTTGGGGGGGGGGGGCAATCTCCATTGGACCTCACTATTTTACTTGATTTGAGAGGCATTTGTCCCCTGGGGGCCATTTTCAGAATGACACCAAGGATTTGAAGGGCTGTTTTTCCTGGAGTCCACATCCTACTGACACCAACGATTTAAGGAGCTATTCTCTCCTGGGGACATTTTGACACCAATTATTTGAGGGACTAGTATCTCCTGGGGGCAACTTTCCCATTGACACCAATGACCTGAGGGGTATTTCTTCCCTGAAGGCCACTATCCCACTAATAGCAATGATTTGGGGGCCATTCTCCCCTGGGGCCCACTATTCTACTGACAGCAATTGTTTAAGGTGCTACTATCGCCTGGGGGTCACTATCACACTAATACCCCGCTTTCTTCCCTTCTCCCTTTTCTCTCTCACTCTCCCCCACCCTTTCTCTCACTCACACACCCTCTCTTTCACTTTCCCTCTCTACCCCCCTCTTCTCCCTTCTCTCTGTCTCCCGCTCCCTATCTTTTTTTAACCCCACCCCCCTCTCTCCACCACCCTCTTTTTCTCCAACTCTCTCTTTCACTCCCTTCTCTGTACTTTCACTCTTTTCCTCCTTCCTCTCTCCCCATCTCTATTTCTTCCCTTTCCCTCTCTTTCCTCTAGAACTCCCTCTACCTCTCCTCCCCCTCTCTCTCCAGCTCTCTTTTCTTCTTTCTTTTTCCCAATCTCCCCCTCCTTTCTCCCCCCTCTCTGCACCACCTCTCCATTCTCTCTCCCATTTCTGCCTCTCCCCATTCTTTTTCCCTCTCCTCTCTCTACCTCTGTTCTCTCCTCCTCCTCTTACTTCCCCTTTCCCCCAATCTCTTCTCTCCTCCTTCTTGCCTCTCTCCCACCTTCTCTCTTTTGCCCTCCTCTCCTTAATTCTTCTTCCCCCCCCTCCTCTCTCCCACCCTCTTTTTCCCCTCCTCCCCTCTCCCCTCCTCTCTCCTGCCCTCCTTTTCCCCCCTCCACCCACTCACTTCCTCCACCCTCTTCTCCTCTCTTCTGTCATTTTCTCTCCCTCTGCTCTCTCCCCCTACTCTTCCCTCATCCCCCCTCTCTCTCTCCTCCATTATCTGCTTTTACCCTCTGCTCTCTCCCACAGTCTTCTCTCTCCCTCTCCTCTTTCTTTCCCTTGTCTCTCTTTCCTTATCTTCTCCTCCCCTCCCCCTTTCTCTAAACTCTCTCCCTCTTCTCTCTCTCCCCCCCTTGCCTCTCTCCTCCCTCTTCTCTCCCTCTCTTCCCATCACCCCCTCCTCTTCCCTGCCTCTCTTTCTCCCTATCCCCCCACCCCCTCCTCCTCTCTCTCCCTCTCTTTCATCCCCTCTCTCTCCTTCAATATCCCCCTCTCCCACTGTTACTCTCCCTCTCCTATCTCTCCCCCCTCTCCCCCTCTCTCTCCCTGTCTCACTCCCTCTCACCCCCATTCTCTATCCCCTGGCTCTCCTCCTGTATCTATCCGCCCCTCATCTCTCTTCTTCTCTTGCCCCTCCTCTCACTCTCTCTCCCCCGCTCTCCCTTTGCTCTCCCCCTCGCTCCCCCTCCCTGCCCCCTCCTTCCTCTCCCTCCGTCCCTTTCTCCCCCTCTCCATCCCTCCCTCCTCCCCCTCTCCATCTTTCTCCCCCTCTTCCCCTTCTCTCTCCATCTTCTTTCCCCTCCCACCCTCTCTCCCCCCATCTCCCCCTCCCTCTCTCCCTCTTCTTCCCCCCCTCCACCCTCTCTCTCTCTCTCCCCCATCTCTCCCCCCTCTCTCCATCTCTCCCCCCTCCATCTTTCTCCCCCCTCCTCTCTCCCCCTTCTTCCCCCTCCACCCTCTCTCTCTCCCCCCTTCTCCCTCTCTCTCCCCCCTCTCTCTACCCCCTCTCCACCTTTCTCTCCCTCTTCTTCCCCCTCTTCTCCCTCCTCTTCTCCCCCTCTCCCCCCTTTCTCTCCCTTTTCTTCCCCCCTCACTCTCTCCCCCTCTTCTCCTCCTCTCCCCCCTTTCTCTCCCTCTTCTTCCCCCCTCCCTCTCTCCCCCTCTTCTCCCCCTGTCCCCCCTTTCTCTCCCTCTTCTTCCCCCCCCCACTCTCTCCCCCTCTTCTCCCCCCCCCCCCCCCCAGTCAGTGATAATCTGCGGATGAAGGTGAGGATAAGCAATGACCAATATCCATGAAGAAATGTGTACCATCTGCTCCTGAGATCCCTTGTACGGAGCTGACAGTATCGCCGCATTAGGATTCACGCCGTGCGTTCTGATTGGATCATAAGGCGCCTAATGACAAAAAAATTATTTTACTCTTTTTTTTTTTCCTTTTAATAAAGCCGATCCCTGGTGATTGTCGAAATGTCAAGCGGTCCATCAACTCTCCCTAAGACTGAAACCCCTGGGGGGGGGGGTCATTGAACAGCCCTCGTACACAATCCACCAATCACATGTCAGGTGGAGGCCGCGAGCGATTAATGGAATAATGATTTGCAGAGTGGCAGCGCTGCATTCTTTGCGCGTTTCGCCTCGTCTCGGAGATGTATATACAGTATTGTTGATCTTAATCAGGCCGAGAGTCACAGCTCTATCCCAGCACCGCGATTCCACCCAACCTTCCCGCCATTGTGATCAGGATGTTATTATAATGTCAATATTAACATTTTATTATAAATATTTAGGAATTTCTAATGGGACCTGAATTTTACACCGTCATCCTGGAAACAAACGATTCCGCTGCATTATATAAAGCGGAGCCTCAGACACAGACAGACCCTTTTTATGTGAAGTGCGTTCTAAGTAATGTGTCAGTGTAACACTTCAAGGTATTTATCACAGAGATCATAGGCGTGCGCACAGGGTGTGCCGGGAGTGCCTGGGCACCCCCTAATCACCCCGCGCGATGCAGATTCCCCCTGTTTCCCGCCCCCCCCCTCCTCTGCAGTGCTGCCAGCTTCCCTCCTCTCCTCTCAGAAGCGGGGAAGGGGCTGGTAGATATTAATTAACTGCCCCCTTCCTTTTCTGAACGAACTCAGTGAGTGATCTGTACCAATCGCTTCTGTCTTCATTCGTCCAGAAGCGCATTTGTAATGTCGGAGGTGTTGGACGAGAAGGCCTGGCTCGCGGTCTCCCCGCTCAAATTCATCTCAAAGGTGTTCTATCGGGTTGAGGTCAGGACTCTGTGCAGGCTAGTCAAGCTCCTCCACTCCAAACTCACTCATCCATGTCTTTATGGACCTTGCTTTGTGCACTGGTCCAAATCATTTGGTGGAGGGGGGATTATGGTGTGGGGTTTGCTTTTCAGGGGTTGGGATTGGCCCCTTAGTTCCAGTGAAGGGAACTCTTAAGACATTTTTGGACAATTTCATGCTCCCAACTTTGTGGCAACAGTTTGGGGATTCCTGTTCCAACATGACTGCGCACCAGTGCACAAAGCAAGGTACATAGAGACATGGATGAGCGAGTTTGGGGTGGAGGAACATGGTGCGTGCGCCCACAAAAAAAAAAAAAACGAATACGAGGCCCGGTCTTAAAGTGTTTAATGGGGGAAAAAAAATAAAATAAAAAATACGGTGTGATAGAAAGTATTGCAACGACTGCTATTTTATTCTCTAGGGCAGTGATGGCGAACCTTGGCACCCCAGATGTTTTGGAACTACATTTCCCATGATGCACTGGCACTCTGCAGTGTAGTGGAGCATCATGGGAAATGTAGTTCCAAAACATCTGGGGTGCCAAGGTTCGCCATCACTGCTCTAGGGTGTTAGAAAAAAAAAAAAAAGTATAACATTTGGGGGTTCTAAGTAATTTTCTAGCATAAAAAAAAACAGTTTTTAACTTTTAAACAACACATCTAAAAAAGAGGGCCGGTCTTAAAGTGGTTAATGGGGGGGAAAAAAATAAAAAAATAAATAAAAAATAAACAACAAAAAACAAACAAATACGGTGTGACAGAAAGTATTGCAACAACCGCCATTTTATTCTCGAGGGTGTTAGAAAAAAAAAATGTATAACGTTTGGGGGTTCTAAGTAATTTTCTAGCAAAAAATAAAAAACCTGTAACTTGTAAACAACAAATCTAAAAAAATAAACAAAAAAAAAAATCCAAATACGAGGTCCGGTCTTAAAGTGGTTAATGGGAGAAAAAAATAAAAAAATAAACAACAAAAAACAAACAAACACAACAATAAATAAATAAATAAATAAATAAAGAGTCCCATAAATAAGTGCTACCTAACTGCAGCAGGGAAAAAAATCTGGTCTTCTGCCTAGAAGATAGACAGGGCTCTGCTTGTGTGGCAGAGCTGTGTAAAATCTCAGGACTGGATGGACACCACCTGTGTATATGTGTATATATATATATATATATGTATTTGTCCATCTGCCTGGAGTTCAGCTTTAATGTATCCTCGTCCTCGCAGGTATTTTGTAGCGTTATCGGAGTTCTCCTTTAAAGGGTTCCAGTTATTTTCCAGCCTCCTGGCCCCGGGTTTGCACACTTCTCCACGTTGCACTTTGAAGGCATTGATAATTCTCACCCAGGAGTCCTGTTAAAACTTTGATTTCATTTTATTTCATGGTGCCCCCCCCCTCCCCCCCCCCTCCTCTCCTGTATGTTCCTGTAAGGGGCTGTGTGGAGCACTCTGGGAAATGAGCTCATTTGGAATAGGTAATTGGTTCATTTCCTCCTCCAGCTATACGTGAAAAGATTCATTTTTCATAAACAGTCAGGGTGAATGTACACATTCTCCGACCCCCCGGCATCCAAAACCTGACATCTGAAGTCAGAAAAAAAAAAAAAAAAAAAAAAGAAAAAGAAAGTCATTCCCTTTACAACTAGTCTCCATCTCCGACCTCCGCCGGGCTGCACCTCCGCTCCTGCGGGCACTGCCACGCGGCAAGACCCGGAGTCGTTACATTGTAGCGCTGATTATGAAAGGTAATGCTGAACTTGCTATTATTAAAAGAAAAGGCTTATGAGAACATTAACCACCTCCCACCCCCCCCCCCCCCCCCCCCCGCCATAGAATAAAATGACAGGAGCAAGGTGGCCCCTGCATTCTGGGATGACGTAATTTGACGTGGGCGCGCAGTCCGGCGATCGGTTACGCTCTGTGCCTCTGAGACGCGGCGCATTCCCCGATCTTGGTACAGAGTCGGTGGCGTGGCTCTTTACCCATGTGATCGGCTGTGTTTAATAAGACATGTGGCCGCTCATTGAAATTAGAAGAAAAGAGGTTTAACCTTAAACTACGTAGAGGGTTCTTTACTGTAAGAGCAGCAAGGATGTGGAATTCCCTTCCACAGGCGGTGGTCTCAGCGGGGGGGGCATCAATAGTTTCAAAAAACGATTAGATAATCACCTGAACGACCCCAACATACAGGGATATACAATGTGATACTGACATATAATCACACACATAGGTTGGACTTGATGGTCTTTTTTCAACCTCACCTACTATGTAACTATGTAAACAAGGAAATGTCGGTTATCACCTCTCCTCTCCTCACACTGACAGCGTGAGAGGAGAGGAGAGTCGATCAGCAGCATTTCCTTACAAGGGAGACCTGCACAGATAATCAGAGCATTGATTATTATCAGTCCAGCCCCAATAGTGCCAAGCAGCAATGCTAATCAGTGCCCATCAGTGTCGCCAATCAGTATTAGTGCCCATCATTTCCGCCTATCCGTACTGCTTATCAGTGCCCATCAGTCCTCATCAGTACTGCATATCAGTGCCCATCAATGCTTCATATCAGTGCCCTTCAGTGCCATCTCATCAGTGCCCCCAGGGCTTGCCTATGGGCCATCCTACCAAATCCTCTGCACGCCAGCAACCTCACCTGTACACACTCAGCCCCCCCAATCCTGTATATATGTCAGTGCCCCCACACACACACACCTGTATATATATATGTCACCCCCAAACAACTGTATATATGTCAGCCCCCCCCCCCCACACACCTGTATATATGTCACCCCCCACGCACCTGTATATATGTCACCCCCCACATACCTGTATATATGTCACCCCCCCACACACCTGTATATATGTCATCCCCCCCCACACACCAGTATATATGTCGCCCCCCCCACACACCTGTATATATGTCATCCCCCACACACCAGTATATATATCGCCCCCCCACACACCAGTATATATGTCGCCCCCCCACACACCTGTATATATGTCACCCCCCCACACACCTGTCTATATGTCAGCCCCCCCACACACCTGTATATATGTCATCCCCCACACACCAGTATATATATCGCCCCCCCACACACCAGTATATATGTCGCCCCCCCACACACCTGTATATATGTCACCCCCCCCCCACACACCTGTCTATATGTCGCCCCCCCACACACCTGTATATATGTCACCCCCCTCACACACCTGTCTATATGTCAGCCCCCCCCACACACCTGTATATATGTCACCCCCCACACACCAGTATATATGTCGCTCCCCCACACACACCTGTATATATGTCAGCCCCCCCAGACAACTGTATATATGTCAGCGCCCCCCCCCCCCCCCACACACCTGTATAAAAACGCAGAGTAGTACAATGTTACTATGGTGACACTGAACTACTCTGAGGAAAATATGTAAAAATAAAAAGTTAAAAAAAGTCTAACTAATTGAATAAAAAATGAATTATTATTATTTTTAACATACTGTCACCAGTGTCAGTATCCCTGATCACCACCACACCAGTAATATGATGAAGTTGTAATGTAAAAAAAAAAAAAAAAAAGATGTAAAAAATAAATAAATAATAATTTTATTTAATTTCTTTATTTTTCAAAAAATTGGAACAATAAATGACAACTTCAAAAAAACTCTACTTTCCAAAAAGGGTCATTTGGGGGGTATTTGTACTGTCCTGGCATTTTAGGGCCCCAAGTAATTAGGCCGTTAGTAGACAGGTGTGATTCGTTTTGTTCCGAATTCGTTTTTTTAACGAATTTCGACAAATTGGTTCAATCGGGAATTATCGGAACTAATGAAAAATCCGTTTTTCGAATATTCATAAATTTGTAAATTCCTAAATTCCTGAATTTGAAATCCGAAGACCCGTAAATTTGAAATAACTAACTAATATCAACTTAACTATTACTAACTATTAAATTATAGGTATTGGAATTTCCTTTCAAATTTGGCTGTTAGTGAACGTAATGAGTTCCGAATTATTTTGAAATAATGAATGCCGTATCTAAACAAATGGAATGTGAAAAAAAATCATAATAATAAATAACAATAATAGTAATAATAATAAACGTTTTATTATTATCATTTGTTATTAATTTATTTAAATTTTAATTTTAATATTAATTTGTTCCGTTTTATTACTTTGTTTCACTTGAAATACCTATAATTTAATTGTTAGTTATTATTAGTTAGATAGTTTGTTATTCTTTTGAAGTTTTGGATTTTTTATTCTTATTTTTGGATTTTCAAATTTACGAATCGCAATCATAATGAATGACCCGAAGAAAAAAAAATAAAAAAATGAATGAAACGAAAACAAACAAATTTTTCAGCAGGATTGATGGATTTTCAAATATATATCCCATAGTTTATAGATGTTATAACTTTCATACAAACCAATTAATGGACACTTATTGGGATTTTTTAATTTTTTAACCAAAGTATCACAAGAGCAATAATTCTAGCCCTAGTCCCCCTCTGTAACTCAAAACATGCAACCTGTAGAATTTTTTAAACGTTGCCTATGGAGAGATTTTTAAGGGTAAAAATTTGTCGCCATTCCACGAGCGGGCGCAATTTTGAAGCGTGGCATGTTGGGCATCAATTTACTAGGCGTAACATAATCTTTCTCAATTATTATTATTTTTTATTTTTTTGAAAGGACAGTGTAAAAAAAAAAGTAAAATAAATAAGAGACAAAAAAAATGAAAGCGTCCCGTCCCGCCGAGCTTGCGCGCAGAAGGTGAACGCATATCTAAGTTGCGCCCTTATATAAAAACGGTGTTCAAACCACACATGTGAGGTATCGCCGCGATCGGTAGAGGGAGAGCAATAATTCTATCTCTAGACCTCCTCTGTAACTCAAAAAATGCAACCCGTAGAATTTCTTAAACGTTGCCTATGGAGATTTTTAAGGGTAAAAGTTAGTCGCCATTCCACGAGCGGGCGCAATTTTGAAGCGTGGCATGTTGGGTATCAATTTACTCGGCGTAACATTATCTTTCACAATTATTATTATTATTATTATTATTTTTTGAAAGGACAGTGTAAAAATAAAAAGTAAAATAAATAAGAAAAAAAAGTAAAAAAAAAATGAAAGCGCCCGTCCCGCCGAGCTCGCGCGCAGAAGGCGAACGCATATCTAAGTCGCGCCATTATATAAAAACAGTGTTCAAACCACACGTGTGAGGTATCGCCGTGATCGGTAGAGCGAGAGCAATAATTCTATCCCTAGAACTCCTCTGTAACGCAAAACATGCAACCTGTAGAATTTTTTGAATGTCACCTATGGAGACTTTTAAGGGTAAAAAAGTTTGTCGGCATTCCACAAGCGGGCGCAATTTTTAAGCGTGACGTGTTGGGTATCAATTTACTCGGCGTAAAATTATCTTTCACAATATAAATATAAAATAAAACCTCTTAGAATGACCCTCTCTTAAAGGAGCACTCCAACTTAAGACCTTCACAGAAAAAGAAGATTTTACCACTTAGTAGACTTAGCTGTGAAAAGTCATCTGGAAATGACAGAGAAATATTCATATCTTCCATATTTAGTGTGAAATATGACTATTGTTTTAATTTGTTCACTGCTTTAGCTATGCCAATAATGATAACCATATGCTATTTAGAAAATATTGTTTCAAGTGCTATCGATTCTTCTCTTCAAAGCTTCATATAGCCCTCCAACCAACACAACATTTATTTGGGAGGCCAATTGGAAGCTAAATGTCAGAGCGGAGTTCCCAGAAAATGCAAATTAATCATCAAAAGTTTTGTGAAGGGTCCCGCTCCGCAACCAGAAATGTGGACGTCACGGCTGTAAATTAAGGCGAAGTTTGGTGGTGGATCAAATGCTAATCACGTGTTTTTTTTTCCCCTAATAGTTACATCAGCGATCCTGTCAGGAACGGACTGCAGAAAGTTATATAAATTCAGCTTAAAAAGCACATTATAATATTACTACATTTTATCTTGGGTGGCAGTTCCCCCTTCAAAAAAAAAAAAATCTTTACAGATTCCAGGTCTGTACACCCGCTGTGCCCATTATGTGGGGTTTCCACCATCCCTGTGCTGAGTTCCCGGGTCTGTACACCCGCTGTGCCCATTATAAGGAGTTCCCACCATCCCTGTGCTGAGTTCCCGGGTCTGTACACCCGCTGTGCCCATTATAAGGAGTTCCCACCATCCCTGTGCTGAGTTCCCGGGTCTGTACACCCGCTGTGCCCATTATAAGGAGTTCCCACCATCCCTGTGCTGAGTTCCCGGGTCTGTACACCCGCTGTGCCCATTATGAGGAGTTCCCACCATCCCTGTGCTGAGTTATCATGTCTGTACACCTGCTGTGCCCATTATGAGGGGTTCCCACCATCCCTATGCTGAGTTTCTGGGTCTGTACATCTGTTGTGCCCATTTTGAGGGGTTTCCACCATCCATTTAATGAGTTCCTGGGTCTGTACACCTGCTGTACCCATTATAAGGAGTTCCCACCATCCCTGCGCTGAGTTCCCGGGTCTGTATACATGCTGTTCCCATTACAAGGGGTTTCCTACCATATCTGTGCTGAGTTCCCAGGTCTGTACACCAGCTGTGCCCATTATGAGGTGTTCCCACCATCCCTGTGCTGAGTTCCCAGGTCTGTACACCTTCTGTGCCCATTATGAGTAGTTCCCACCATCGCTGTGCTGAGTTCCTGGGTCTGTACACCTGCTGTGCCCATTATGAAGGGTCCCCATGATCCCTGTGCTAAGTTTCCGGGTCTGTGCATCTGCTATGCCCATTATGAGGGGTTCCCACGTTCCTTGTGCTGAGTTCCCAGGTCTATACATCTGCTATGCCCATTTAAAGGGGTTCCCACCATCCCTGTGCTGAGTTCCTGGGTCTGTAGACCGCTGTGGTTTTAGTATATAGCCCCCACTTTATCTCTGCCTGTAGTCCAATCAAAAATGTATTGGTGTCTGACAGTGTCAGTGAGGTTGAGCAACAATTGGTGGCAATGGGGCAAATAGGGAGGAGGAGATGTAAACATAAACAAAGGGTCACTGACACTTGGCAGCGATGGTGGAGCAGAATGATCCGGCCTTTAGTCATTCAGGGGCAAGGTAGAGCATAGAGGGCGTGAGGCGTGGAGCTCTGGTGGTCTCTGGATGAGAAGAGAGTGGGATGTCTTCCAGGACAGGTCAGGGAAAACCTGGAAAGAGTCTCAAGGAAGGCCTGGACAAGGGGTGGGAAAGAAGGCCGGCGCCCCAGGTACAGTGCCCCCCCCCCCTCCCAGTGTTGGCGTTTACATGTGTCACTGTGGTTGAGCAACAGTGGTTGGTGCAAATAAAGAAGAGGAGATTTACACATAAACAAAGGGTCGCTGACACTAGGCAGAGATGGTGGAGCAGAATTACCACTGTCTTCAGTCATTCAGGGCCAAGTGAGAGCATTTAGGCAGACGGGCCTGGAGCTCTGGTGGTCTTTGAAAGAGAAGAGAGTGAGATGTTTTCCAGGATGGACCAAGGAAAGCCTTGGGAGGAGTCTAAAGCAAGGCCAGGACAAGGAGTGGGCAAGACTGGCAAGTGCCACGACCGCAGCACCCTCATGCATGGATTAGTGGCTGGCAACCAGTGGACCAGGACTTCACATTTGCGTTAAGAGCTAATACTGGCATACAGTGCTTCAACCCGCCCACTGTCTGCCACAGCCAACATAAAGAACACACTATACATGCACAGCCTCCTGCCCGCTGTTATAAAGGAAGCAGTTGGCAACTCAAGTGGCCACGCAAATGTCTA
The DNA here is from genome assembly GCF_037356315.1 of Lithobates pipiens. Lineage (NCBI taxonomy): Eukaryota > Metazoa > Chordata > Amphibia > Anura > Ranidae > Lithobates > Lithobates pipiens. The sequence continues at coordinate 32,735,904 of NW_027507764.1, read as the reverse complement.
CCAGCCATATGAGTGCTGAGCATGGGGGTGGGATACAGGTGATGGACAGTATGCCCTTTCTATGTCATGCATTTGCAGCTGGGAAGGGGGGAGCAGTTCGTTATCTTTGCCCTGGGTGCTGGACAAACTCATGCCGGTGCAGGTCTCAAGCACACTGGTGAGGTCAAACCATCCCCCTGCCCCCTTAATCTTAGGCACATGTCATTCCAAAAGTTCCCAGGTAAGGCTGCAACAGAAAAGGTCATATACAGCCGTGGCCAAAAGTTTTGACAATGACACAAATATTAATTTTCACATAGTCTGCTGCCTCCGTTTTTATGATGGGCGATTTACATTGTGGAATATTATGACGAGAGATCAGATGAATGGAAATGAATTGCAAAGTCCCCCTTTGTCATGAAAATGAACGTAATCCCATAAAAGACATTTTCACTGCAATTGAGAAGAAGGCTAAAGGGCGCCTAAGAAAGTCCAGAAAGGTCCAGGACTCTCTCCTACAGTCGATTTAGCTGAGGGATCGGTGGCACCACCAGTGCAGAGCTTGTTCTGGAATGGCAGCAGGTAGGTGTGAGCAGGGCTGTCTTTAATATTGATTGGTCCCCGGGCAAAACTTTTCTCTCCCCCCCCCCCCCCCATGCAGTTTTGTTCTCCACCTGCTCTGAGACATACAATAAATAGCAGCTAGACTGAAAATCAGTTTACTGTATCAGATCAGGCAGCTATTGCGATTGGTAGCCAGAGGTTACAGCATATCATTACCGCTCACTGACTGGTTTCTAGAGGTTACAGCACACATTACAGCTCACTGATTAGTTTCTAGAGGTTACAGCACATGATTTACTGTGGATATGACCTCGGGGGGCATAATAAACATATCATGCCCCCTTGAGGGGGGGGGGGATGATATCCCCTATTTACATATAAATGCCGCCGCTATTTACCTATGAATGCCAGTTATTTACATGTAAACACAGGGTCTGCAGGTGAGTCATCTGTACACAATAGGGCAGAGCTGGGCAGCGTTAGTAGCAGCACTTCACACTGAGATATTGGGACACAGCACAGGACTAAAACCTCAAGGGATGAGGGAATATAAACCAGGATACTTGGCAAGTATGAGGCAGCTGCTTTGGGCCCCTCAACAATGACAGGGCCCAGGGCAGCTGCCCCTTTTGCCCTGCCTTAAAAACGGCCCTGGGTGTGAGTGCATCAGCATACACCATGAACCAAAGAGTACTGGGGGTAAAGTCATTTTCTCTAATGAATCCCTTTTCTAATTGTTTGGAGAAAAAAACCTTGACTGGAGAGGAAAAGGTGAGCATTGCCTTCAGTCCTGTGTCATACCAACAGTAAAGCATCCTGAGACCATTCATGTGAGGAGTCGCTTCTCAGCCAAGGGAGTTGGCTCACTCAAAAATTTGTCTAATGCCCCAAACCCCCAATTGGATTTTCTGACAACAAATGTTGGATGAGAGCTTTTGGCGGAAAGTCCGACCGTGCGTACCTTGCTTCATCGAACATTTGTTGTCGGACTTTCCGCCAACAAATGTTGACTAGCAGGTTCTCAAATTTTCCGCCAACAAATGTTTGTTGTCAGACGTTCCAATCATGTGTACAAAAGTCCATGCATGCTCGGTATCAAGTACGAGCCAGAGAACTAGCGATCGTAATGGAGATATCACATACGCCTTGTACGTGACTACATTCGTAATTGTTGGCCAACATTTTTGTGACCGTGTGTAGGCAAGGCAAGTTGGAGCCAACATCCTTTGAACAAAAATCCATGGTTTTGTTGTCGGAAAGTCCGATCGTGTGTACGGGGCATTAGAGTCATGTATTAAGAAAGGTACAAAAAAACATCCTCCAAGAGCGATTCTCCCAACCATCCAAGAACAGTTTGGTGAGGAACAATGCCTTTTCCAGTATGATGGTGTACCTTGCCATAAGGCAAAAGTGATAACTAAGTTGCTTGAGGAACAAAACATCAACATTTTAGGTTCATGGCCATGAAACTCCCCAGACCCTAATCCCATTGAGAACTTACATAGTTAGTAAGGTTGAATTAAGACACCAGTCCATCCAGTTCAATCTGAGTGAGGTGTCTACAATTGTCCCTATCCCTGTACATTGCACACTCACATTGGTCCCTTCCCTCAAGGGGCCCACAATCCAAGGTCCCCATTCATATACCAAGGCCAATTTTGGACAGAAGCCAATTAACCTACCTGCATGTCTTTGGAGTGTGGGAGGAAACCAGAGAACCCGGAGGAAACCCACGTAGGCACAGGAAGAACATGCAAACTCCAGGAAGATAGTGTTGTGGTTGGGATCCGAACCAGTGACCCTTTTTACTGCTACCCTGTTTCCCCTAAAATAAGACCTAGCGTGATTGTCGACGATGGCTGCGATATAAGCCCTACCCCCCAAATAAGCCCTAGTTAAAGTCCTTCTATGTCTTATTCTCAGGGTAGGGCTTATTTTTGGGGAAAGAGGGTGGGGCTTATTTGGGGGGTAGGGCTTATATTGCAGCCATCACCGACACTCATGCTAGGTCTTATTTTAGGGGAAACAGGGTAGGGGAGAGTGCTAACCACTACACCTCTGAGCCGCCCCCTTGTGTGGCCCACTTGTGGTCAGTGCTCAAGAGGCGGGTGAACAAAAAAAAAACTCCCACAAATTCTGACAAATTCCAAGCATTGATTATGCAAGAATGGGCTTCCATCAATCAGGATGTGACTCAGAAGTTGATTGACAGCATGCCAGGGCGAATTGCAGAAGTCTTGAAACAGAAGGGTCAACACTGCAAATATTGCCTCTTTGCATAAACCTCATGCCATTGTCAACAAAAGCCTTTGACACTGATGAAATGCTTGTAATTATACTTCAGTATTCCATAGTAACATCTGACAAAAAGATCTAAAAATACTGAAGCAGCCGACTTTGTGAAAATGAATAGCCCTCTGTTCCAGCACTGCAACCTTCATCAGTCTCCATAACAGCCACTCTTAACCAAGGTTCCATGGAACCCTAGGGTTTATCCGGCTGTGACTAGGGGTTCTATGGGTGGGTGCAGCATGTTGCGGTGACAGTAACACTCAGGGCTGGGACAAGGGGTGGGCAGGAGGGACGGCTGCCCTGGGCACTGTGGTATTATGGGAGGTGGGGGGGGGGCACCACAAGGAGGTTGAGGAGAGGGGATTTGTATCGGGAGGGGGAAAGCTGGGGGCGGCAGTGTATAAGAATTGTTCTAAAAGGGAACATTTGGGGAGGTGTGCTAGGAGTAGTGAATTGAGGGGATTTGTGTTGGGATGGGGATTGGGAAAGATAATTTGTGCTAGGAGGGGGAATTTAAATGTGATATGGTAGGGGGAGAGGATTTGTGCTAGGAGGGATGATTGGGGGTATTTGTGATAGGAGGGGAAATTTGGGGGAGGTGGGGGGGGGGATTTGTGCTAGGTTGGGGGATTGGGGAGAATTTATGCTGGGGGGGGGGGGATTTGTAGAGGGAGTAGAGAATTTGTGCTCAGAGGGCAAATTTGAGGGGTAGAGGATTTGTAATAGGAGGGGTGAATTTCTTTCGGGGAGGGGGTGGATTTATGCTGGGGGCATGTGAGGAATGAGGGGATTTGAGCTGGGGGGGGGGTTGGGGGCAATGTATATATGCTTAGGGGAATTTTGCTGACACATAATGCTTATACATCTTGGGGGGGGGGGGGCGCAATTTGGCATGTTTGCCCTGGGCTCTAGATAACCTTGTCCCAGCACTGAGCAACACACACACAGTCCAGATGCAATAAAAAGAAATCGTTTTGTAGTCAGAGAATAACCGTTCACAACAAGCCCTGCGGGAAGGCAGCCCAAGCAGGACCACTCAGGGATGAACAGCAGCGTGTAGCAGAGCAGATCTCAATCGAACTGACAGCGTCTGTCTAGAAGGGTGGAATGTGGCCTAGCCCGTCTGCGCCCAAGTTTCCCTAGGCTTTCCCTACTCGTCTGGAACCTTTCCCTGCTGCTGTTACTGTCCCTGACAGAAAAGGGACCTGTCCCTACGCTACCCACACTCTAAATGTGTGCCAAACTCAGGAGCCAGGGTCCTAAATAGACTCTGCCTGACCCAAGATGACCGCCAGAGTCACGTGAGCTGCCCGCATCCAACGGGATTGCGGCTCCAGTGACCCAGAATACTATAGAGAAGCCACGTTCCTCTTGACTTCCTCTCCCTCTGCACTGCAGCTGCGGTTGAGCGCCACCTGCAGTGGAGAAAATAGACTGCACCCGCCTGCAGTGCCTTGAGTTATGGATGCTAATCTGCCTAATTCTGAGTCCCATACCACTTGGTAGAGGCAGCGGCATGACCTCTTCAGCAGTCACCGCGCCTTCTTTTAGCTCTTTTACAGGCGGTGGCCCGGTCTTCTGTCGCCGCCGCCTTCTGTTCTTCTCTTCTTCTGTTCTTCTCTTCAGATGTTGCCTCGTCGCTCTCTCTGCTCACAATGACGGGGACAAGGCGCGCGGTGACTTATATAGGGACATCACCGGATGATGTCCCCGCCTATTATGATGTCACAGTCCCAGCATCCTCTGGGACTGTGACACCATAATGGGCGGGGACATCATCCGGGGATATCCCTATATAAGTCGCCACGTGGATGCGACGAGGCAACATCTGAAGAGAAGAAGAGAAGAACAGAAGGCGGCGGCGACAGAAGAGCGGGCCACTGCCTGTAAAAAAGCTATAAGAAGGCGCGGTGGCCCGGCAAGAAGAATCGAAGAGGGAGGCAAGACCCCCGAAGTCGGAAGAAGAGGGCGGCGGCCAGGAAGAAAGCCGGGCTCCTCCGCTAGCAAAAGAGCTAGAAGAAGATAGCGGAGGAGTCCGGCGAGAAGACCCCTGAAGACGGAAGACCCCCGGAGCTGTGCAATAAACTATTTTAACCCTGTGTTGTGTTTTTTTTTACTTTATTTTACAGGTGAATGGGTAGGGGTACATTGTACCCCATACTCATTCACATAGGGTGGGGGGCTGGTATCCGGGGGCCCCCTTATTAAAGGGGGCTCCCGGATTCTGATAAGCCCCCTGCCCGCAGACCCCGACAACCAATGGCCAGGGTTGTCGGGAAGAGGCCCTTGTCCTCATCAACATGGGGACAAGGTGCTTTGGGGTGGGGGGGGGCGCGGCCCCCCCTTCCTCAAGGCACCCCCCATGTTGAGGGAACGCGGCCTGGTACGGCTCAGGGGGGGGGGGGGGGCGCTCGCTCGTCCCCCTCTTTCCTGGCCGGCCGGGTAGCGTGCTCGGACAAGGGTCTGATGTGGACCTGGGGGGGACCCCCACGCCGATTTTTTCGGCGTTGGGGTTCCCCTTTAAGTCCATACCAGGTGGCAGGGCCAGCGACGCATCCTTCGTGGGCCCCGCCTACCTGGAGATGCACTGAAAATGAGCGGACTTTCCTCCGCGTGCGTGGGCGAGTCCGTTTATTTCAAAAGTACGGCGCATAGTCCGACTGACTTAGTACGCTGTATTAGTCCGCTGAAAAAGTGCCGTGTGTGGGCAAGTAGCCCGTTCGGAAAGTCCGGCGGACAGTCCGGCGGGAAGTCCGCCAGACTAAGTCTGCCGGATAGTCCGCTACGTGTGTACGCGGCATTTGTCTCCCTGCAAGGGTAAAGCATAATGGGCTACTATGCAGCGCATGTCACTTACCTGACACAGGAGCCAGCGATGTTGCCCCTGTCTCCACTGTAGCACGGAGCGTCCATCTTCCTCCGAGTATCGCTGCTCTGGCCACTCACAGCGCTGGAGCAGCGATGGCGTCACTCCCGCGCATGTGCACGGGAGCTACCACTAACGGCATATCACCGTTAGTAGCGGCATGCTCAGTGCGCATGCGCCGTAGACAGCGGTGCCTATCTTTTTGTAAATATCTCCTAAACCGTGTAGGTTTAGGAGATATTTCTTGGACCTACAGGTAAGCCTTAATCTAGGCTTACCTGTAGGTCAAAGTGGTTTGTAAGTGGGGTATTTTTTCCACTGACCACCAATATAATGGATACCGACTCCTATTAATTAATCTTAACTGCGGTGTCTCAAGACCTGAAAAAAATATTTTAAGGGTTCTTCTGGGGTAAAAAAGGTTGAGAAAGGCTGTTTTATAGCATTTGACACTTCTGAGAGTGTTGGGTGCTTGTATCCCCCCCGCCATATGTTATGGTTCCTTCTGCTGACCCCTATGTCACAATAGCACTCAGCAGTGAAGTAGGAGTCAGGGGAAGGAGCCACAGCACATGCCAGGAAAAACAAGTCTTTGACACCCAGGGATTTGTCAAATCCTGAAGAAGCTGATGGCAGCTGCAGCGGCAGAATGGAGGGGAGGTGGAAGACATGGAGCTGCTAGAGAGGTGACTCTATCACATTTTGTTCTGATTGGGAACTTTGAGCTACAGTCTTTTAGAACCTGACTGGGTTGCATTAAAGTGGACCTTTTAGTAACTTTACAAGTCAGGAGGAACTTGTATTCAATGATCAGACTACAACATTGTGACGTGTAACAAGTCACAAGGTGAGGTGGTGAGAAGCTGCCGTAGAGGCTGACCTTTGCCAATCATGAAGTAGAAATGAAGGGGCCACAAACTAATGCTGTCGTCAAACCAAAGTTCTTAGGTTTGGCCAAAGTTTGGTCCGATCCTAGGTTCAGACTGAATCGTTGTATCATCCCTAAGAGCGATCACCAGCCGGAGGAAGGAGGTCCTGGTCCTCTATATAGATATCTATATCACTAGAGGAGTCACCAGCGGGAGGAAGGAGGTCCTGATTCCTCTATATAGATATTTATATCACTGGAGGGGTCACCAGCTGGATGAAGGAGGTCCTGATTCCTCTATATAGATCTTTATACGACTAGAGGATTCACCAGCGGGAGGAAGGAGGTCCTGATCCTCTATATGGATCTTTATATAACTAGAGGAGTCACCAGCAGGAGAAAGGAGGTCCTGATTCCTCCATATAGATACTTAGTTAGACCTTATTTGGAATACTGTGTCAAGTTCTGCAGCCCTCAACAAAACGTCATCCATACAACAAAAGAACACTGCTCTAGGCAGACATCTCATAATGCATCACACCTGCTGATGGAAACAGGTGCTGGCTCTGCATGTAGGAATGAATCGAAATGAAAACACTGGACGGCCGCACTCTGTTGACACCTTTATTGAAGACTGTTTAAAAATTCTTCTGATACAAAGACATCAGAGGCACGGGATCAATGAAAAGCTGACATGTTTTTACACCACTATGGGGTGCTTGCCACCAGGGCCACTGATAGAAATCATGGGGCCCCATACAGCCTACCTGATGGGGCCCCCTTTAGCTCCACCCCTGGTCCCTCCTTCAGCCCCACCTCAGACTCCACACCTGGCCCCTCCCCAGACCCCGCCTTGAAACGGTCTCTGCAGCACATTACGTCATTGGCGGCATGGGTGGCACTGTCTCTGCAGGCAGCACATGCGCATGTGCTACCTGCAGACAGTGGCGCCCATGCCGCCAAAGCCATATTGTGCTGCAGACAGTGCCACCCATGCTGTAATGTGCTGCAGACAGTGCCACCCATGACACTAATGCCATAACGCATGTGCTACCTGCAGACAGTGTCACCCATGCTGCCAATGCCATATTGTGCTGCAGACAGTGCCACCCATGCTGCCAATAATGCCATTGGCGGCATGGGGGGCACTGTCTCTGCAGGCAGCACATGTGTTATGGCATTAGCGTCATGGGTGGCACTGTCTGCAGCACATTATGGCATTGGCAGCATGCGTGGCACTGTCTGCACATGCTTTATGGCCCAAAATGCATGTACTACCTGCAGACAGTGCCACCCATGACCCATGGGTGGCACTGTCTGCAGCACATTATGGCATTGGCAGCATGGGTGGCACTGTCTGCAAGCAGCACATGCTTTATGGCCCATAACGCATGTACTACCTGCAGACAGTGCCACCCATGCCGCCAATGCCATAATGTATAGATGCTGCTGCAGTAGTAATGTTTGGTCATGGTGGCTGGAGGATTTTTATTTGTTTTACATTAATTAGTTCTCTGTTCAGGTTGCCCGGGCCCCCCTGCTGGTCGAGCCCGGTACAACAGGGTCAGTTATACTGGCCTATCAGCAGCCCTGCTTGCCACTAAGGGGTGCTTAAGCACTCTGTTTGAAACATGTCAGCTTTTGATTGCTCCCGTGCCTCTGATGTCTTTGTATCAGAAGAATTTTTAAACCGTGGTGTCAAAAAGGTGTCAACAGAGTGCGGCCGTCCAGTCTTTTCTTTGATTCAAAAAGTCATTCATAACATTGAACAAGTCCAGAGAAGGTAACAAAAAAAAGTGAAAGGTCTGAGGGATAAAACATCAGGAGAGACTTCAGAAACGTAACATCTACAGTTTGGAGGAAAGATGGTAACTGGGGGAACGTGGCCAAAATCTTTCAATGCACGAAGAATATGAGTAAGGTTTAGGAGGGCAGGATTTTCAATGTGAAGCCAATATCAAGAACCTGGGGACATGACCACTAGTTAGCAGGAGAAAAGTTGAAAACTAACCTTAGAAAGTATTGTTTTAACAAAAGAGTAGTTGATTCACGGAAAACACCCCCAGCAGAGGTAGAGGGTCTGTCAACAGTAAGTAGATTTAAATATGATCGGGTCAGACATAGATCTATACTTAGATGAAAAGGTTAAAAAAGCAAAAAAGAAAAAAAGAAGGGTCATACCCGATGGACTGCTTGGTCTTTCTCTGCCGTCGCTCTTTTACGTTTCTATATGAAAACGCGGGAGCGGTGATTACATCACATAACCTGCTATAAGCCGCTCGTCGCTCTCCATAAATCCTTCTCCATTCTCCTTACAGGTGTTCATAGAGCTTTACCTGCTCCGATATCATTGGGACGTCATTAATTTTTATTGCCCCATCTGCCGGCGAGATTTTATTGCTCCGAAATTAGAAATGTTGCAGTTGATATTTTTTTCGAGGAATAATTTTCCGAGCTCACAGCTGTGTCTGGATATGTACAGTTCTTATCACTCAGTTTCTATTTAAGTGCAGAAGAGAAATCCTGCAAAACCTGACGTCAGTCTCTTCCACCCTCACGCCATTCAGGGAAATGGAGCCAACTATGTCAATAGAATAAATAAAAATAAATAAAAATAAAATAAATTAATTTAAAAATAAAATAATTATATATATATATATATATATATATATATATATATATATATATATATATATATATATATATATATAAAAATAAAATAGACGAATTGAAATAACTTAATTACAATTTAATAAAAAAATAAATAAATATATATATATATATATATATATATATAAATAAATACATGAATTTAAATAAAATAATTACAATTTAATTAAAATAAAATATATATATATATATATATATAAATAAAAATAAACAAAAAAAAATGGATTTGAGCTGTATCTATTGACACTCCATTGAAAAAAAAAAAAAACATTTTTTTTATGCACTCTGTCAGTGCTTTTGTTGGTACCCCTTTCCGCTAATTGGCTGTTTTTTTTTTATATAGGACTTTTAACCGCTTCCGGAACGCCCACTGCACATTTACTGTGGCAGGGCAGCCCGGCTTCACGAAACATCGTACCTGTACGTTGTCGCACTTTGCAGGTTTGGGGCGCTCGTGCACGCGCCCCACCAGCAACCCACTCCCGCTGTAAATGGACACAGCGGGAGCCAATCAGCAGATCCAGTGGCCGTGATGGTCGCCGGGACCCGCCAACCGTTCAGAGGTGAGGCAGAACAGCGGGCCGCCTATGTAAAGGCAGGCCGCCGTTCTGTGAGGGAGGAAGATGGAGATCTTGTGTTTCTGCTAAGCAGGAACACAGATCTTTGTCTTCCTCCATTCACAGCATCCCCCACAGTTAGTAAGCACTCCCTAGGAGCACACATAAACCCTTTGATAGCTCCTAATGTTAACCCCTTCCCTGCCAGTGTTATTAGTACAGTGACAGTGCATATTTTTTAGCACTGATCACTGTATTGACGTCACTGGTCTCCAAAAAAGTGTCACTTAGTCTGCTATTTGTCCGCCGCAATGTCGCAGTCCCGCTATAAGTCGCCGATCGCCGCCATTAATAGTAAAAATAAAAATGCCATAAAAATATCCCATTGTAGACGTGATAACTTTTGGGTAAACCAATCAATATACACTTGTTGGGATTTTCTTTTACCAAAAATATGCAGCAGAATACATATTGACCTAAATTGAAGAAGAAATTAGCTGTTTTACATTTTATTTATTGGGTTTGTTTTATAGCAGAAAAAAAAAAAAAAAATTTGTTGCTCTTTTTCTAACAGGTCAATTTCAGATAATTACACTGCCACATTGAAAAAAAGAAGATGTATTTAAGGAGGAACCTAAAGCCTAGTACACATCACACATCATTGGTGTCAGGAATAGGAATAGTGCCTCATCATTGGTGTCAGGAATAGGAATAGTGCCTCATCATTGGTATCAGTGGGAGGAATAGTGCCCCATCATTGGCGACAGTGGAATGAATAGTGCCCCATCATTGGTATCAGTGGGAGGAATAGTGCCCCATCATTGGTGTCAGTGGGAGGAATAGTGTCCCATCATTGGTATCAGTGGGAGGAATACTGCCCCATCATTGGTGTCAGTGGGAGAAATAGTGCCCCATCATTGGTAACAGCGGGAGGAAACAGTGCCCCATCATTGGTGTCAGTGGGAGGAATAGTGCCCCATCATTGGTGTCAGTGGGAGGAATAGTGCCCCATCATTGGTATCAGTGGGAGGAATACTGCCTCATCATTGGTGTCAGTGGGAGAAATAGTGCCCCATCATTGGTAACAGCGGGAGGAAACAGTGCCCCATCATTGGTGTCAGTGGGAGGAATAGTACCTCATTATTTATGTCAGTTGGAGGAATAGTGGCCTATCATTGGTGTCAGTGGGAGGAATAGTGCCCCATCATTGGTGTCAGTGGGAGGAATAGTGCCCTATCATTGGTATCAGTGGGAGGAATAGTGCCCCATCATTGGTGTCAGTGGGAGGAATAGTACCTCATTATTTATGTCAGTTGGAGGAATAGTGGCCTATCATTGGTGTCAGTGGGAGGAATAGTGACCCATCATTGGTGTCAGTGGGAGGAATAGTGCCCTATCATTGGTATCAGTGGGAGGAATAGTGCCCCATCATTGGTGTCAGTGGGAGGAATAGTGCCCTATCATTGGTATCAGTGGGAGGAATAGTGCCCCATCATTGGTGTCAGTGGGAGGAACAGTGCCCCATCATTGGTATCAGTGGGAGGAATAGTGCCCCATCATTGGTATCAGTGGGAGGAATAGTGCCCCATCATTGGTATCAGTGGGAGGAATAGTGCCCCATCATTGGTATCAGTGGGAGGAATAGTGCCCCATCATTGGTATCACTGGGGGAAACAGTGCCCCATCATTGGTGTCAGTGGGAGAAATAGTGCCCCATTATTGGTGTCAGTGGGAGGAATTGTGCCCCATTATTGGCGTCAGTGGGAGGAATAGTGCCCCATTATTGGTGTCAGTGGGAGGAATTGTGCCCCATCATTGGTGTCAGTGGGAGGAATTGTGCCCCATTATTGGCGTCAGTGGGAGGAATAGTGCCCCATTATTGGTGTCAGTGGGAGGAATTGTGCCCCATTATTGGTGTCAGTGGGAGGAATTGTGCCCCATCATTGGTGTCAGTGGGAGTAGAGCTCCAAGGGCTGGATATAGGCAGGCAAAGGGCCCCCAGGCTGCAGTTTGGAGACCACCGGCATAAACTGTCAGAAGTGACTTATGCAGATAGCAGAGGGAGAAGAGAGCAGACAGAAATCACACGGGGTGCTTTGGACTGAGGTAAGTACACACTACGGAAGGATATGCTTTGTTCATTTTCCATTTCGGAGGTTTACAACCACTTCACCTATATATAAAGTAATAAAATATCATATCTGATGCTAGGTCCAGTGGTGGAGTCAAGAGGGACAAAGGGGGGGTCCGGCTGGGAGTGGCGCCGAAGCGCAGAGCCCCTGTGGACGGCTGTTTTGCAGGGCATTCGGTATCTGATCCAAGTAGATCACCGTCTGCTTTGGACGGTGTCCTGGTAAACTCAGCCAGAGGCCATAAATAAATAAAAAAAAAAAGAAAAATCGGATCAGATGGGAAAATATAAGAAGTACACATATGGAAAAATTCTGTGACTTCAAATAAAAAAGAGAGAAGGGAAAAATGCGCAGATCTGTTTTTACACGTCGTCATTGTCCAGAAAATGGAGAGATTTCCTTGATGTCCTTCACCAGATACACGAGACCGGAAAATACAGACATGGGCCAAACAAAAAAAAAGAAAAGATCTCTAATAAAGAATGGAATGAAATGTAACGAGCCTCCAGAACGATTCCGTCGTGTCCCCAATCCTTCCGCTCATCAATAAAGAGGAACAAATGGATTTGTTTATTGGTTTTGGCAACCTACGCTCACCGGCCACTTTATTGCTTGGTAACACAAATTGCTAATCGGCCAATCACATGGCAGCAACTCATACAGGCACCTGGACGTGGTGAAGACAACTTGCTGAAGTTCAAAAAAAATGTAGCACTAATCTGCATGCTTACCCCCTAAACATAAATTTCCCCTCCTCCCAGTACAAATCCCCCCCGCTGCTGGAATCCTCCCTCCACCAGCACAAATCGTAAAAATCACCCCTTCTACCACAAGTCCTCTACCCCTCAAATTTCTCCTTCAATTGCACATCCTCTCCCCCCCCCTACTCCAAATCCCACCTCCCAGCACAACCCTCCCCCGCCCCAAATCCCTCCTCCGGAGTGTCCCCAAAGAAGTATGACCTGGGGCGAGACAAGGGGTGGGCAGGAGGGACAGCTGCCCTGGGCGCTGTGGTATCATGGTGGGGGGCATAGCAGGGAGATTGGGGGGGGGATTTGTGTTGGGAAGGGAATTTTGTTTTTGGAGGGGTGCTAACGAATACCCCCCCCCCAACCATCCCTGCTAGCGCAAATTCCCCCCTCGGAAAAAAAATGTCCCCTCCCAACACAAATCCCCCCCCCCCAATCTCCCTGCTCCTCCCACCTCATATGATACCACAGCGCCCAGGGCAGCCGCCCCTCCTGCTCACCCCCTTGCCCCGGGCCCTGGTCATACTTCTTTGGGGACACTCTGGAGCACAGGATTGGTGTGGAGGTTGGAGCAAAGGAAACACAGTAGAAGAGTGAGGAGCATGGATGACCATGTAGAGGAGGGTGTGTCCTTTACCTTGACTCGGGTCTCAGAATACACTCAGCTCTCTGCTGCACAGTGTGTGATGTAAGATCCCCCCCTCCCCTCCATCTGACTCCGGGAGCTCATAAATTCTGCGTTATTACATACCTACCAACTTTTTGAGATGGGAATGAGGGACACCTATCAGCAAAAGCATGCAGGCATAGGACACACCCCTTGCCACCCCCCCCCCCCCCCCCCTTAAAGGAGAATTGTACAAAAAAAAAGATTGGTTAAACCCACAAGGGCTTTATTAACCACTATTATTCCTTTATATTGGCTTTTGGAATTTACAAATGCCACAATATAGAAATCAGGTGAAAGGTTTAGCGCTGGAAAACACCTTTGATAGATAAAAAGTGCATTTTATATACATTTTATAGAGATCAGACCAAAATGAGGGACAAATGAGGAGGAATGCGGGACAGAGGGACATTGTTCCAAATCAGGGACAGTCCCTCGAAATCAGGGACAGTCTCTCAAAATCAGGAACAGTCCCTTGAAATCAGGGACAGTTGGGAGTCATGTTATTATGTGCTTTAGGAGTCTGTAGGGGACAGGGGGCAGCAGATAAAGGGGCACAACTTATGTTGGAGGATTTGTTTCATCTCTGTGTGTCCCCTGAGGCCGGTCACTTTACTGGGGATATGGAAGAGACTACAAACCAGGGGCGGACTGACCATTCGGCCACTCGGGCACTGCCCGAGGGCCCCAGGTCACTACAAACACAAAAAAATACATGTGTTTCATAAATAATTTTATTTTGCTAGAAAATTCCTCAGAACCCCCAAACATTGTGTGTGTGTATATATTTTTTTTTAGCAGAACCCTAGGGAATAAAATGGCGGCTGTTGCAACTTTTTATGTCACACAGAATTTGCGCAGCAATTTTTCAAACACGTTTTTTTTTTTTTCATGAATTTAAAAAACAAAAACACTAACGTTAGCCCAATTTTTTTGTATAATGTGAAATATGATGTTACGGCGAGTCTAACATACCAAATTGCGCACACTCGTGGAATGGCATCAAACTTTGGTACTTAAAATTCTCCATAGGCGACGGTCTAAAAATTTGTACAGGTTACCAATTTAGAGAGGAGGTCTTGGGCTAGAATTATTGCTCTCGCTCCATTTGCGGCGATACCTCACATTACTGATTTGAACGCTGATTACATTTGTGGGCACGACAAACATATGCATTGGCTTTTGCGTGTGAGCACACGAGAATGGGGGCACTTTAAAAAAAAAAATATAATAATTTTTTTTTCTATTGTTTATTTTATTTTTTATTTTTACATTTTCCCTTTAATTTTTTATGTATTTTTTTTTTTTTTTGATCACTTCTATTCCTATTTTAAGGAATGTAAACATCCCTTGTAATAGGAATAGGGCTAGAAATAGGCTAGAAAGCCTGAAATAAAAAATAAGATAAAAAGATCTTGGCCTTTCCAGACGAATACACAAGTTTTTACATCTGCCGGGCCGGACATGACGTCATAACGCCGTGCTCGGGCCTCCGAAGGTCATAGAGACTGCTAGGGACCATCTGGTTCTGGGTATTCTCTATGGTGAACTTCTGCCGCCACTTCTGTGGATTTACTATTCCTGTGGATTTTTTGCCTTGTTATGGATTACTTGAACTTTGCTGACAAACTCACGTATGACTACCCAGTGGGGCACTTAGAGAGCTTTGCACAGGAATGTATGCTGAAGATGTTTTGGAGAATCCTTTCTGTGCTACCATCAGTGGCAGCCTGTCCATTAGCATCTTGGAGAACCATTTCTGTGTTACCATCAGTGGCGGCCCGTCCATTAGCATCTTGGAGAACCATTTCTGTGTTACCATCAGTGGCGGCCCGTCCATCGTCCATTAGCGTCTTGGAGAACCATTTCTGTGCTACCATCTGTGGCAGCCTGGCCATTAGCATCTTGGAGAACCATTTCTGTGCTACCATCTGTGGCAGCCCATCCATTAGCATCTTGGAGAACCATTTCTGTGTTACCATCAGTGGCGGCCCATCCATTAGCATCTTGGAGAACCATTTCTGTGCTACCATCAGTGGCAGCCTGTCCATTAGGCCGCGTACACACGCGCGGACTGTTTGCCCAACCTTGTTCGTCAAACAGTTTCGGCAAACAGTCCGCTCAAAATTTGCATGAGCGGACTTGCCCACACACGAGCGGACTGTTTCAGCGAACTGTTTGCCAAACAGTTCGCTCAACTTTTGAAATGAACGGACTCGCCCGCGTAAGGAGGAGGCAAATCCGCCCATTTCGAGCGCGTGTACAGGTAGGCGGGGCCCGCGAAGGAGACGTCGCGGGCTCCGCCGCCTGGAATGGGCTTAAAGGGGAACCCCAACGCCGAAAAAAATCGGCGTGGGGGTTCCCCCAAAGTCCACACCAGACCCTTGTCCGAGCACGCTACCCGGCCGGCCAGGAAAGGGGGGCGAGCGAGCGCGCCCCCCCTCCTGAGCCGTACCAGGCCGCGTGCCCTCAACATGGGGGGTGCCTTGGGGAAGGGGGGGCCGCGCGGCCCCCCCACCCCAAAGCACCTTGTCCCCATGTTGATGAGGACAAGGGCCTCTTCCCGACAACCCTGGCCGTTGGTTGTCGGGGTCTGCGGGCGGGGGGCTTATCGGAATCCGGGAGCCCCCTTTAAGAAGGGGGCCCCCGGATACCGGCCCCCCACCCTATGTGAATGAGTATGGGGTACAATGTACCCCTACCCATTCACCTGTGAAATAAAGTACAAAAAAAAACACAACACAGGGAAAAAATATTTTATTGCACAGCTCCGGGGGTCTTCCGTCTTCGGGGGTCTTCTCGCCGGACTCCTCCGCTATCTGTGTGTAGCTCTTTTGCTAGCGGAGGAGTCCGGCTTTCTTCCTCCCCGCCGCCGGCCTCTTCTCCCGACTTCGGGGGTCTTGTCCCCCTCTTCGGTTCTTCTGCCGGGCCACCGCGCCTTCTTGTAGCTCTTTTGCAGGCGGTGGCCCGGTCTTCTGTCGCCGCTGCCTTCCGTTCTTCTGTCGCCGCCTTCGGTTCTTCTGCCGGGCCACCGCGCCTTCTTGTAGCTCTTTTACAGGCGGTGGCCCGGTCTTCTGTCGCCGCTGTCGTCGCCGCCGCCGCCGCCTTCCGTTCTTGTTCTTGTTCTTCTTCTTCTTCTCCTGGAGATGTTGACTCGACGAGCTCTCCGGCCGGAATGCCAGAGCCGCGCTGTGCGGTCACATGGTATATGTCACATGGGTTGGTCACATGGGTTGATGTCACATGGGGACTATGACATCGTAAGGGGGCGGGGTCACCATGTGACCAACCCATGTGACATATACCATGTGACACCGCCCCATTGTCACTATATAAGTGACCGCACAGCGCGGCTCTGGCATTCCGGCCGGAGAGCTCGTCGAGTCAACATCTCCAGGAGAAGAAGAACAAGAAGAAGAACAAGAACGGAAGGCGGCGGCGGCGGCGACGACAGCGGCGACAGAAGACCGGGCCACCGCCTGTAAAAGAGCTACAAGAAGGCGCGGTGGCCCGGCAGAAGAACCGAAGGCGGCGACAGAAGAACGGAAGGCAGCGGCGACAGAAGACCGGGCCACCGCCTGCAAAAGAGCTACAAGAAGGCGCGGTGGCCCGGCAGAAGAACCGAAGAGGGGGACAAGACCCCCGAAGTCGGGAGAAGAGGCCGGCGGCGGGGAGGAAGAAAGCCGGACTCCTCCGCTAGCAAAAGAGCTACACACAGATAGCGGAGGAGTCCGGCGAGAAGACCCCCGAAGACGGAAGACCCCCGGAGCTGTGCAATAAAATATTTTTTCCCTGTGTTGTGTTTTTTTTGTACTTTATTTCACAGGTGAATGGGTAGGGGTACATTGTACCCCATACTCATTCACATAGGGTGGGGGGCCGGTATCCGGGGGCCCCCTTCTTAAAGGGGGCTCCCGGATTCCGATAAGCCCCCCGCCCGCAGACCCCGACAACCAACGGCCAGGGTTGTCGGGAAGAGGCCCTTGTCCTCATCAACATGGGGACAAGGTGCTTTGGGGTGGGGGGGCCGCGCGGCCCCCCCTTCCCCAAGGCACCCCCCATGTTGAGGGCACGCGGCCTGGTACGGCTCAGGAGGGGGGGCGCGCTCGCTCGCCCCCCTTTCCTGGCCGGCCGGGTAGCGTGCTCGGACAAGGGTCTGGTGTGGACTTTGGGGGAACCCCCACGCCGATTTTTTTCGGCGTTGGGTTCCCCTTTAAGTTCATTCCAGGCGGCGGAGCCCGCGACGTCTCCTTCGCGGGCCCCGCCTACCTGTACACGCGCTCGAAATGGGCGGACTTTCCGAGCAGGAACAGTTTGCTCATTTCGAAAGTAGCCTACACACTGGCGGACTGTTCGCTCAAACACAGTTTCAGCGGACAGTTTTTCGGAATTTCCGAAAGACTTTGTCCGTCCAACTGTCCACTGAAACTGTCCGCTGAAAGCCCACACACGAGCGGACTGTCCGCCCAAACACTGTTCAGCGGACAAGGTTGGGCGAACAGTCCGCCCGTGTGTACGCGGCCTTAGAGTCTTGAAGAACCGTTGCTATGTTACCATCAGTGGCGGCCCGTCCATTAGCATCTTGGAGAACCATTTCTGTGCTACCATCTGTGGCAGCCTGTCCATTAGCATCTTGGAGAACCATTTCTGTGTTACCATCAGTGGCGGCCCATCCATTAGCATCTTGGAGAACCATTTCTGTGCTACCATCAGTGGCAGCCTGTCCATTAGAGTCTTGAAGAACCGTTGCTATGTTACCATCAGTGGCGGCCCATCCATTAGCATCTTGGAGAACCATTTCTGTGCTACCATCAGTGGCAGCCTGTCCATTAGCGTCTTGGAGAACCATTTCTGTGCTACCATCAGTGGCAGCCCGTCCATCGTGCACTAGCGTCTTGGAGAACCATTTCTGTGCTACCATCAGTGGCAGCCTGTCCATTAGAGTCTTGGAGAACCATTTCTGTGCTACCATCAGTGGCAGCCTGTCCATTAGAGTCTTGAAGAACCGTTGCTATGTTACCATCAGTGGCGGCCCGTCCATTAGCGTCTTGGAGAACCATTTCTGTGCTACCATCAGTGGCAGCCCGTCCATTAGCGTCTTGGAGAACCATTTCTGTGCTACCATCAGTGGCAGCCTGTCCATTAGAGTCTTGGAGAACCGTTTCTGTCCTACCATGAGTGGCGGCCTGTCCATCGCCCATTAGCCTCTTGGAGAACCATTTCTGTGCTACCATAAGTGGTGGTCCATCCATTAGCATCTTGGAGAACCATTTCTGTGTTACCATCAGTGGCAGCCTGTCCATTAGAGTCTTGAAGAACCGTTGCTATGTTACCATCAGTGGCGGCCCATCCATTAGCGTCTTGGAGAACCATTTCTGTGCTACCATCAGTGGCAGCCTGTCCATTAGAGTCTTGGAGAACCATTTCTGTGCTACCATCAGTGGCAGCCTGTCCATTAGAGTCTTGAAGAACCGTTGCTATGTTACCATCAGTGGCGGCCCATCCATTAGCGTCTTGGAGAACCATTTCTGTGCTACCATCAGTGGCAGCCTGTCCATTAGAGTCTTGAAGAACCGTTGCTATGTTACCATCAGTGGCGGCCCGTCCATTAGCGTCTTGGAGAACCATTTCTGTGCTACCATCAGTGGCAGCCTGTCCATTAGAGTCTTGGAGAACCGTTTCTGTCCTACCATGAGTGGCGGCCTGTCCATCGCCCATTAGCCTCTTGGAGAACCATTTCTGTGCTACCATAAGTGGTGGTCCATCCATTAGCATCTTGGAGAACCATTTCTGTGTTACCATCAGTGGCGGCCCATCCCCCTATATGCAATGGGTAGATTCATGCATAGCATGAATCTATCCACGGGCACCTTGGCCACCCCCTATTCATGCGCTCGCCCCCTTTCAGGGCACCGGGTGAATTAATTACAAGGGCCAGGGTTTTTTTTAAAGCACTTATTAGAGCCAGAGGTTCTAATAGGCTTCAAAATAGGGTGGGCTTGGGTCGCAGAGAATGTTCTGATCCCACCCAGGGTGTGTTACAACAGTGAATTCATATTTGCTGTTGAAACACTGATCCTCAATCACTACTCCTCAATCGGGTCAATCAGAAGTGGGTGTGAGACCCGTTTTCTGATTGGCCAAATAGAGAAGACTCCCATTTGGCTGCCGAGGAGGAGGAAGGAAACGTTAGCCCCTGCCGCCGTGATGTCCCGTGGAGAGCAGGAGAACAGGAGGCCCCCCCCGAAACAGGGAAAGCCGCCGGTGATGGGGTAAGTGCAACCGACCGGGGGGGGGGGGGGTGCTGGCATACTGTTTGCCGCCCCCCACTAAAGAACTTTGTTGTTCAGTTCAACTGTCTGCTGCGAAGGGGTGCATGTAAGGCATATCAAAAGAACAGGACTTTACAACAGGGGACTGAAGAAGTTAGAGAAGACACAGTACATAAGTATAACGAGCAGAGTGCCGTCCAGAGGAAGCTAGATTGCTGTGTCTAAAGACCACTGTAATTGCATCTGTAGCACACCCCCCTGTAGGGACTGCTGATGAACTTGGATCCCCCCGCACTTCAGAGTCAGGGAACGGTCCGTGACTTTGTTTTTGTTATTTATTGGGGGTTGATAACTTGGATAGGGATGAGGGGTTATGGAATGCCCACTTGACTTCAGCAAAACTTTGGCAACAACTTCAGGGACATCTTTCTAAATACAGTCTATATACAGTGAGTCTCCTCTACTTTCCAGGGGGATTGGCCGAGGCCTCATAAATATTCCAGGCAGCTCCTGCTAACCTCCACCCACTAGCTCCAGAACATTCTCTAATGTCCCAAAAACAGGGGAAGGCACCAGAGGAGCTGTCAGAATGAGTCATCCAGCCCTAACTCACTGAACCCTGACCCAGATTCCACAGCTCAGACTTAGCCCTGAGCTAACTGAAATTGACCTACTCTAACACAACCTACACTACTTCTAGCACACACTAGAGGGTACTAAATGTCACTCACTAAAGCAGCCATCCAGCCAGAAAACAGGTGACAATGCAGAGGTAATGGATGATCTGCTAGTGAAAGAGTGTTATGCTTGGCCCCTTCACTGGCAACCGGTCACCCATATCCTGGGACACAGCATTATGACTCCACCTGGGGACCTAGCCCGGAGTCATGGAAGAGAGATGTAGAGGAGGGGGTCCCAGGAAGGACCCAGGAAGGACATGGGGTTATGGAGACGTATGCATCCTGTGTCCAAACAGCAACATAGAAGACATTATCACTGGGAGTGAGGTGACGGGACTGCTGGGTTGGTGGACACCCCCCCCCCCCACTCTCCATGCTGAAACATCCTCCACAGCAGCTGAAGGGAAAGGAGAGAAGGAAAGCCAACAGCAAGCGGCACGGGGGGGGGGGGGCATCACAAGGGAAGCCTGGGCAGTAGGGGGAAATCAGCACTGCATGTAGTGATTACGGTGTGCCCAGGCACGCCTGGTACTCCCCTTGCGCATGCCTATGCCACATATTCTGCCTAAAGTTTAGGCATTAGCGACTGCAGTTCCACTGTGTCCCCACTAGGGCGTTCCAAGCCCCACCCACAAGTCGATGCTGATAAATGCTGTCAGATACTGAGTAAGTCCACTTCAGCTCCGGAAGGTTTACCCCCCCCCCCCCCCCTCATAACCATGACATTTTTTGTAATACACACTCACTGTGTTAATTTAACTGACAATTGCGTGGCCGCGCGACGCTGTACCCGAATAACATGTATGTCCTTTTTTCCCCACAAATAGAGATTTCTTTTGGTGGTATTTGATCACCTCTGGAGTTTTTATTTTTAGTGCTATAAACATATATTGATTGTTTTGCGCAAAATTTATAGCATCTACAAAACGGAGGATATATTTATGGCATTTTTATTATTATTTTTTAATTTATTTTTTACTAGTAATGGCGTCAATCCGCGATTTTTAGCAGTACTGCGACATTACGGCGGACAGATCGGACACTTTTGAAACTTTTTTGGGACCATTGACATTTATACAGCGATCACTCCGATCAGTGCTATAAAAATGCACTGATTACTGTGTAAATGTCAAAGGCAGGGAAAGGGGTTAACACTAGGGGGCGATCAAGGGGTTAAATGTGTTTCCTCAGCATGTTCGAACTGTAAGGGAGAGGGGACTGACTGGGGAAGAAGACAGATTGTTGCTCCTGATTACTAGGAACATCAGATCCCTCTCTCTCCTCTCCTATCAGAACGGGGATCTGTGTGTTTACATACACACAGATCCATGTTCTGGCTCTCGTGCCCATGATCGCGAGTGGCCTGGCGGACATCGCTGCCGCCAGCCACGTGCACCAGATCCCCCACCGTGTATCGGGCACGTGCCTGCTATCGCCCTTAAAGGTGCCAATGTGCACCTATGGCGATTTGCAGGATCATGCCGACCTGCTGCAGTATAATGACCGCAGCCAGTCGGCAAGTGGTTAACACTGGGAAGATAGAGATCTGTGTTCCTGCTTAGCAGATTTCTGACTCCCCTACTAGCAAAACTGGTTAGAGGGTTAAAGTGTTAGGGTTTAGGGTTAGAGTTTAGTTTTAGAGGATTAGGGGTTAGGGTTTAGGGTTAGGATTTAGGGTTAGGATTAGAGGGTTAGGGTTTAGGGTTAGAGGGTTAGGGTTAGAGGGTTAGGGTTAGAAGGTTAGGGTTAGAGGGTTAGGGTTTAGGGTTAGAGGGTTAGGGTTTAGGTTTTGAGGGTTAGGGTTTAGGGTTTATGTTTTGAGGGTTAGGGTTTATGTTTTGAGGGTTAGGGTTTAGGGTTAGGTTTAGAGGGTTAGGGGTTAGGGTTAGAGGGTTAGGGTTAGAGTTTAGGGTTTAGGGTTAGAAGGTTAGGGTTAGTGTTAGGTTTAGGTTTAGGGTTAGAGGGTTAGGGTTTCGGGTTAGAGGGCTAGGGTTTAGAGTTAGAGGGTTAGGGGTTAGGGTTTTTCTTTGAAGAACAAGGTTAGGACTCAGGGATTGGAATAGGGTTTAGGGTTAGAGGTTTAGGGTTTAGGGTTAAGGTTTAGGGTTAGAGGGTTAGGGTTAGGATTTAGGGTTAGGGTTTAGGGTTAAGGTTTAGTGTTAGAGGTTTAGGGTTGGAGGGTTAGGGTTTTCCCTTGAAGAACAAGGTTAGGACTCAGGGATTGGAATAGGGTTTAGGGTTAGGGTTAGAGGGTTAAGGTTTAGTGTTAGAGGGTTAGTGTTAGAGGGTTAAGGTTAGAGGGTTAGGGTTAGTGTTAGGTTTAGGGTTAGAGGGCTAGGGTTTAGGGTTAGGGTTTAGGGTTTGAGGGCTAGGGTTTAGGGTTAGAGGGTTAGGGGTAGGGTTTTCCTTTGAAGAACAAGGTTAGGACTCAGGGATTGGAATAGGGTTTAGGGTTAGAGCGTTAGAGGGTTAAGGTTTACGGTTAGAGGGTTAGGGTTAGGATTTAGGGTTAGGGTTTAGGGTTAGAGGGTTAAGGTTTAGTGTTAGAGGGTTAGGGTTAGGCTTTTCCCTTGAAAAACAAGGTTAGGACTCAGGGATTGGAATAGGGACCTCCTCCAAAGGTCAAAGATCAGCAGGTGGGTTCCCATAGGTCAATGGTCAAGAGGCGTGGCTGACCCACCCACACCAAAGTGTTCCTCCTACCCCAATTAAGTCAGGGGAATGAACAAATCAGGGAATGAACAAGTCGAGAAAAACGCCAAACGATCGGCGGGCTGGTCACCGGCGGGCTGCAAACCCAAAAGAGGCGATCACAAACATGTAAGTGATTTTGCCTGTAGGAGGCGCCGCCTGCAGCGTATATATATATATATGGGGCGGTTGGCAAGCGGTTAAAGTTAATTCCTTGCCCTGGCAATTTCTATCCCCAGCTCTGGTCCCTTGTATTGGCCATGCTGTCAGCTCTTCTGCCACCTGTCCTTGACAAACTGTTTCTTCATTTGGCACTGCCAGGTGCCACAGAGAGAGGTCCCTTGGGGGGGTGGGCATTAGAATTCTGCTAGGGGGGCCCCCATGAATTGAAGTCATTGAGAAAACAAAATCCTTAAATAATTTTGACTTTGACAACAGGTTTCAATAGCACTAGCCTCCATCTTCATTGCGGTGCTGTAGATCCCTTTGGGAAGAGCCCAGACGTTGGATGGTTTGCAGCCTTTGCAGCGCTTTGGTCCTGCCGCGGCCCTCAATCACACAACGTCATGTTACCGCCTCGGGGTACATCCGTGTAACACGTACGTGCGCCTGCTTTACTTTACTCTGCAGCCTTTTAACATGACTTGGTGTGCCTGCGTGCCGGATCCTGAGACAGGGCTTCACCCCGTCACTTTGTCCCTGCCAGGATTCTGTTTATTCCAGACCAGAAAATGAATCGCAGCCGCCCCTCCCCTCCCCCCACACACCCATCACAGTTCCATTTTGTTACTTTGAATTTTAATGTTCATAAAATGACCTTTCCATTATTGCTGCAAATTACGTCCGACTTCCCCCAAAAAAATGTAAATGTTGTTTGCTTGCAAGCAAGGCACATTGGGGTGCCACCAGAGGATGTCCCCAGAAATACAATGTATCCGACCCCCTCAGAGATGTCCTCTATTGCAGCTGACCAGTCCTTACATGTAGAGGACTTTTTTATTTTTTTTCTCCTTTAACACACTTCCTGCCCCAGGGTGGCAACGCTCATTGACTGCACTGTATCTATGGAGAAGCCGATCGGTCACCCTACCTCGATTGTCTCCAAAATGCGGCCCCTTTGTTCACTTTTATCCGGCCCTTGGAACACTTTTCCTCCCACTGATACTCATTGTTGGTAAACACTGTTCATCTTACTAACCTCAACAGCAGGGCACTATTCCTCCCACTGATACCAATGATGGGGCACTATTCCTCCCACTGATACCAATGATGGGGCACTATTCCTCCCACTGATACCAATGATGGGGCACTACAACTCCCACTGATACCGATGATGGGGCACTTATCCTCCCACTGATACCAATGAGGGGGCACTATAATTCCCACTGATACCAATGATGGGGCACTATTCCTCCCATTGAGACCAATGAAGGGGCACTATTCCTCCCACTGATACCAATGAGGGGGCACTATTCCTCCCACTGATACCGATGATGGAGCACTATTCCTCCCATTGAGACCAATGAGGGGGCACTGTTCCTCCCACTGATACCGATGATGGGGCACTATTCCTCCCACTGATACCAATGAGGGGGCACTATTCCTCCCACTGATACCGATGATGAGGCACTATTCCTCCCATTGAGAAAAATGAAGGGGCACTATTCCTCCCACTGATACCAATGAAGAAATGCTATTCCTCTCACCGATACCAATGATGGGGCACTCTTCCTCCCACCTATACCAATGATGGGGCACTATTCCTCCAGCGGACACCAATGAATAAATGCTATTATTCTCACTGATACCAATGATGTGGCACTATTCCTCCAATTGATACCAATGATGGGGCACTATTCCTCCCACTGACACCAATGATGGGGCACAATGTCTCCCACTGTCACCAATGATGGGGCACTATTTCTCCCACTGATACCAATGATGGGGCACTATTCCTCCCAGAAATGCCAATGATGGGGCACTATTCCTCCCACTAACGCCAATGATGGGGCACTATTCCTCCCACTGATACCAATGATGGGACACTATTTCTCTCGCTGTCACCAATGATGGGGCACTATTCCTCCCACTAATGCCAATGATGGCGCCCTATTCCTCCCACTTACACCAATGATGGGGTTATTCCTCACGTGGACACCAATGATGGGGCACTATTCCTCCTACTGATGCCAATGATGATGTGGCACTATTTATCCCACTGACATCAATGATTTCGCCTTCTAATATAAATATAGAAAAGTGCGGCACTAAATGAGAATGGTAATGGACCATATAATAAAAACTATTGTTTAAACATGCAAAAACTTTTATTGTGCAAACATAATTAAATGTACACAAAAATAGAAAGTGCAAAGTTAATGAAATTTAACGTCCACACTGTGAAAAGTGAAAAAAAAACCACTAAAATGGAGTCTGAAAAATAAGTGAAAAAAACAACAAAAGTGTTGAAGTGTTGATCCCGGTAGATATCAGCCTCCAAGTATGAAGACAACGAATGCGTGAAAATAAAGTAATGGGAGAAACCACCACCGATAAAACTCAGGCTTACCGGAGCGTATGGACTCAACAAGGCATATGCCAAATGAGTCGTCAAAGCTTTGCGGTGACAATGCACCGATGATTGGGGACGTCAGCGTTTAGGGATGTTTGACACCAGAGGTTGCAGTCACACTTTCTCTCCCATCAATAGTAGACAAGGGTGGACATGAAGGTAAATATAGAAGGGGATCTCAGGTACCAGAATCATTACTTTCCCTCCCATTGATAGTAGACAAGGGTTGACATGATGGAGGATATAGAAGCGGTTCTCAGATATAGGGATCTTTACCTTCTCTTTCTATTGCCGGTAGACAAGGGTGGATATGAAGATGAATAAAGAAAGGGATCTCAGGTACCAGGATCATTACCTTCTCTCCCATTGCTAGTAGACAAGGGTAGACAGGATGAAGAATATAGAAGGGGATCTCAGGTACCAGGATCATTACCTTCTCTCCCATTGCTAGTAGACAAGGGTAGACAGGATGAAGAATATAGAAGGGGATCTCAGGTACCAGGATCATTACCTTCTCTTTCCATTGCTGGTAGACAAAGATGGACATGTTGGAGAATATAGAAGGGGACAGGGCTGTCTTTAATATTGATTGGACCCTGGGCAAAACTTTTCTTGCCCCCCCCCCCCACCCCCCACCCAGTTTTGCTCTCCACCTGCTCTGAGACATACAATAAATAGCAGCTAGACTGAAAATCAGTTTGCTGTATCAGATCAGGCAGCTATTGCGATTGGTAGCCAGAGGTTACAGCATATCATTACCGCTCACTGACTGGTTTCTAGAGGTTACAGCACACATTACAGCTCACTGATTAGTTTCTAGAGGTTACAGCACATGATTTACTGTGGATATGACCTCAGGGGGGGCATAATATACATATCATGCCCCGCCTGAGGGGGGGGGGAATGATATCCCCTATTTACATATGAATGCCGCCACTATTTACCTATGAATGCCAGTTATTTACATGTAAACACAGGGTCTGCAGGTGAGTCATCTGTACACAACAATAGGGCAGAGCTGGGCAGCGTTAGTAGCAGCACTTCACACTGAGATATTGGGACACAGCACATGACTAAAACCTGCTGCCCCTTTTGCCCTGCCTTAAAAACGGCCCTGGAAGGGGATCTCAGGCACCAGGATCATCACCTTCTCTCCTATTGCTAGTAGACAAAGACATCAGGTACCAGCATCATTACTTTCCCTCCCATTGATAGTAGACAAGGGTAGACATTAGGGAGAATACACAAGGGGATCTCAGGTACCAGGATCATTACTTTCCCTCCCATTGATAGTAGACAAGGGTACACATGATGGAGGATATAGAAGCAGATCTCAGATACAGGGATCTTTACCTTCTCTTTCCATTGCCAGTAGACAAGCGTGGACATGAAGATAAATATAGAAGGGGATCTCAGGTACCAGAATAATTTATTTTGCCGCGTATACACGACCGGACTTTCTGGCAGAAAAGGTCCAACAGTCTTCCCGACGGAGTTCCGTTGGACTTCTGAACGAACGGACTTGCCCACACATGGACGGACTAAAGTCTGTTAGTTTCTGAACGTGATGACGTACGACGGGGCTAGAAAAGAAAGTTCAATAGCCAGTAGCCAATAGTTGCCCTTGCGTCGTATTTGGTCCGTCAGACCAGCACACAGACGAACGGTTTTCCCGATAGAAATTGAGTCCATCGGACAGATTTGAAACATGTTCAATTTCTAGGTCCATCTGAATTTTTTAAGAAAAAAGTCAGATGAAGCCTACACACGATCATACTATCCGACGGAATGATTACGTTGGACCTTTTTTGCCAGAAAGTCTGGTCGTGTGTACGCGGCATTACTCTCCCATTGACAGTAGAAAAGGGTTGACATAATGGAGGATATAGAAGGGAATCTCAAGTACCTGGATCTTTACCTTCTCTTTCCATTGGCAGTAGACAAAGGTGGACATGAAGGAGAATATAGAAGGGGATCTCAGGTACCAGGATCATTACTTTCTCTCCCTTTGATACAAGGATCGACATGATGGAGAATACAGAAGGGGATCTCCGATATAGGGATCTTTACCTTCTCTTTCCATTGCCGGTAGACAAGGTTGGATATGAAGGTCAATAAAGAAAGGGATCTCAGGTACCAGGATCAATACATACTCTCTCATTGCTTGTAGACAAGAGTGGACATGCTGGAGAATACAGGAGGGAATCTCGGGTTCCAGAAGCATACTTTCTTTCCATTTGCTAGTAGACAAGGGTGGACATTATGGAGAACATAGAAGGGTATCTCAGGTACCAGGATCATTACCTTCTCTTTCCATTGCTGGTAGACAAAGATGGACATGTTGGAGAATATACAGTGGTGTGAAAAAGTGTTTGCCCCCTTCCTCATTTCCTGTTCCTTTGCATGTTTGTCACACTTAAGTGTTTCGGAACATCAAACCAATTTAAACAATAGTCAAGGACAACACAAGTAAACACAAAATGCAATTTGTAAATGAAGGTGTTTATTATTAAAGGTGAAAAAAAATCCAAACCATCATGGCCCTGTGTGAAAAAGTGATTGCCCCCTAAACCTAATAACTGGTTGGGCCACCCTTAGCAACAACAACTGCAACCAAGCGTTTGCGATAACGTGCAATGAGGCTTTTACAGCGTCCTGGAGGAATTTTGGCCCACTCATCTTTGCAGAATTGTCCTAATTCAGTTACATTAGAGGGTTTTCGAGCATGAACGGCCTTTTTAAGGTCATACCACAACATCTCAATAGGATTCAGGTCAGGACTTTGGCTAGGCCACTCCAAAGTCTTCATTTTGTTTTTCTTCAGCCATTCGGTGGTGGACTTGCTGGTATGTTTAGGATCATTGTCCTGCTGCAGAACCCAAGTTCGTTTCAGCTTGAGTACACGAACAGATGGTCGGACATTCTCCTTCAGGATCTCTTGGTAGACAGCAGAATTCATAGTTCCTTTTATCACGGCAAGTCTTCCAGGTCCTGAAGCAGCAAAACAGCCCCAGACCATCACACTACCACCACCATATTTTACTGTTGGTATAATGTTCTTTTTATGAAATGCAGTGTTCCTTCTACGCCAGATATACTTGGACACACACCTTCCAAAGAGTTCCACTTTTGTCTCATCGGTCCACAGAATGTTGTCCCAAAAGTCTTGGGGATCATCAAGATGTGTTGTGGAGAAATTGAGACGAGCTTTGATGTTCTTTTTGCTCAGCAGTGGTTTTCTCCTTGGAACTCTGCCATGCAGGCCATTTTTGCCCAGTCTTTTCCTGATGGTGGAGGCATGAACGCTGACCTTAACTGAGGCAAGTGAATGAATGACTTGTATAGCGCTACCTATACGAACTGAATCGCCTCAGGGCGCTTTTCTTGCCACCGGTGTCCATCTGCAGCTATTTATGTGGTGCTTAACCTGTAGAGACCCGACACACTTACAACATTGACATACACATACACATATTATGGCCAATTTTTTTGGACAGGGTCTAATTAACCTACCAGCATGTCTTTGGAGTGTGGGAGGAAACCAGAGCACCCGGAGGAAACCCACGCAGGCACAGGGAGAACATGCAAACTCCAGGCAGATAGTGTTGTGGTTGGGATTTGAACCAGCAACCCTATTGCTGCTAGGTGAAAGTGCTAACCACTACACCACTGTGCTGCCCGCAGTTCCTTGGACGTTGTTGTGGGGTCTTTTGTGACCTCTTGGATGAGTCGTCGCTGCGCTCTTGGGGTATTTTTGGGCGGCCGGCCACTCCTGGGAAGGTTCACCACTGTTCCATGTCTTCGCCATTTGTGGATAATGGCTCTCACTGTGGTTCGCTGGATTCCCAAAGCTTTGGAAATGGCTTTATAACCCTTTCCAGACTGATAGATCTCAATTACTTTCTTTCTCAATTGTTCCTGAATTTCTTTGGGTCTCGGCATGATGTGTAGCTTTTAAGGATCTTCTGGTGGACCTTACTGTGTCAAGCAGCTCCTATTTAAGTGATGCCTTGATTGTGAACAGGTGTGGCAATAATCAGGCCTGGGTGTGGCTAGAGAAATTGAACTCAGGTGTGGACAACCACAGTTATAGTATGTTTTAACAAGGGGGGCAATCACTTTTTCACACAGGGCCATGATGGTTTGGATTTTTTTTCACCTTTAATAATAAACACCTTCATTTACAAATTGCATTTTGTGTTTACTTGTGTTGTCCTTGACTATTGTTTAAATTGGTTTGATGTTCCGAAACACTTAAGTGTGACAAACATGCAAAGGAACAGGAAATGAGGAAGGGGGCAAACACTTTTTCACACCACTGTAGAAGGGGTTCTCAGGTACCAGAATCATTACCTTCTCTCCTATTGCTAGTAGACAAATGAGGACATGATGGAGACTATAGCAGGAAATCTCAGGTACCAGGATATTTACCTTCTTATTCCGTTGCCAGTGGAGACAAGGGTGGACATGATGGAGAATATAGAATGGGGTTTCAGATGCCAGGAATATTACCTTCTCTCTCATTGCTAGTAGACAAGGGTGGACATGATGGAGAATATAGAAGGGGGGCTGACATCACATTTAAAATGGCGGCACCCATCAGAAAACTCGGGGCCTTTGGATGTCTACACAAGGGAAGA
This sequence comes from Lithobates pipiens, assembly GCF_037356315.1. NCBI lineage: Eukaryota > Metazoa > Chordata > Amphibia > Anura > Ranidae > Lithobates > Lithobates pipiens. Next base: position 32,705,705 of record NW_027507764.1, on the reverse strand, counting down.
TTTTACAGGTAAATAACATGACTAAAATACATGCATGAAAAAGTATATGAGAATACTGCTGTTGAAATGCATTGCCTGATGACAGGGTCTCTTTAAATTTAGGACATTGCAGGGATTTTTGGCTGCGTCCTTTACATTTATAGCCTCTATAAAATTGGGGCTGCTATATTTTCATACGTCCAGAATTTATTTCTGGAAAGACGATGCTATTAATATCCCGTATGTACAGCCAAGGAAGACGATCCCGGGATAAACAATCTAGTAAATATCATATTATATAAACTTATATGACACCACATAATGGGCAATATGTGTACACAGCCATCCAATGAGATGTACACCTTCCCCGATAGTGTAAGGCCGCGTACACACGGGCGGACTGTCTGCCCAACTAAGTCCGTCAGACAATCCGACAGACAGTCCGTCCTACTTTCGAATGAACGGACTTGACCACACACGATGAACAGACAGTCCGCCGAAAGCTTGCGCGATGACGTGTACAGCACGTACGACGGGACTAGAAATACGACGTCCAATACACTGCAATGCAACCTTTCGCCATGTAAATCCTTTCTGAGCATGCGCCATTCTTAGTCCGTCGAACTAGCCTACTCACGAGCGGACTGTCCGCTGAAACCAAGTTTGGACGGACAATATTACGGAAATTCCGAAAGACTTAGTCCGCCAGACTGTCCGCCGAAAAAGTCAGCTGAAGCCCACACACGAGCGGATTGTCCGCTGAAACACGTTTCAGCGGACCAAGTCCGTCAGACAGTCCGCCCGTGTGTACGCGGCCTTATCCTTTCTCTCCAAGCAGGTGCCCGATGGAAAATTCTATCATAGAGGGTTTGGTACAAACTGGCTTCATAAACTTTAAAACCCAACTCAACTTTAAGTTAATTATTAAATACATTCCAGATGCAATATAAAAAAACGCAAAAGGTATGCAAAACAGCCACAGCCTGAAAAGAAAAGCCTGTCCCCTGCCAGCATGCTGCAGAAAAGATCCCTTTGTTATACAGTATGTGTGGAAGCAGCGGTCTCCCCGCAGAGATCAGACGTGCCCGATGCTGAAGCTATAGCTTTCCATCATCGCATCCAAGATGGCGGCACCCAATAGCAGTCACATGGCTTTTGGAAGGTTTTTATTTTAAAGGTAAATAATATGCATAAAATACACTACATGCACAAATACAGGTGCATCTCAAGAAAATTAGAATATCATCTGAAAGTTAATATATTTCAGTAATTTAATCCAAAAAGTGAAACTCATATATTTTATATAGATGTGTTACACACAGAGTGATATATTTCAAGCATTTCTTTCTTTTCATTTTGATGATTATGGCTCACAGCCAATGAAAACCAAAAATTCAGTATCTCAGAAAATTTTGAATATTACATAAGACAAATAAAAGGATTTTTAATACTGAAAAGTCTGTCCATGTACAGTATAGTGTGCACTCAATACTTGGTTGGGGCTCCTTTTGCATGAATTACAGCATTGATGCGGGGTGGGTTGGAGGTGATCAGCCTGTGGCACTGCTGAGGTGTTATGGAAGCCCGGGTTGCTTTGATAGCGCCCTTCAGCTCCTTTGCATTGTTGGGTCTGGTGTCTCTCATCTTCCTCTTGACAATACCCCACAGATTCTTTATGGGGTTTATGTGTCTGCCGATGTGCCCGCCGATCCCCGATGTGGCCACCTATCCCCTATGGGCCCGCCAATCCCTGCTGCCGATGGGGTAGTTGCCGTTGGACCTGCAAACAGCGAGGGGGGGTTAAGGTGCCACGGGGGGGGGGTGGGGGGGTGGTTGTTTGCCACCCCCCCAAATAAAAGAACACCAGCCGTCAACGGCTTGGTCTACAGTTATGATCAGGGGTGGCGGAACCGGCTCCTGATCATGTGGCCACTGTGACAACCAATTACAGTGGTCACATGATTAGGCAGACCTTCCTTACCAGGAATAGCCGATATAAAGGGACACTGAGGCTGGGTGGGATAGGGGTTAAAGAAGGTGGAGTAGGTATGTAAGTACATGCCTGTTAGGGTTGGGCTCAGCCCTTCCTTCTCTGAGCTGGCCGCTCAGCTGTTGGCTAATTACCAGCTCCTTTCTCTCCACAGTGACTCAGCTCTTGATGATATCCTGCTCGTCAGTCCTGCCTACTTAAGCCATTCAGCCCAGAGGAGCTCTGCCTTTGCCTTGGTCAACATCACAGAAACTTTATCCTGCAATCCTATTCAAGACATGCTTTTTTGACATCCTTTCTGGCTCCAGATCCTGCTTGCTGTTTCACTACATTGATACCTGACTTCTGGCTTGGCTGACTATCCGTTCCGGTTAGTGAACTCTGGCTATGTTTTGACTATGTTTGTTCTTTTTACTTTTATTATTAAAGTGCAATTTAACTGTACTTCTGTCTCGGCCTGATTTCATGGTTTCTGACAATGCCTTGGTGCAAAATTTGTATCAGGTCCTCCTTGTGCAACCTCCCACCATTGCTGCCTCCCTCTTGCTTGCTATCCCTAAATACATGTACCGTATCAGGTAACAATGGATCTTTAAAGAGGAAGTAAACCCTGATGAGTTTACTTCCTCTTTCATTCCCTGCAAAGGTAAAGCATAATGGACTACTATGCATCGCATAGTAGTCCATTATGTGTCACTTACCTGACACAGGAGCCAGCGATGTCACCACTGTCCCCTGTAGTCCGGTGCATCCATCTTCTCGGTGGGTCTCGCCGCTCCGCCGCTGTCATTCGGCGAAGCCGCAATGACGTCACTCCCGCGCATGTGCACGGGAGCTGCCATGCGAGGCATATCGCCGTTGACAGCTATTTCTTGGACCTACAGGTAAGCCTTAATCTAGGCTTACCTGTAGGTCAAAGTGTGTTGTAAGGGTTTACAACCACTTTAAGTGCCAGTTCACACCATAAAAGGGTGCATCCGTGGTTTTGCGCATTCCCGCGTGGTGCTTTTTTGGCAGCCCATTGATTTTAATGGGCTGTTGAAAGTGCGAGTGCCAAAAGCACCACGCCAAAAATAACAAAATAACAAAAATAACAATCAAACATACATAAATAGAATACCTATGAATAGTGCTGCAGAGAGCGACACCTCATGTAATCTGCCGCCTGGTGGACAAGAAGACTCTTACCAGAGCAAATGGACTCTTTAAGATAAAAAAAAAGTCAAATTTGCCTGTGTATCCATATGGTCCCCTGCTCAGAGTCATAAGCCTCCTCTAGGTTCCTCTACAGCCTCATAGATGCCACATCAATAAACAGCCAAGTGGAAGGAAAAAGCCAAGGAAGCCACATACTGTAAGACCACATTAAAAATGTTGCCCTAAAAAAGACTCAAATTACTCACGATATAAAACACTGATAGGCGCTCACCTGTAAAAAGCCGATCCAGGGAATCAAAGCAACAACTTCCTGGGTGTGGCGCGCATTGTGACGTCATGAGCGGCAGCTTCATCCTACACGTTTCGTCACATCCGACATCATCGGGGGAGCTGAAGCCATGCTCTGTCACTACCATATAGTACTCACAACTGGGGGAAACCGGAAGTAGAGTCGGAATGTATGGGTACGAGCAAAAAGTACGGCAAGCATAACTTTTAACCACTTCCAGACCGCACTATAGTCGAAAGACGGCTACAGCGTGGTAGTCCAGTTCTGGGAGGGAGTATCTATTGACATATTCCCAGAACCCCGCTCCCTGCATGCCCTCAGGGTGCTCATTGGGCGTGCTCTGTGATTGCTGTGTCCTTCGGACACAACTGATCACAGATCGAGGTAAAGGACCAATCACAGCGGCCCTTTACCATGGGATCAGCTGTGTCCAATCATAGTTCATCACATGTAAAGGAATGCCAGTTATCTGAATTTCCTTTCCTCAACGCTGTCACTGTGTGAGGAAAGGAAAGCCAATAACCGGCTATCCTGTGACAGGTGACATTGATTATCTGTGCAGCTCCATCATCAGTGCCCATCAGTGCTGCCTCATCAATGCCCATCAGCGCAGCCTCATCAGTGCCCATTAGTGTTGCCTCAGCAATGCCCATCAGTGCAGCCTATCAGTGCCCATCGGTGCAGCTTCATCAGGGCCCATTAGCGCAGCCTCATCAGTGCCCATCAGTGCCGCTTCAGCAATGCCCATCAGTGCCCATCATTGCAACTTCATCAGTGTAGATGAAAATTACTTATTTGCAAAAGAGAAACAAAGAAAACATTTTTTCCCCAAAACCCCAAATCCCAAAAGGGGGTGAAAGTGCCCGGTAGGCAAGTGGTTAAAATGTGGTACCAACCATTCGGCTTTCAGAAATGGTTATCTATGGTTTCAAATTTTTCCTGTTTACACTTCAGGAATGCTCTGGATTAACAGGAGTCGATTACGGTTTATATTTTTAGAATGCCAAGAAGTTAAAACAAACAATCGCCGTACTCCGGTAGCTTTCAGAACATGACGTGGTTGTGCACACCTGCGACGGGTTGGGTGGGGAGAGGGGGGGGTCGGTGATTACCCGCTGAAGCGTGATAAAGTGAAAGTCGTCTTGGCAGAGCCGAGGAGCAACGTGGAGGTTCCGCCAGGAGTGACGGCTCTGACAAGCGCGGCCCGTACCTTTTCACTTGTCCAAAAAACTTGAAATAACAATCAACATGCTTTGTGTGCAAACAGTGCAGACGGTGATAAGATTCCTGACATTCCACCATCGGAGAAAACCCACAGAGCCGATCCATCATTTGTAACAACACGTCCGCGCCTCGCTTTAACTTCCTTAATTTGCTCAAATCAGAAAAATCTTTCAGCACCAGCGAGTCCGGCTTGTGTCAATACGTCCGCCGCAAACTGGCATAACTGTGAGCTCTCCCTGGTTTCATAATGCAGAGGTCGGTTCACCGAGATCGGCATGATTATTAATTTTTCTAATTTTTGCCGGGGATTTAAATCCGACATTCAGTCTGGCACGGTTGTGCTGACTCCTTTCCTGGGCTCAAATGTCTTCCTCTATATTCGCTGCACACTGTGAGCTTCTCACCATGTGCATTAGAAGCTGCAGTGGGTCACACAGGGCCTCCTTTATTTCCTGGCTGGAGGACATCCAGTATCCTCTTGAGCAGCCTTTTTCAACCAGGGTGCTTGGAAACTCTGGGATGCCTTGTGGTTTCCTGAGGGGTGCCTTGGCAAAATGCCTAAAAATTGCCCAATTGTATACAGGTGGTGGGTGGATGCAGCCTGCCTTTTAGTTACACAAAGCCATTTCATTGTGCACCATTAAAACCTTCTAGCTGCCAACCTTTTAACGATCATTGACATAATCAATTGATAAGGAGGGTGTCATTCCTCTACAAAGCATCCTTCTGTGACCCTCCCCTGTTTCTCTCCATCAGCTTTGGAGTCACATAAGTTGAGGAAAAAACATTGAAACACTTTTTGCACCTCTGTGCGGATCAGTCAAGTTCCTCCACCCCAACTATCCATAATTTTGAAAGATGCCTCGATATTGTCCATAAATTTGAAGGATGCCTTGAGACTGTCCATCATTCTGAAGGATGCCCTGAGACTGTCCATAATTTTGAAGGATGCCTCGAGATTGTCCATAATTTTGAAGGATGCCTCGAGATTGTCCATAATTTTGAAAGGTGCCTCGAGATTGTCCATCATTTTGAAGGGTGCTTCGAGATTGTCCATCATTTTGAAGGGTGCCTCGAGATTGTCCAACATTTTGAAGGGTGCCTTGAGACCGTCCATCATTTTGAAGGATGCCTCGAGATTGTCCATAATTTTGAAAGGTGCCTCGAGATTGTCCATCATTTTGAAGGGTGCTTCGAGATTGTCCATCATTTTGAAGGGTGCCTCGAGATTGTCCAACATTTTGAAGGGTGCCTTGAGACCGTCCATCATTTTGAAGGGTGCCTCGAGATTGTCCATAATTTTGAAGGATGCCTCGAGATTGTCCATAATTTTGAAAGGTGCCTCGAGATTGTCCATCATTTTGAAGGGTGCTTCGAGATTGTCCATCATTTTGAAGGGTGCCTCGAGATTGTCCAACATTTTGAAGGGTGCCTTGAGACCGTCCATCATTTTGAAGGATGCCTCGAGATTGTCCATAATTTTGAAAGGTGCCTCGAGATTGTCCATCATTTTGAAGGGTGCTTCGAGATTGTCCATCATTTTGAAGGGTGCCTCGAGATTTTCCAACATTTTGAAGGGTGCCTTGAGACCGTCCATCATTTTGAAGGGTGCCTCGAGATTGTCCATAATTTTGAAGGGTGCCTCGAGATTGTCCATAATTTTGAAGGGTGCTTCGAGATTGTCCATCATTTTGAAGGGTGCCTCAAGATTGTCCAACATTTTGAAGGGTGCCTTGAGACTGTCCATCATTTTTAAGGGTGCCTCGAGATTGTCCAACATTTTGAAGGGTGCCTTGAGACTGTCCATCATTTTGAAGGGTGCCTCGAGATTGTCCATCATTTTGAAGGGTGCCTCGAGATTGTCCATCATTTTGAAGGGTGCCTCGAGATTGTCCATCATTTTGAAGGGTGCCTCGAGATTTTCCATCATTTTGAAGGGTGCCTCGAGATTGTCCATCATTTTGAAGGGTGCCTCGAGATTGTCCATCATTTTGAAGGGTGCCTCGAGACTGTCCATCATTTTTAAAGGTGCCTCGAGATTGTCCAACATTTTGAAGGGTGCCTCGAGATTGCTCATCATTTTGAAGAGTGCCTCGAGATTGTTCATCATTTTGAAGAGTGCCTCGAGATTGCCCATCATTTTGAAGGGTGCCTCGAGATTGTCCATAATTGTGAGGGGTGCCTCGAGATTGTCCATAATTTTAAAGGGTGCTTTGACTGAAATAAGGTTGAGAAACACTGTAGTAGTGAATGGCTAAAACTGTCCATATTTTTTGTAACCCATTTGGAAAATGTTCTTTCCCTTTCTTGATCAAAGACTAAATGGGAAATGAGAAGAAAACTCTCCAAAGTAATAAGAGGCCCACCAGTGCCCCAACTGGAATATCACTCCCTAATTCTTGCTATAGTGACAACTCAAATTTTTGGATTTTGGCACAGGCAGCACTTGACAGGTGTTCTTATCCCTCTCCACTCTATACAAAACTATATATATATATATACCCCTCACATTTTTGTAATTATTTTATTCTATCTTTTTATGGGACAACACTGAAGAAATGACACTTGTCTACAATGTAAAGTAGTGAGTGTACAGCTTGTATAACAGTGTAAATTTGCTGTCCCCTCAAAATAACTCAACACACAGCCATTAATGTGTAAACCACTGGCAACCAAAATGAGTACACCCCTAAGTGAAAATGTCCAAATTGGGCCCAAAGTGTCAATATTTTGTGTGGCCACCATTATGTCCCAGCACTGCCTTAACCCTCTCGGGTATGGAGTTCACCAGAGCTTCACAGGTTACCACTGGAGTCCTCTTCTATCCTCCATGATGACATCACGGAGCTGGTGGATGTTGGAGATCTTGCGCTCCTCCACCTTCCGTTTGAGGATGTCCCACAGATGATCAATAGGGTTTAGGTCTGGAGACATGCTTGGCCAGTCCATCACCTTTACCCTCAGCTTCTTTAGCAAGGCAATGGTGGTCTTGGAGGTGTGTTTGGGGTCGTTATCATGTTGGAATACTGCCCTGCGGCCCAGTCTCTGAAGGGAGGGGATCATGCTCTGCTTCAGTATGTCACAGTACATGTTGGCATTCATGGTTCCCTCAATGATCTGTAGCTCCCCAGTGCCGGCAGCACTCATGCAGCCCCAGACCATGACACTCCCACCACCATGCTTGACTGTATACAAGACACACTTGTCTTTGTGCTCCTCACCTGGTTGCCCCCACACACGCTTGTCACCATCTGACACCAAATAAGTTTATCTTGGTCTCATCAGACCACAGGACATGGTTCCAGTAATCCATATCCTTAGTCTGCTTGTCTTCAGCAAACTGATTGCGGGATTTCTTGTGCATCCTCTTTAGAAGAGGCTTCCTTCTGGGACGACAGCCATGCAGACCAATTTGATGCAGTGTGTGGCGTATGGTCTGAGCACTGACAGGCCGACCCCCCCCCCCCCCCCCACCCCTTCAACCTCTGCAGCAATGCTGGCAGCACTCATACGTCTATTTCCCAAAGACAACCTCTGGATATGAAGCTGAGCACGTGACCTCAACTTCTTTGGTCAACCATGGCGAGGCCTGTTCTGAGTGGAGAAGAAAAGCCAAGATAATTTGAAATGCCCCGCACTTGGACTACAAGTATGTGAATAAGAATATAAGCTGCTCCCCTCAAAAGTGCAAAGAAACTTGACTTTGTGAGTTGTGGGTTGTGAAATGGTAAAGGGGGCGCTGCAATAAAGTGGTAACAATAAAGTGCTCTAGTGTTTAATACCGCAGGTATCTCACTATTTAATACATACTGCAATATACATTAAATACATATAATTATTCAGCTCAAAAAAAGTGTATATATATATATATATATATATATATATATATATATATATATATATATATATATAAAAATAACTGGCTTTGGATATACTATAAAGTGTAAGTAAAGGGTTGATACTCGTCTTTGGTCCCTCGCCGGGTCTTCCTCCTGTGTGCTGTTTTCTGGCCATCTTCATTGGCCGGCACAGGATGACATCACCCCTGCGCATGCTCAGGGATGGCACTGGGGTTGCAGTGAGCAGGCAGGTAGGTGCAGTTTATTGCAGAAGAGACATTAGATGAAGCCAGCCTGCCTTCCCACCAAAATATAACTGACATCAGCACATCACAGGCCACTGAAATTCCCCAGCTGGGGGGAGGGGGGGGGATATTTTCTTTCGTATTTCTTTAGTGGTGGAAGCCGCCATTACCGTTTTTGTTTTGACTGCAGAGGTAACGCAGTCGCGCGTCTAACAATGCAGAGAGAATGACGGCACAAGAATACCTGAAATAGCTCGGCTAAACCTGTCCATCATGATTAGTGTCGGCCACAGTGGGCGGCAGCCTAGGGGCACCAGACGCTGGCAGGTCTTTACACGAACAAATCCCACAACAAGGGATCTGAGTACACATTACAGAAATGTCATTATTGATGTCACTTCTGTATTTATTTTATTTTTTCAAAAATGTGCTGCTGTGGGGAGAGGAGGACTCTTATTCTGGGGTCAGACCAGTTCTACGGCACTACTGCCGAGACCAGAAATAGCATGGACCCCACAACCCCGTGACTCCTGTATATAACCCGGATTTACCAGTCATGTCCCCGTCAATCAGACTGAACTCCGCTATGGTGACCTCTGCTCCAGACGGCGGCCCTCTCCTTATTTCAGGCACTTGTAACCATTATCCCGGCCCTCCAAATATCACCAGCGAGAGGCGACATTCATAGCTGTCACCAGTCCCAAGGAGAGACCTGATCCCTCATCTCAGGTTACTGAGTGTTGTGTGTACAATACAAACACCCAACACACGGGCAACCACAACACGTCAACAACGGGACCTGTCCCTCTAAATGAAGGGCAGGTCAGGCTTGGTGTCTTGTGCCCGGGTGCAGGTGGGCAAGGTGGGCAGATCCAATGATCTAACAGGTGGTGGGCACAGGATGATTTGCACTGTGTGACATAATTATATTTTATACAGAGTGACTTCCTTTTTATAAATCTAATTGCTAATCTGTAAAAATATGTAAAAACTCATCAGATCTTCACACACTTCCATACTTATACAATGAATACATATTATTATTGTTGTTATTATTATTATTTTTATTATTATTGTTATTTATATTATTATCATTACTGTTATTATTAATTAAATTATTATTATTATTATTAATACTACTATCATTATAGTCATTACTGTTGTTGTTATTATTATTATCATCATTATCACCATTATTGATATTATCCTCATCATAATTATTGGTAATATTATTACTGTTATAATCACTGTTATTATTATTATTACTGGTATTATTATTATTATCACCATTATTGATATTATGATTACTATTATCATTGCTGTCTTTATTAATATTATTATTATTATTACTGGAATTATTATGATTATTAATATGAATATTATTAATACTAGTATCATTATTGTCATTACTGTTAATATTATTATTACTATTATTACTGGTATTATTATTATTATTATTATTATTATTATTATTATCATTATCACCATTATTGATATTATTATTAGTGTTATCATTATTATTACTGTTTATTATTATTATTATTATTATTATTATTATTATTATTATTATTATTATTATTACTATTATCATTATTGTCATTACTGTTAATATTATTATTACTATTTTTACTGGTATTATTATTATTATTATTATTATCATTAATATCATCATCAGTATTATTATTACTATCATTATTATTACTGTTATAATCACTGTTGTTATTATTAATATTATTATTATCAGATGTTATTATTATTATTATCATTATCAAATATTATTATTATTATTAGCATTATCATAATTATTGATATTATTATTACTGTTATAATCATTATTATTATTATTATTATTATTATTATTATTATTATTGTTATTAATAATAAATATAAATATAATATAATATAATAATAATATAATATAATGTAATATAATATTAATATAAATAAATATAATAATACAAATTTTAATTATAACAGTAATGATGATGATAACAGTAATAATAATATCAATAATGATGATAATAATAAAAATGAAGGATGATAATATTAGCAATAATAATAATACCAGCAGTAATTATAACAGTAATAATAACAATAATAATGATAACAGTAATAATAATATCTATAATGATGATAATAATAATAATAATACCAGTAGTAATAATAATAATATCTGATAATAATAATAACAACAGTGAGTATAACAGTAATAATAATGATATAATATTAAATTACTGTTATCATCATTATTACTGTTATAATTACAGTTTTTATTATTATTAATAGTATTGCTAATATTATTATTATTACTGCTGGTATTATTATTATTATTATTATTATTATTATCATCATTATTATTATTATTACTGGAATTATTATTATTACTATTGATAAATGTATTACTATCATTATTACTGATGAACAGGATACAGCAACTTTACAAGAAGACCTCGATAATGCAGAGGGGTGTCAAAAAAAGAGGGGGAAGGGGATTGGGACTTTGAAACGCGTAGGTATAAAGAGTTCAGTTTATTATATAATTTAACATACAAACGCATAATCAGGAGTAAGTGTATATCCAATACAATTATAATAACTGGTACAATTCATAAAAATGTATATGTATACATACAATGTAGATGGGTTGCCACATGATTATAGACTATTAATATAATAACATTAAATATACTGTCAGATATCAATTGAATGATAGGCACACGGCATGTAATAGCTCTACGCATTTTGTGCTCTTCAGGAGCGTGCGTGTGAGTTCAATAAAATATAATAGAAGGAGTTGCTGTGTGGTCTGATCCTACCCAAGGAAAAAAGAAAAATCACAAAAAATGAAATAAAACCAAAGTATAAAAACCCGCTCTCTACCATTCTTACAAGGTTGACCATATAATACAAGTGTGGCATTGTAGATCGGGGACTCCCAAAGGGGGGCATCTCCAACGGGAGCTAATGTAGAGGGATGGGCAACTATATGGCAAATGAGGTTCAATGTAGGGAAATGCCAAGTAATGCACTTGGAATCTAAAAATATGAATGCAGGCTAAGCGCTAGGGGGAGAACCTCTGAGGGGAATCGAGAATGGAAAAAGATCTGGGGGTCCTAGTTGATGACAGACTCAGTAATATCATGCAATGCCAAGCTGCAGCAAGCAAGGCCGGTAAAGTATTAACTTGAATTAAAAAGGATATTTACTCCAGAGAGAGAACTATAATTCCATCACTTTAGAAGACTGGTTCAGCTACATCTCTGGAGTATTCTGTCCAGTTCTGGTCACCAGTCCTCAGGAGGGATGTGCTGGAACTGGAGAGGGTCAAGAGAAGGGCAATAAAATGAATAAGGGGACTGGAGGACCTCAGTTATGAGGAACGACTACAAGCACTGAACGTACTCTCCCTGGAGAAGAGACCTTTGGGAGGAGATAAGAATAAGGGGACTGGAGGACCTCAGTTGTGAGGAATGACTACAAGCACTGAACGTACTCTCCCTGGAGAAGAGACCTTTGGGAGGAGATAAGAATAAGGGGACTGGAGGACCTCAGTTGTGAGGAATGACTACAAGCACTGAACGTACTCTCCCTGGAGAAGAGACCTTTGGGAGGAGATAAGAATAAGGGGACTGGAGGACCTCAGTTATGAGGAACAACTACAAGCACTGAACGTACTCTCCCTGGAGAAGAGACGCTTGAGGGGAGATAAGAATAAGGGGACTGGAGGACCTCAGTTATAAGGAATGACTACAAGCACTGAATGTACTCTCCTCGGAGAAGAGATGTTTGAGAGGAAATAAGAATAAGGGGACTGGAGGACCTCAGTTGTGAGGAATGACTACAAGCACTGAACGTACTCTCCCTGGAGAAGAGACCTTTGGGAGGAGATAAGAATAAGGGGACTGGAGGACCTCAGTTATGAGGAACAACTACAAGCACTGAACGTACTCTCCCTGGAGAAGAGACGCTTGAGGGGAGATAAGAATAAGGGGACTGGAGGACCTCAGTTATAAGGAATGACTACAAGCACTGAATGTACTCTCCTCGGAGAAGAGATGTTTGAGAGGAAATAAGAATAAGGGGACTGGAGGACCTCAGTTGTGAGGAATGACTACAAGCACTGAACGTACTCTCCCTGGAGAAGAGACGCTTGAGAGGAGATATGGTAGCCATTTACAAATACCTCAATGATGGTTCTGGCGTTGGGAGGAAACTGTTCGGTCTCAGGTCTCTCAAGAAGACACGGGGCCACTTAATGAGGTTGGAAGAGAAGCGATTTAACCTTAAACTACGTAAGAGGCTCTCTACTGGAAGGATGTGGAACTCACTTCCATAATTGGTGGTTTCCAACAGGTAGTTTCAATCATTTCAAAAGACTTTTGAATGGGCATCTTATTGAATACAATATATAAGGATATGGGAAGTAATAGTGACATAAATACACACACACACAGGTTGAACTTGATGGACTGGTGTCTTTATTCAACCCCACCAACTATGTAATTATTATTATTATTATTAATAATAATATTATTATTATTATTATTGTTATCATCAGTATTGTTTAACCACTTAAGCCCCGGACCAATTTGCAGCCAAAGGACCAGGCCCCTTTTTGCGATTCGGCACTGCGTCGCTTTAACTGACAATTGCGCGGTCGTGCGACGTGGCACCCGAACAAAATTGGCGTCCTTTTTTTCCCACAAATAGAGCTTTCTTTTGGTGGTATTTGATCACCACTGCGGTTTTTATTTTTTGCGCTATAAACAAAAATAGAGCGACAGTTTTGAAAAAAATGCAATATTTTTTACTTTTTGCTATAATAAATATCCCCAAAAAATATATATAAAAAAACATTTTTTTCCCTCAGTTTAGGCCGATACGTATTCTTCTACATATTTTTGGTAAAAAAAAAAAAAAAATCACAATTAGCGATTATTGATTGGTTTGCGCAAAAGTTATAGCATTTACAAAATAGGGGATTATTTTTTTAGCATTTTTATTAATATTTTTTTTTTTTACTAGTAATGGCGGCGATCAGCGATTTATATATATATATATATATATATATATATATATATATATATTTATATATTATATATATATATATATATATATATATATATATATATATATATATATTCATATATATATATATATATATATATATATATATATATATATATATATATATATATTCATATATTTATATATATATATATATATATATATATATATATATATATTCATATATATATATATATATATATATATATATATATATATTCATATATATATATATATATTCATATATATATATATATATATATATATATATATAATATATTATATATATATATATATATATATATATATATATATATATATATATATATATATATATATATATATATATATATATATATATATATATATATATATATATTTATATATATATATATATATATATATATATATATATATATATATTTTTTTTTTTTTTTTTTTTACTCAATCTAAACTAAAGGTTGTATTTATAGATATTACCTTGGTGACAGGTTCACTTTAATTGGTTTCCTATTGTATTTGGAGTGATACATTTTTGTTCTTATCAAGGCAAATAAAGTCTAAAGGGCAATTAGCATTATCTGGGATATGATTGACTTGTGTACAATTCCTCGGCATTGGGAACAAATGACACGGTTGAGCCTCACCTTTCCGAGGCCTAGAAATGCGATGACCTCCCGCCACCTCCATCCATCCTCCGCTGCACTCTTGACACGTGACGAGGGCAGCATGCGTTCCCCTTCAGACCTGTCACCCCCTGGAGGAGAGGGAAGATCTCCCAACTCATCAGTAACAGGATTGGCACTCCAATCTCAAATTCCTTCCTCCAAGTGTCAACAGCCGGCCTGCTTAAGGATATCCCATTACTGATTATCTTCGATCGGGGGTGATAGGCGGGGGTCGGAATGGGGCCCGTCTATGACAGGCGAGTGTTTTTACAAGAACAATGGCTAATGGATGGGATAACATGGAGGATTATCATCCTTCTCCAGCATTATCTATCCATTGGATTTAAAAATTCCTACCCTGGAGGGCTCTGGGAGAAAAAGGTGCTTTCGAGGAAAGTGGGGATCATTTCGTCGTTTTTGGAGTAATTGTACACTCTGAAGTTTTTCATCTGGGCTTCTTACTGTAAATTGTTAACCCACCTTTATAATAAAATCTGCAGTGCAGTCAAGAGGCTGCTGTAACAGGGGAGGGGGCTGCGCATGAACAGGTTTGTGGACAAGCAACACAGCAGCTCCATGATTCTTTCTATAATCATTGGGGTGCGCTCAACGTATCATCGTTCCAAGCTTATATGCAGATCAATGAGAATGCTAGTAATCAGGTCCCTGGCCATCTCCAGGTCTCAACTCTCCACTGGGGGGCCCACTGCAATACAAGTCTGTCCTAGCGTTGAACCCACAACCACCTCACAGTAGACATGTGCATTTCGTTTCGTTCCGAATCAAAATTCGGACGAATTTTCATTATTCGGACATTCGGATGCATCCGAATTACCGAATTACAATGCTAACGAATTCAAACGAAATTCGAATCAAATTATAAAAATTACATTTTTCGACCCGAATTTGGGTCCATGTATCTCGGGGCCACTTATAGCTAGAAACCCCAAATTTGGTATGCAAATACAGTAGAACTAGCACTACAACATCTCCATCTGGGGTTTCTAGCTCCAAGTGACCCCGAGTTACGGGGCACCAAAAAGTCGGGTCGCAAAATGTCATTCTCTGCTAAAGAAAAGTGCTTGACATTTTGTGACCCGATTTTGGGGCCCCGTAACTCGGGGTCACTTGGAGCTTGAAACCCCAAATGTAGTGCTAGTTCTACTGTGTTTGCATACCAAATTTGGGGTCCCTAGCTATAAGTGGCCCCGAGATACGTGGCCCCAAAGTTGGGTCGAAAAATGTCATTCTCTTCTGCAGAAAAGTACTTGACATATTGTCCATATCTCGGGGTCACTTGGTGCTAGGAACCCCACAACTTGTGGCAGGTGACGTGGCAAGTAGACAATCCACAACTTGGTCATGTGGCACTCATGGCAGGTCACGTGGCACTCGTGGCAGGTGTCATGGCAAGTGGAAAATACACTTGTGGCAGATGATGTGGCAAGTGGACAATACACAACTTGTGGCAGGTGATGTGGCAAGTGGACAATACACAACTTGTGGCAGGTGACGTGGCAAGTGGACAATACACAACTTGTGGCAGGTGATGTGGCAAGTGGACAATACACAACTTGTGGCAGGTGATGTGGCAAGTGGACAATACACAACTTGTGGCAGGTCACGTGGCACTCGTGGCAGGTGACGTGGCAAGTGGACAATGACATACAGCAAAAGTACTTGCCTTGCGATCGACATCCGTGACTTCTTCAATCAGGCATGCTGACAACTTCAATGAACAACTTCAATGATGTGATAAATATAAATGAAATAAGATGTGTGTGTTTTTTTTTACACTGCAAGTATGCGAAGTTGATGTGACAGATGTATATAAGTAAGTAACCATCTTCCAAAATTTCTAATTCAAATAGAAAAGATTAGAAAAAAATATAATTTAATAGAATAAAATAGAAAGAATATACAACCATCTTCTGAAATTCAAAATTCAAATAGAATAAATTAGAATTTTCGAATAGAATGAATTCAAATTTTTTAATTAATTCATTTTAAATTTGGATAGAAAAGATTATAATAAAATAGAAAATAGACTAGAAAAATTATAGAACTGAACAGAATAGAATATATTATATTTTATTCTGTTAAAATCTTTTCTATTAAAATCGAAATCATTATATACTAAATTTGAATTTCAGAAGATGGTGGTTTTATAATATATATATATATTTCTTTCCGACATTCGAATTTCATATAGAATGAATTAAAATTTGAATAGAAAAGATTAGAATAGAAATAGAGAATAGATTAGAAAAACAATAGAACAGAATAGAATATATTATATTTTATGCTATTCTTTTGTTTTTCTAGTTGATTCTTTTATATTCTATTAAAATCTTTTCTATTAAAGTCAAAATCATTATATACTAAATGTGAATTTTGGAAGATGGTTAAATGTATATATATATAATTTTTTTTTTAATAGATGCTAATAGTCTGCAAGAGATCTGCAAAAAAATGAAATAGATGTTAATATACTGCAGGAGATCTGATGGAAATATTTTCGGATGCGACCGATTTTTCGAATTTGGTAGAAAACGAAATCCGAAAACGAATTTAACTAATACAACTAAACGAAATTAATTAATTCATGAATTAAAACGAAACGATATGAAACAAATGCTACCCCCCAAATCCCCCTTTCCAACACAAATCCCCTCCCCCCAATTTCCTTCTGGTGCCCGCCCACCTCACATGATACCACAGTGTCCAGGGCAGCCACCCCTCCTGCCCACCCCTTGTCCCGGCCCTGCTGTGCGGGGACTGTTTTTATGAATGGGAGGTTACCTGGGCTTTTATGGCCCAGAACTGGATGTGTTGGTACATAGCACTGTAGTCCATTTCAGGAGTGGGTGGAGGAGGGTGGCTACATTCTCACATAGAGTGGGACCATGTAGACCGCATGTAGCCACCCTGATAATCTAAGTTTGAGCAAAGCATTTTATACATTTATAAATTTCTGTCTAGAGCACGGCGATGACATCAGGTGATGGTATTGAATATGGTATTCAGTGCCTTGAAAAAGTATTCATACCCCTTGAAATTTAACACATTTTGTCACGTTGCAGCCAAAAATGGAAATGTATTTTATTGTGATTTTATGGGGTAGACAGGGGCGGACTGACCATTTGGCCACTCGGGCACTGCCCGAGGGCCCCGTGCCACTAGGGGGCCCCATCAGGGTTGCCAGCCTCAGTAAAACCAGGGACAGTATGTAAAAATCTGTGTTTTTTTTTTACATCTGTCTTTAAAATGTCCCTTACCGACATCCCTTTGGTCTAAAAACCCCGAGATTATAGCTGCCCCACCTCTCCAGTACCTTCTCAGCCAATAGAAACATGTCTGTGTATACCGTGTGAGGGTATACTGTGTATATGTATACTGTGTGTGTGTGCGTTTGTGTATACTGTGTGGCCCCATAATGTATGATTGCCTGGGGGGGGGCCCATAATTGCCTATTGCCCGGGGGGGCCCCCATGAGTTATCAGTCCGCCCCTGGTGATAGACCAACACAAAGTGCCACATAATTGTGAAGTGGAAGGAAAATGATAAATGGTTTTCAACATTTTTTACAAATAAATATGTGAAAAGTTTGGCGTGCGTTTGTATTCAGCCCCCCCCCCTTTTTACTCTGATACCCCTAATTAAAATCTAGTGGAACCATCGCCTAGTTAGTCAATAGAGTCCACCCGTGTGTAATTTAATCATAATACAGCTGTTCTGTGAAGCCCTCGGAGGTTTGTTAGAGAACTTTAGGGAACAAACAGCATCACGAAGGCCAGGGGACACACCAGACAGGTCAGGGATAAAGTTGTGGAGAAGTTTATTTGAAAAGTTTGTCTGGGGGTAAAAAATAAAAAGGTTGGTCATTGGGCTTATTCACCAATATGTGACGAACGCGGGTATCATAGCCCTTCCCTCCTCACGAACTCGTGACAAAGGAGCGCCCAATCTCACGCCGCGCTGCCACTTACGTAACAACGCTACTCTCAGCTGCACCCAGCACAAAGATTTTCCAGCTTGCGGGACCACAATCTAGGTGCCAGCAGCCTGAGAGCGATTTTCACTGGGCTAATTAAGCAATTAACCCTCTAACTGCCGCTGCCCCTCTTTTGGACCAAGCAGGAGGAGACTTGTAATTTTAGCAATACCAAGTATGATTTTAGAACAATCGTTTGTAACACGGACTGTCACCACAGGTAGGTATGTTAAGAGGATTTATCCTTAAACGTAGCACTTTGGAAGAGACAGGTTCTTGTCAGTGGCGGAATTACCAGAGTCGCAACAGTCACACTTGAGATGGGGCTCTGGCATTCCGTCACTGTGGGGGGGGGGGGGGGCCCAGCGGGGTTGCTATTCAGAAAGCTTTTCTCTCGTGTAACAGCAGCACAGAGACACCGGCATTGATAGTTCTATTTCCCCCTCCGTCTGTCCTCTCTCGCATGGGATGACAGCTGATCTGTTCCCCCTTCTCCCCCCATGGACACCCTCCCAAAATTGGAAGCCCGGGGCTCGGATGGAAGGGGGGCCCATCATGGTTTCTTGCACCGGGGCACTGAAGGTTCTAGTTACGCCTCTGGTTCTTGTTTAGTTTGCATTAAAGGATATGTAAAGGCTCGTTATTAAAAAAAAGAACATGTACTTACCTCCTCTGTGCGGTTGGTTTTGCACAGAGTGGCCTCGATTCTCCTCTTCTGGGGTCCCTCAGTGGCACTCCTGGCTCCTCCTCTTTTTGAGTGCCCTGTTACAGAGCCACTCTCCCTGGGGGGGGGGGGGGCCACTCGTGTGGAGACTCTCCCGTGTCCTGCTGCCGCTTCCGTCGCCACAGACAGCGGGACTCGGCCCCGCCTCCCTGCTCCCGCGTCATTGGATTTGATTGACAGCAGCGGGAGCCAATGGCTGCACTGCTATCAATCTATCCAATCAGGACCCGAGACACCAACTGGAGCTGGTGTGCTCGCCCCCCGTCGCTGCAAAGACCAGGTTCAGGTAAGTAGAAGGGGGGCTGCATCAGAGAAGGTTTTTCACCTTAATACATAGAATGCATTAGGGTGAAAAACCTGGAAGGTTTACAACCCCTTTAACAGCTTAGGGACAAGCTTACCGCTTTTCAGAATAAGGATTTAATAATGAAAAGGTCAAAATTGGTGCAAATAAAATATTTACAGAAAAAAGAGTTTCAAAGAAATAAAGACATAATACAGCAACAAAGAAAGACGGTAGAATTCAGGAGGAAGGATACTTGCAATCAATGAGCCAGGTTATCGGCTCTCAAACTTGACAGATGTTCCAGATTTAATGGTGTAGCACCGGCTCCTGAAGAGCATGCCCTATGTGTTTTTGTCATCTAATATTCCTGGAACCACAGTTTGGTTTTGGGCTCAATTACACAAAATTTTGGCCTCAGTACCAGTCTGGCTGGATTGCATTGTGTTCTGCCTGACCATGGGTGGCGCTGTCATCTCTGACAGGTGATGAAACGCAGTCTAGTTAGGTGCATTAAGTGTCTATTCTCTCTCGCAACCAGCCTAGTGGGAGTTTCCTCTTGCTGTGCATTCTGGGAGAGGGTACTTAAGGTGCTGATGTCACATGCTGATGCTTCGGGGTTCTGGTCCAGAAGGGCTTTCTGTCTGCTTGGTCCTGGTCCTCCTAACCAGCCCCCAGGGCTCTCATGGCCTGGGGTGCGGATCCATCCAATTTCAAGTCTCGGGCCTGGCTGGCCCGAGGCAAAGTAACCGAAGGAAGGATTTGCAGGTGGTCCGGTGCAGTCTCAGTTTGTGGAGAGGCCCAGCAACTGGAGAAGCATCCAGGGAAGGACTCTTTGGGAGAAGGCCACGCAAAGGTTGGCTTCTCGGAAAGGAGCCTGGAGGCTCAGTTGAAAGACCCCAAGCAAATCTGATCCCGTATGGTATCGCTGGACTGGCTGCAAGATACTGGTGCTGTACGAGGGTTCTCTAAGCTGTTTACATCTTTCAGTTATTCAAGCGTCCCATAGCAAGTCTGTGGCAGAGACTTCGCTTTGTTTGAACACTCTATTGGCTGCTAGGCCCAGTGAGAGAAGGAGTATCCGATAAGGGTGAGGATCCAGTTGTGAATGGCTATTCTCTGGATTTCCTAATGTGCGAAACTCTTTTCTAATTTACTAAATTCCAAAAGTACCTGGATTTTCTGCCTAAACCCTCTAAACCTACTTTGAGAGGCTGTGTTTGTTTATTCTTCTTCGCAAATTAAAATCCCTAGAACGCATCTGGTGTCAGTCTCTACAGTTCTTGGGCCATCTACCTCGGGAAACCCCTAGACATACACGAGGTCAAGAAGGTAACGGTAAGCCCAATTAAATCAGCCGCTCCTTCAGGAGTCAGTGCTACCATGGTAAAAGGAGAACTCCTCCCCCTCCTCTGGCAACAGCCACAATCCACTCAGTTGAATTTCTATCCCCCTCAGTGGCGGCCCGCCCATAGGGGGCGCCCGGGTGCCGCCCCCCCCTCCCCCAGGTGTAAAAAAAAAAAAGTTAAAAAAAAAAAAAAAAAAAAAACGGGCCCTTTAAGACATAAAAAAAAAAAAAAATGTCATTTAACAATTTGACATAGTGTACTGTGGCGCCGGTCACGGTGCACTATGAGAAGCACCACGTCGATGCAATCACAAGATTGCATCCATGGCGCTTCATTTGCGGGTTAAAAACCCGCCTTGCGGCACACTGCAGAACGCCGACTGGCTTCCGCCCGTAAAATCACTGTGATTCTACGGGCGGTAGCATTATCATTCTTGTCATTCTTAGACAAGGGTCTGGTGTGGATCTGGGGGGAACCCCACGCCGTTTTTTCGGCGTAGGGGGTTCCGCTTGGAATCCATACCAGACCTAAGGGCCTGGTATGCTCTCGGAGGGGGAACCCACGCCAATTCTTTTTCAGATTACATAAGGGGCGTGTTTTATGAGAAGTGGGAGGGGCCACAATGATGGGCGGGGTCATGATGGGCGGGGTCTGGCGCCCCCCCATCCAAAAACTTCACCAGCCGCCACTGATCCCCCTGCTTCGTCAAACCAGCCCTCCCCCCCAATCTCATGTGCCATTTGGAATGCCCGCTCCATCTGTAACAAGCTCACATCTGTGCATGACCTTTTCATATCTCATGGCTTTAACAAACTCACCATAACTGAAACCTGGCTTCAAGATTTTGAGTCGGCTTCTCCTGCTGCCCTCTCCCATGGTGGCCTCCACTGGACTCGCTCCCCCAGACCCAATGGACAGAAAGGAGGTGGAGTTGGATTCCTTCTATCCCCACAAAGCACATTTCAAGTCCTTCCTATCCCTCTCTCTCTATCCCTCTCTTCTTTCGAGATGCACTGTATTCGCCTCTCATTTCTCTGAGCATTGCAGCACTTCATCATCAACTAGGGTTATGTGGAACTCTAGGGTTGCTTGCTAGGGGTTCCTTAAGCTCTTGCTAATTGACTTCCCATCTAATGGTGTCTACACAATTCCAAGTCCAGTTCCACTTGGCAGAGCAATCAGCATCACTACAGGGATGGTAAGCTGACCATCTCTGGTAGGTGGGTACGTTCTTCCCACTGATCACCAAAGTAAGGGTTATTTTCTAAATGACCACCAATGAACTAGCCTTAGCAGGTGCTTCCTGAGACCTGAAAATTATTTCTTGGGTTCCTCTGTGGTAGAATGGTTGAGAAAGGCTACTCTAGGCATTTCCTGAAGTTGTCCACTTCTTCAGGATTTATGACAGTTTTTAGCTATTTGTGTGCACATTGCTGCATTTGCCGTGGATAAAAGCTAATTTCCCCAATGGGTAATGGGAAAGGAATAGTGCCCCATCATTGGTATCAGTTAGAGGAATAGTGTCCTATCGTTGGTATCAGTAGGAGGAATAGTGCCCCATTATTGGTATTAGTGGGAGGAATAGTGCCCCATTATTGGTATTAGTGGGAGGAATAGTGCCCCATCATTGGTGTCAGTGGGAGGAATAGTGCCCCATCATTGGTATCCGTGGGAGGAATAGTGCCCATCATTGGTATCCGTGGGAGGAATAGTGCTCCATCATTGGTATCAGTAGGAGGAATAGAGCCACCATCATTGGTATCAGTAGGAGGAATAGTGCCCATCATTGGTATCAGTAGGAGGAATAGTGCCCATCATTGGTATCAGTGAGAGGAATAGTGCCCCATCACTGGTATCAGTGAGGGGAATAGAGCCGCCATTATTGGTATCAGTGAGGGGAATAGTGCCGCCATCATTGGGGGTCAGTGGGAGGAATAGTGCCCCATCATTGGTATCAGTAGGAGGAATAGTGCCCCATCATTGGTATCAGTGAGAGGAATAGTGCCGCATCATTGGGGTCAGTGGGAGGAATAGTGCCCCATCATTGGTATCAGTGGGAGGAATAGTGCCCCATCATTGGTATCAGTGGGAGGAATAGAGCCTCATCATTTTTTTTCTGGTATTTATATAGCACCAACAATTTACGCAGTGCCTTACATATTGTACATTCACATCAGTCCCTGCCCTCAAGGAGCATCATTGGTATTAGTGGGAGGAATGTTGCCCCATCATTGGTATCAATGGGAGGAATAGTGTCCTATCGTTGGTATCAGTAGGAGGAATACTGCCCCATTATTGGTATTAGTGGGAGGAATAGTGCCCCATCATTGGTGTCAGTGAGAGGAATAGTGCCCCATCATTGGTATCCGTGGGAGGAATAGTGCCCCATCATTGGTATCTGTGGGAGGAAAAGTGCCCAATTATTGTTATTAGTAGGATGAAAAGTGCCCCATCATTGGTGACAGTGGGAGGAATAGTGCCCCATCATTGGTATCCATGGGAGGAATAGTGCCCCATCATTGGTATCAGTGTTAGGAATAGAGCTCCAAGGGCCAGATAAGGCAAGACAAGATAAGCAAAATGCCACAACTGGCCAACGGGCGGCACTCTGGAGACCAATGCTGTAGGCTTTTTGTTGGCACCTCAAAATGTCAAATTTTTTAAAAATCTTATTTGCTTAAAAAGTCATAACTATAAACACAGATTACAACGTATCGCATCAAGGACGACGCATCGAACCGCACGGATCTGTTAGTAATCAGTATCTTCTCCAAGATCCACTCATCTGAAGGCACTGTTTGCTTCCTGACACTCATTGTGAAGAATTTCAGCAATTACTCCATCGTTTGGAGGAGAAATATGCGGGAGAAATGTTTTGTGAAATAATTGCGGCATAAATAATGGCTCGTTATGCACCGCGCAGACGAACATTATGAAATATGTATTTGGAACTGTGAGAACAATAGGTAAGCATGGCGACCCTCGGCGTGGGCCGCGCCGGGCCTGGAACTGAGATCTCTTGTTGGTTTTGCAATATATCTATTATTCTGTTATTTCAGCTGCCTGGTTCATGTGACCGGCACATTGTGTACATATCCCTGTCAGTCACTACACTATATATATGATTTGTTTGGGGGGGCTTTGGCCCCCTGAGCTGCCGGGCGTAAGTCATTCCTCGTGGACACATATAAACGGCTATGTACTAATATTTTCAGCAGCAGCCCTCCCCCCCCTCCCCTCCCCCCAATGGGGATCATTTCTGCTCTTACTTAAAACAAAAAGGTTAGAACCCGGACACCCTCCCAAACTATGCTAAATATTTAAAGTAGAACTCCTTCTATAGAACGATTCCCAGGCAATTGTCATGACATGCTATAAGGGGCGTTGCGTTATGGTGTCATTTATTTTCCTGGACCCACAGCTCATCCCAATGCTCTACATTGGGTAGAAAAAAATAAAAAATAAAAAATTATTTATTTCATTTTTGGTGCAATTAATTTTAAATAGGCTGCTTTCATTGCAAAGCATGTTAATGTATGATACAATTCACATTACATTATATTACTTACATATATATATATATATATATATATATATATATATATATATATATATATATATATATATAAATAAATAAATAATAATAATAATAATAATTATTATAATATATATATATATATATATATATATATATATATATATATATATATATATATATATATATATATATATATATATATATATATATATATTTTTTTTTTTTACTATAAAATAATTAAAGATTATTTTATAGTAAATTATTTTATAGTAAAAAAATAATAAATATATATAAATATGTATATATATATATATATATATATATATATATATATAGATTTACTATCAAATAATTAAAGATTATTTTATAGTAAATTATTTTATAGTAATAAATAAATAAATAATTATAAATATATATATATATATATATATATATGTATATATATATATGTATATGTATATGTATATGTATATATATATATATATGTATATGTATATGTATATGTATATATATATATATATATATATATATATATATATATATATATATATATATATATATATATATATATATATATATGTGTGTGTGTATATGTGTATATATATATATATATATATATATATATATATATATATATATATATATATATATATATGTGTGTGTGTGTGTATATGTGTATATATATATATATATATATATATATATATATATGTATATGTGTATATATATATATATATATATATATATATATATATATATATATATATATATATATATATATATGTGTGGGTGTGTGTGTATATGTGTATATATATATATATATATATATATATATATATATATATATGTATATGTGTATATATATATATATATATATATATATATATATATATATATATATATATATATATATATATATATATATATATATATATATATATGTATATATATATATATATATATATATATATGTATATGTATATATATATATATATATATATATATATATGTATATATATATATATATATATATATATATATATATATATATATATATATATATATATATATATATATATATATATATATATATATATATATATATATATATGTATATGTATATATATATATATATATATATATATATATATATATATATATATATATATATATATATATATATATATATAATATATATATGTATATGTATATATATATATATATATATATATATATATGTATATATATATATATATATATATATATATGTATATATATATATATATATATTTTACTATCAAATAATTAAAGATAATTATTCTAAAAATAATAATAATAATATTAACAAGTAAAGCAATAATAATAATAATATTTTATTATTTTTGTTATATAACTATAATAAAAAAAAAAAAAAGGTTTTTTTCTTTACTATAATAAGTTTTATTTTTATTATTTAAGGTACTTATATAGCACCGTCAATTTACGCAGCGCTTTACATAGGCATTGTACATTCACATCGGTCCCTACCCTCAAGGAGCTTAGACAGAAGACAATTAACCTACCAGCATGTCTTTGGAGTGTGGGAGGAAACCGGAGTACCCAGAGGAAACCCACACAGGCACAGGGAGAACATGCAAACTCCAGGCAGGTAGTGTCCTGGTTGGGATTTGAATCAGCGACCCTTTTTACTGCTAGGTGAGAGTGCTACCCACTACACCACAATTATTATTATTGTAAATTTTTATTGGAATGTAGTCTAATGTGGATAAATCATCACCAGACATCAGAGGCACCTCATCCCTTGATTTGTATGAAACAATGGTGGATTAAATAGGACTATTAAGGTGCACTAGAAAACCAAGGAAAAGATAGAATAAAATTGAATAATTATTAACAACAATCTAAAATCACATAAAAGAACATATACTCGTGTAGCCGCCACATCTTTTGCTGTGCGGCCTTGATTTGTTGGGCTTACCAGTTACCTTCTCTTGGCCTGCTCTTCCACTTTAGGGTTTCCTAGGGTTGATACCCAACGACTTGTACACTGACACAGATGAAGTCCTTTCAAAAGAGGTTTATTTTGCAGTAGAACTTTCAATTAACACAGTCTCTTAGCGAACAGAGGACACGGGTGAAGAACTCAGGTACCTTGAACTGCAGGTCTAGCAAAGTCTCTATTTCCACCCAGAGAGTAGCCACTCGCAGCTGGGCACTTCAAGGCTGAACAGATCTCTAGCCAGAGATCATGGCAGTCAGCACGTTGACTCAAAACTTGAACAATCAACAGAGTATAGAGGAACCTTTTTCCAACCGTACCTGGAACGTTTCCTGCTTCCTTTATGGTACTGGAAAAGCGTGTATTCGTCAATGTCCTTCCCAACTCAGTAAGCAGGCACTTCTCAGGATGCCACTTGCCGGCCCTCCTCCGAAGAGTCCTCCCCCGATCGCTTCCACGAGCTGTGGTGTCCCTCCAAGCCGAGAGCACACCGGGACACTTTGAATCCTCCCTCAGTTACTGCGCCTCGGACCAGCCGGTTCCGAGACTCGGGAACAGACGGATCCCTTCCCCAGACCAGGCGGATCTATCAGGGGCCACTGACAGGAACATGTTATGGGATGTCGAACACCCCGTGACCGGGACCCCTTACGGGGCTTCCCCCGGTCCTGGAACCAGAACAGACCACACGGGTCTCACGAACAACTCCGGAACCCCGAACACTTGACCCACACCTGTTTAAGTACCCCCTCCCAGACTCCTCAGTGGGCCCCGGCACTCCCGCTGATTGGCTCCGAGAAGGCCGATACCAAAACATCCAACCAGACTTGGTTCTAGCCTGTCATGTGCACCTCACCGCTCACATGACCAGGCAGAACTTCTAAACACAGCCTGGCTAGACTGGTCTTAGGCCTACCTACAATAATTAACCCTCAGGACCTTTATTGTCCTGAGGTCAAAAACTAAATTTACAATGCGTGATCCCAAATGTCATCCGCTACACTCGTAACCCAGATAATTTGGTCCACCATTTTTAGGTTCGGGGGATAGATGCAAAATCCAGACACATTTCACCCTGTTTATTGGGCTTCCTCAGGGGATTCTATCCGCTTAGAGCAGGGATCCTCAAACTACGGCCCTCCGGCTGTTGCGGAACTACGTATCCCATGAGGCATTGTAAAACTATGACATTCACAGACATGACTAGACTGATGGGAATTGTCATTTCTGAACAACTGGAGGGCCGTAGTTTGAAGACCCCTGGCTTAGAGTCTTGGTCTTCTAATGAATAGAGAATATACAGTAATGCCGTGTACACACGACCAAACTTTTTGACAGACTTGGTCCGGCGGACAATCCGACGGACTTTGCAGCTGAGGTCCGCCGGACTTTCAAACTAAAGGACTTGGCCACACGCGATCACTCCAAAAAGTCTGATTCTAACGCGATGACGTAGAATAAGGAAGTTCATAGCCAGTAGCCCATAGCTGCTCTAGCGTCGGTTTTAGTCCGTTGGACTAGCACACAGACGAACGGATTTCCGCTAAAAGCCGAGTCCGACGGACAAATTTGAAGCCTAGGTCCGCTGGACTTTTGGGAAAATAAAGTCCGCTGGAGCCCACACGCGATCGAATTGTCCGATGGACTCTGGTCTGCCGATGGCTACACAATTTATACAAGAAAAACAAAAAAACAGAAAATATTTTCATTAAAAGTTGTTTTTATGCATGTGTGTGCTGTTATTTATTATTATTATTATTATTAGTATTATAATTGTCATTAACATAATAATATATATACTATACTTACCTGCTCTGTGCAATAAAATTGCACAGAGCGGCCGAAAACCTCCTTTTCCCCCCACTGGCGATCCTGGCCCCTCCTCTCTGTCCTGTGCCCCCAAAGGGAAGTGGCTACCCATGAGAGCACTAGTGCGTGCTCGCTCCCGAGCCCCGCTGCTGCGTCCATTGACACAGTACAGCGGGACTCAGCCCCTTCCCCCCTGCTCCCTCGTCACTGGGAAGGCCAATGGCTGCAAAGCCAGCGGTGAGACCCGGAAGTGATGGGAGAGAAGAGCTGCAGGCATGTACAGCGCTGGATTGAATGAAGGGCTCAGTTAAGTAAAATGGGGGGGGGGGGGGGTGAGGGGGTCGCTGATCAGGGCCGGGACTAAGGGGTGGGCAGAAGGGGAAGCTGCCCTGGATGCAATGGTTTATTGTAGGGATGGGCGCCCTAAACTCTAACCCTAAGTCCCGTCACCAGGGGTGGACTGACAACTCATGGGGCCCCCGGCCAATAGGAGAAGATTATGGGGCCCCCGGGCAATAGGAGATTATGGGGCCCCCAGGCAATAGATTATGGGGCCACACAGTATACACTTACATACAGTATACACACATAGACACACAAAATACACACATAGTATACACACACAGAATACACATACACACACTGAAAGGGTACTGGAGAGGCGGGGCAGCTATAATCTTGTGATTTTTAAAAAAACAAAGATTTTTACATACTGTTCCTGGTTTTATTGAGGCCTGGTTTTATTGATGGGGCCCCTTAGTGGCATGGGGCCCTCGGGCAGTGCCCGAATGGTCAGTACGCCCCTGCCCGACACTGATGCTGATGCCTAAACATTTATAGCTTAATGCAAGGGATGCATTAAGGTAAAAAAAATGTTTAGGCTTTCAAACCACTTTAAGCGCTTGCCGGTCGTATAACTTCCATATACGGTGACAAGGCGTCCCTCCTGCGCAGGATCGCGTACCTATTACGTGATCCTGCACTTCTGGGTCTGGGGCGCGCATCCTGATCTGCCGATAAGTCGCTGATCGATGCCATTACTAGTAAAAAAATGAATGAATTAAAATTCCATAAATCTACCCCATAGGTTGTGGACGTTGTAACTTTTGCACAAACCAATCAGTATACGCTTACTGGGATTTTTTTTACCAAAAATATGAAGCAGAATACATATTGGCCTAAATTGATGATTCTTTAAAAAAAAAAAAATGTATTGGATGTTTTATAGCAGAAAATAAAAAATTATAATTTTTTTTCAAAATTGTCGGTCTTTTTTTTGTTTATAGCGCAGAAAAAAAAATGCAGAGGTGATCAAATACCACCAAAAGAAATATCTATTTGTTGGGGGGCGGGGGGGGAAGGATATCAATTTTTGTTGGGGGTACAGCATCGCGCGACCGCGCAATTGTCAGTTAAAGTAACGCAGTTGCAAAAAATGGCCAGGTCATGAAGGGGGGGGGGGGGGGGTATATCATCTGGATGTCAAGTGGTTCAATTTGAGAAGTTTCACTTCTTCCGTTAAACTGTTAATTTTGTAGCACAATCATTTATATCCATAGTGCACACAGACTATTGCATTAGGGTGTGAACTCCAGAGCACAAACACACACGTGTGTATATCAGCAGAGCAATGGACGGTGTCAACAGTTTTTATTTTATTTAATTTTTACAATTAAATTTTTTACATTTTTATAATGATATATATATATACAGTGCCTTGCGAAAGTATTCGGCCCCCTTGAACTTTTCAACCTTTTGCCACATTTCAGGCTTCAAACATAAAGATATAACATTTTTATTTTTTGTGAAGAATCACCAACAAGTGGGACACAATTGTGAAGTGGAACGAAATCTATTGGATATTTGAAACTTTTTTAACTAATAAAAAAACTGAAAAGTGGGGCGTGCAAAATTATTCGGCCCCCTTGCGTTAATACTTTGTAGAGCCACCTTTTGCTGCGATTACAGCTGCAAGTCGCTTGGGGTATGTCTCTATCAGTTTTGCACATCGAGAGACTGAAATTCTTGCCCATTCTTCCTTGCAAAACAGCTGGAGCTCAGTGAGGTTGGATGGAGAGCGTTTGTGAACAGCAGTTTTCAGCTCTTTCCACAGATTCTCGATTGGATTCAACACCTGGATACGTTTATTTGTGAACCATTCCTTTGTAGATTTTGCTTTATGTTTGGGATCATTGTCTTGTTGGAAGATAAATCTCCGTCCCAGTTTCAGGTCTTTTGCAGACTCCAACAGGTTTTCATCCAGAATGGTCCTGTATTTGGCTGCATCCATCTTCCCCTCAATTTTAACCATCTTCCCTGTCCCTGCTGAAGAAAAGCAGGCCCCAACCATGATGCTGCCACCACCATGTTTGACAGTGGGGATGGTGTGTTGAGGGTGATGAGCTGTGTTGCTTTTACGCCAAACATATTGTTTTGCATTGTGGGCAAAATGTTTGATTTTGGTTTCATCTGACCAGAGCACCTTCTTCCACATGTTTGGTGTGTCTCCCAGGTGGCTTGTGGCAAACTTTAGACGAGACTTTTTATGGATATCTTTGAGAAATGGCTTTCTTCTTGCCACTCTTCCATAAAGGCCAGATTTGTGCAGTGTACGACTGATTGTTGTCCTATGGACAGACTCTCCCACCTCAGCTGTAGTTCTCTGCATTTCATCCAGAGTGATCATGGGCCTCTTGGCTGCATCTCTGATCAGTTTTCTCCTTGTCTGAGCTGAAAGTTTAGAGGGACGGCCAGGTCTTGGTAGATTTGCAGTGGTCTGATACTCCTTCCATTTCAAAATGATCGCTTGCACAGTGCTCCTTGGGATGTTTAAAGCTTGGGCAATCTTTTTGTATCCAAATCCGGCTTTAAACTTCTCCACAACAGTATTACGGACCTGCCTGGTGTGTTCCTTGGTCTTCATGATGCTCTCTGCGCTTTCAACAGAACCCTGAGACTATCACAGAGCAGGTGCATTTATACAGAGACTTGATTACACACAGGTGGATTCTATTTATCACCATCAGTCATTTAGGACAACATTGGATCATTCAGAGATCCTCGCTGAACTTCTGGAGTGAGTTTGCTGCACTGAAAGTAAAGGGGCCGAATAATTTTGCACGCACCACTTTTCATTTTTTTATTTGCTAAAAAAGTTTAAAATATCCAATAGATTTCATTCCACTTCACAATTGTGTCCCACTTGTTGGTGATTCTTCACAAAAAATTTAAATTTTATATCTTTATGTTTGAAGCCTGAAATGTGGCAAAAGGTTGAAAAGTTCAAGGGGGCCGAATACTTTCACAAGGCACTGTATATATATATATATATATATATATATATATATATATTTTTTTTTTTTTTTTTTTTTTTTTTTTTACTTTTTTTTAGGAGCCCCGCTTTTGGGCTTTGGTGAAATATTAAGGGTCTAAAAAGAGAGAGAAGGGGACTGAGGACAGAGTTTCCCCAGCCCCTTTCTGTGGAAAGTGAACAAATAGGAAGTGCTCTGTGCTGAGAGGCTTCCTGTTCATCTACAACAAACCAAAGCATGGCAAACAGTTGACTATGCTTCAGTTATATATATATATATATATATATATATATGCACACACATGTTTACCTATATTAAATAAAGGAGCAAATATTTATTTTGTAAACAAATTTTGCTAGAGCAGAATTGTAAAATGTATAATTTTGCAGAGAAATCAGTTTTAACTCTAATCCCTGTGTGTGCCCTGCATTCTTTATATATATATATATGTGTGTGTGTGTGTGTGTGTGTGTGTGTGTGTGTGTGTGTGTGTGTGTGTGTGTGTATATATATATTGGTATACATCTCTGCTGCTTTCCATCTGCCCCTGAAAGGGTTTTGGCAGGAGACTGTCAGCAAACTTATAAGAAATCTCCAGCGGGTGACCTATCCGACGACACCCTTTGGAAATAGCGGTATGACATTCAACTCATAATGAAACCAGAAGCGAAATTGCCTGCGGCGTTGCTTGCCATCTGTAAGAATGACTCCCAAGGGGAATTCAATGGAGCCTTTATTTTTAGCTTGCCCTTGGCCGCATAATTCCGAGGGTGGTGAAACTGAAGACAGTAATGGGACAACATAATACTTGTGTGACCAGCCTAGCCACGGCTTAACTGCGCGCTGCAGATCCCGCTCGTGAAATAAGGAGTCCGAGAAACGGCTTAAGGGGTGACAGACTTCACTATCCAAAAATGTTCCGGAGGCTCCGAGCGCTGTAATTAAAGTACTTTCAGGGGCAATGAGCAGCCCTGGCAGCGAGCAGCTCCCCGCTATCGATGAATGAGATTCCTCTACTTATAGCTTAAGAAACACAAATCCTCTATTTTTCGAGGTTTCTGCCGCAGGATCGCTCAGTGCCGGATCTGTCACACTGCTGAGTTCACCGAAATAACACTTCACCGGTCTGCCGCTTTTTAGGTCCTCTTGTCTGAGGGGAGCTCTGCAATACGCAGGGATTTTCTATAGATCGCTTGTTAGATTGTCAGCTCATTGGACAGGAATTTGTTAACTTATTTTTATTTTTTTGCTACATTTGTGTCAGTGCTGAATGTTTTGTAAAACACTCCAGAAGGAACAATGTAACTATAATGATTATAACAGTGTGTGACTGTGGTGGGGACATTAGAGCGTACATTTTTTTTATTTAAAAAATTACAAACATAACGATCATTAATAAAAACATATTTACACAAAAATAAACAACAACTAAACAAAAAACAAGCGTCCTTACATCAGCAAGTAAAGAAAACCGTTTCCTG
This sequence comes from Lithobates pipiens, assembly GCF_037356315.1. Classification (NCBI taxonomy): domain Eukaryota; kingdom Metazoa; phylum Chordata; class Amphibia; order Anura; family Ranidae; genus Lithobates; species Lithobates pipiens. The sequence goes on along the minus strand of NW_027507764.1, from coordinate 32,672,757 downwards.
ACAAGATAACATATTAAGAAACATTGTTTAATGACAACAAAAAAGAGACTACAAACCCCGAACCTCAACTTAAACACAATCCAGGCTAAGAAACCTTTTGAGATCTAATCGCCATCAGGATGCGATTCCACCCCCCCCCCCATTAACCCCTCCCCCCACATCATTCACCCCGACTTCCACATCATTCACTTTGCATTCTGTACCAGCCACTCTCATTCCCTTGCCACCTCCCCCTCCACCATCATCCAATCCATCCTTCACTCCGCTCGCACTTCTGCCACGCCAAGGGGTTGGCACCACCATACACTCTGGTCCAGCACCCTCCACTGCCTTCACTACACTAGGAGAAACAATAGGTGTGTCTTCACAGACTTGACAACCACACTTTCTGACACTGACTGGGAGACCACAGACTGGGGGGGCACTGATACCACAGAGGGCCTCACAGACACAGGACAGGACAGAGACACTAGGATCCCTCCGCCAACCCAGACTCTTCTCAATCCAGATGGAAGAATTCCTCCACTAGCTCTGGCCTATTGTGCAAAGCCTCAGGGCACCGGCTATAAGGGTGACCAACCTTATCACATAGGTTACATTTAACAATGTCACAGTCCCTTATTTTTTTATAACCTAACCCTGACTTGTACTTCTCAACACCATTGTCCTTTACTTGTTTGGAGAGTTCCTTGGTCTTCATGGCAGTGTTTGGTTAGTGGTGCCTCTTGCTTAGGTGTTGCAGCCTCTGGGGCCTTTCAAAAAAAAGGTGTGTATATGTAATGACAGGTCATGTGACACTTATGCCGCGTACACACGGTCGAACTGTATGACGTACTTAGTCTGGCGTACTTTCCGCCAGACTGTCCGTCGGACTTTCCGAATGGGCTACTTGTCCACACACGGCACTTTTTGAGCGGACTAATACGGCGTACTAAGTCCGCCGTACTATCCGCCCTACTTTTGAAATGAACGGACTCGCCCACACACGCGGAGGAAAGTCCGCTCATTTCGAGCGCGTCTCCAGGTAGGCGGGGCCCGCGAAGGAGACGTCGCTGGCCCCGCCGCCTGGTATGGACTTAAAGGGGAACCCAAACGCCGAAAAAAATCGGCGTGGGGGTCCCCCCCAAGTCCACAGCAGACCCTTGTCCGAGCACGCTACCCGGCCGGCCAGGAAAGGGGGGCGAGCGAGCGCCCCCCCTCCTGAGCCATACCAGGCCGCATGCCCTCAACATGGAGGGGTGCCGTGGGGAAGGGGGGGGCGCACGGCCCCCCCACCCCAAATCACCTTGTCCCCATGTCCCCATGTTGATGAGGTCAAGGGCCTCTTCCTGACAACCCTGGCCGTTGGTTGTCGGGGTCTGCGGGCGGGGGGCTTATCGGAATCCGGGAGCCCCCTTTAATAAGGGGGCCCCCGGATACCGGCCCCCCACCCTATGTGAATGAGTATGGGGTACAATGTACCCCTACCCATTCACCTGTAAAAAAAAGTACAAAAAAAACCACAACACACGAGATAAAATACTTTATTGCACAGCTCCGGGGGTCTTCCGTCTTCGGGGGTCTTCTCGCCGGACTCCTATCTTCTTGTAGCTCTTTTGCTAGCGGAGGAGACCAGCTTTCTTCCTCGCCGCCGGCCTCTTCTCCCGACTTCGGGGGTCTTGTCCCCCTCTTCGGTTCTTCTGCCGGGCCACCGCGCCTTCTTATAGCTCTTTTACAGGCGGTGGCCCGGTCTTCTGTCGCGGCCGCCGCCTTCCGTTCTTCTTCTTCTTCTTCTTCTTCTCCTTCTTCTCCAGGAGATGTTGACTCGACGTTCTCTCCGGCCACAATGCCAGGGACGCGCTGCGCGGCCACTTATATAGGGACAAGGGGCGGTGTCACATGGCTTTATGTCACATGGGTTGGTCACATGGGTTGATGTCACATGGGGACTGTGACATCGTAAGGGGGCGGGGTCACCATGTGACACCAACCCATGTGACATAAAGCCATGTGACACCGCCCCTTGTCCCTATATAAGTGGCCGCGCAGTGCGTCCCTGGCATTGTGGCCGGAGAGAGCATCGAGTCAACATCTCCTGGAGAAGAAGAAGAAGAAGAAGAAGAACGGAAGGCGGCGGCGGCGACAGAAGACCGGGCCACCGCCTGTAAAAGAGCTATAAGAAGGCGTGGACTGGCATACACACGGCCGGATTGTCCGCCGAAATGCGAGTACGACGGACAGAATTTCGAAAAATCCGAAATTCTTAGTACGCCGGACTGCACGCTGAAAAAGTCAGCTGAAGCCCACACACGAGCGGACTGTCCGCTGAAATGTGTTTCGACGGACTAAGTACGCCATACAGTCCGCCCGTGTGTACACGGCATTAGATTGCACACAGATGGACATCATTTCACTAATTATGTGACTTCTGAAGGTAATTGGTGGCAACAGAGCTTTTTATGGGCTTCATAACAAAGGAGGTGAATACATACGCACATGCCAATTATCAGTTTTTTATTTCTGAAAAATAGTTTTATGTATGTATTTTTCTAATTTTACTTCACCAACTTAGACTATTGTGTTCTGATGCATCACATATAATTCAGATAAAAAAAAAAAAACATTGAACTAAAGGCTGTAATGTAACAAAATAGGTAAAAAGCCAATGGGGGGTGAATACTTTTGCAAGGCACTGTATTCACAGCCTTTGCCATGACACTGAAAATTGATCTCAGGTCCCTCCTGTTTCCACTGATCATGAGATGTTTCTACAACTTGATTGGAGTCCACCTGTGGTAAATTCAGTTGATTGGTCATGATTTGTAAAGGCACACACCTGTCTATAGAAGGTTCCACAGGTAACAGTGCATGTCAGAGCACAAACCGAGCCACGAAGTCCAAAGAATTGTATGTAGACCTCAGAGACAGGATTGTATGGAGGCACAGATCTGGGGAAGGGTACAGAAACATTTCTGCAGTTTTGAAGGTCCCAATGAGCACGGTGGCCTCCATCATCTGTAAATGGAAGACGTTTGGAACCACCAGGACTCTTCCTAGAGTGGGCCAAACTGAGCAATCAGGGGAGAAGGGCCTTATTTAGGGAGGTGACCAAGAACCTGATGGTCACTCTGACAGAGCTCCAGCATCTCTATGTGGAGAGAAGAGAACCTTCCAGAAGAACTACCATCTCTGCAGAACTCCACCAATCAAGCCTGTATGGTAGATTGGCCAGATGGAAGGCACTCCTCAGTAAAAAGGGATATGGCAGCCTGCCTGGAGTTTTCGGAAATACAGCTGAAGGACTGAATGAGAAACAACATTCTCTGGTCTGATGAAACAAAAATTTTAACTCTTTGGTCGGAATGGCAAACATCATGTCTGGAGGAAACCAGGTACCTCTCCTCACCTGGCCAATACCATCTCTACAGTGAAGCATGGTGGTGGCAGCATCATGCTGTGGGGAGGCTTTTCAGTGGCAGGAACTAGGAGACTAGTCAGGATCAAGGGAAAGATGAATGCAGCAATGTACAGAGACATCCTTGATGAAAAACTACTCCAGAGCTCTCTGGACTTCAGACTGGGGTGAAGGTTCATCTTCCAACAGGGCAACAACCCTAAGCACACAGCCAAGATAACAATGGAGTGGCTACAAGACAACTCTGTGAATTCGACAAATTCAAAAGCCGCAGAACACCCTTTAAAAGTCTATGGGAGAAATCAAAAGTGCTAATTTTAAAGGCTTATATGCAAGTTATTGTCATAAAAAGTGTTTGGGGACCCGGGTCCTGCCCCAGGGGACATGGATCAATGCAACAAAAGTTTTAAAAACTGCAGTTTTTTCAGGAGCACTGATTTTAATAATGCTTAAAGTGAAACAATAACAGTGAAATATTCCTTTAAATTTCATACCTGGGGGGTGTCTATAGTATGCCTGTAAAATGGAGCATGTTTCCCATGTTAAGAACAGTCCGGGAGCAAAATGACATTTCTAAAGGAAAAAAGTCATTTAAAAGTACTCACAGCTATAATCCATTGTCAGGTCTAGTATGGATATTAAGGGGAACCCCGCACCAAAATGTAAAAAAAAAATGGCGTGGGGTCCCCCTCAAAATCCATACCAGACCCTTATGCGAGCATGCAACCTGGCAGGCTGCAGGAAAAGAGGGGGGGACGAGAGGGCGCCCCCCAACGGTACCCCCAAAACACCTTGTCCCCATGTTGATGGGGACAAGGGCCTCATCCCCACAACCCTTGCCCAGTGGTTGTGGGGGTCTGTGGGAGGGGGGCTTATCGGAATCTGGAAGCCTCCTTTAACAAGGGGACCACCTGATCCCGGCCTCCCCGCCTGTGTAAAATTGTAATGGGTACCAATGTAATACAGGTTGAGAACAGTGGTGGCTGCCGCTGGTGGTAATTTTTTTGGTGGCAGCGGTGATGGAAAGGGGAGGCAGCGCCCTTAATGGACGGGCCGCCCCTGAATGCTGACTCCTAGGTTAAAGCTAATAATTTTGCTTGAAAGCTTTTGAACGTCACATGCATTTGGAACAAATAGTACAAACCTTCTTAATCCTATATAGAATTCCATACAGGGGGGTTAAACTTATCTAGTTTGAGTTCTGGTTTATCCTTCTGGCATTACATGAGTTTACAAGGCCATCTCAGTGCATAAAACCCAGGGATCACTAATCTAATGTTTTGGGAACCCCTAATCCTAAGCAGGTCAGGGGTTTCCAACTCCACCACCATGGGTTGCCAACTCCATCCCCAACGGTTTCCACTCCACCACCTGGGTTTCCCAATGCCACCAGCATGTGTTCCCAGCTTTACCGCCAGGGGTTCCCAACACCATCACCAAGGATTTCCAACTCTACCCTAAAGGGTTCCCAACTCCACCGCCATAGGTTCCCAACTCCACCAGCACACATTCCCAGCTACACCAGCAGGGCTTACCAACTCCATCATTAAGGATTCCCATTTCCACCACCATGGTTCCCAACTTCACCTCCAAGGATTATCAACTCCACCACCTAGGATTCCCAACTCCACCACCTGGCATTCCCAATTCTACCATCACAGGTTCCCAATAACACCACCTGGTGTTCCCAATGCCACTGCCATTGGTTCCCAACTCCAGCTCCAGGTTCCCAACTCCAGCACCTGGGGTTCTCAACTCCACCACCTGAGGTTCTCAATTCCACCAGCACGCATTCCCAGCTACACCAGCAGGGCTTCCTAACTCGATCACCAGGGGTTCCCAACTCCATTACCAAGGCTTCCCAATTCCACCAACATGGTTCCCAACTCCACCACCAAGATTTCCAACTGTACCACCATAGGTTCCCAACTATAACACCTGGGGTTCTTAATTCCACCACCATAGATTCCCAACTCCAGCACCATGGGTTCCCAGCTCCATCACCATGAGTTCCCAGTTCCACCACCACAGGTTTCCAACTCCAGTACCTGGGGTTCTCAACTCTACCACCACATTTTGCCAACTCCACCACCACAGGTTCCCAACTCCACCACCACGGGCTCTCAACTCCAGCACTATGGGTACCCAACTCCAACACCAAGGGTTCTCAACTGCACCACTACAATTTCCATACTACAACACCAAGGGTTCTCAACTACACCACCACAAATTCCCAACAACAACACCAAGGGTTCTCAACTACACCACCACAGGTTCCCAACTCCAATACCTGGGGTTCTCAACTCCACCACCATAGGTTCCCAATCCCAGTACCTGGAGTTCTCATCGCCACAACCACAGGTTGCCTACACCACCACAGGCTCCCAACTCCAGTATCATGGGTTCCCAACTCCAGTACCATGGGTTCCCAGCTCTACCACCATGGGTTCCCAGCTCAACACAGTTTACTATGCTTTGGTTATGAATGAAAACAGTGAGTGTGTTCACTGTGTTCGTTTAGAACACCCCTTCGCCCGCTACCCCCTTCGCCCGCTCTGCATCCTGGAACTTCCCCTGCAGCAGCCGGGGGAGAGTAGAGGAGGGAAGCCAGCAGCACTGCGGGCCGGGGGGGGGGGGGGGCAACAAAAGGGGAAGCCCGGGCAGTAGGGGGAATTGACACCACATGAATGATTAGGTTGTGCCCAGGCACACCTGGCACACCCCCTTTGCATGCCTATGTTTTATGGGAAAATTATATTTTGGGGTTTCTCAGATAGAATTAGATAACCGATTTTTGCTGTTTGTTGCTGAACTTTCTCTTCATTTTAGTTGCTACAAGCAAGTTGTCAGTTCACCATTAGAGGACCTCTCGGGGCGTCCAGCGTGCTGGGTGTAATTTATGGAGTGAGGAGAACTCGACGTGTGTTGACTGTGTGGCTTTCCTTCACACTGAAGGCTGAAATTATGGACGCATTTTTTTGCTTACTAATGATATCAGCCTCATTTAAAGATGTTTTGCTACGAGAATAGAAAAATACAAAGTTTATAGATTTAATTTCTTTCTTCGCTTTCTTGAGGAGTGGTGGTCTTGGGGAAAGGTTGGTGGTCTCGGCTCGGTTCCCAAAGCCTGGGGATAGCAACCGCCAACCAAACTGGCATCTCCCTCTGCTTTCCCAGGGCGTAGCGGTTTTAATTGCAGCAAGAAAAAAAAAAAAAACTGACTGGACAGCTAATGTTTCTGAAGTGGTCTTCAAAGCACAAACTGCCATATGTATCCTTATATAATATTACAACATTATTCATTATTTGTCAGTCTTGCACGGTTGTAGCGGCTCCTCTCCTGGACTGAAACGGCTTCCTCTGATTTCACTGCACACTGTGAGCTTCTCACAATCTGCATTAGAAGCTGCAGCGAGTCAGATAGAGCCCCGCCCTCATTTCCTGGCTGGAGGACATCCCTTTCCTCCTCCGCCTGACTGCCCCTGGCCCCACCCATTTCATTCATTGGATTTCCGTTCTGTCAATCATGGAGGCTCAGCATCACATGTGGGCGTTGCCTATGCAAATACAGCCTTGCCAAGGAACGCCCGCTCCTCCAGACTGGCATCCATCGAGGTATTTTTTTATAACTCCTCCCAAGAGCCGGCCCACTGCTTGCGCCAGCACTGAGGGCTCTTGAGAAGAGTACTGAGGGCGGGGTGCTGTGATATTTTCAGGAAGTGATGTACAGGCTCCTCCCACCAGCCATGATCTGCCTGCATTGCAGAGAGAAGCACATAGACCCAGTGATGATGTTACTGGCTCTAAAATAAAGTATGTGAACAAGAAAAAAAATATATAATTTTCACAATTTAATCAGCTGTTGATGGGGGGCAAACCAGGGAAGGCACAATATCGACAGATTAAACTGCAGCCTTTAGCTCCAGTCTGGGGACTTTGCCTAGGCTGAGATGATGTCATCAGTCTGCTGCAGGCAGGAGGAAGCATTTCCTCAGTCTCTTCTACCCCAGTGATCAGAGGGCAGCTTTGTAAACTTCAGTTTTATTTCAAATTCCTTCTTTTAAGCCATCCAATGAGTACCAGTGGTGGCTGGTGTTTTTTTCTTTGGAGAGGTGGGCCTCGCGGTCAGTTATTCAGCCCCGCACTTACCCCATGTAGATTGCGGGGGGGGGGGGGCAGTGCACCTATGGGTGACAAGTGGCAGCTTCCACCATGTCTCCTCCTCCTCTGTATCAAGGCAGCTTCCACCTTCCATCCATGTCCTTGTCTTCAGCAAACTGTTTGCGGGATTTCTTGTGCATTACCTTTAGAAGAGGCTTCCTTCTGGGACGACAGCCATGCAGACCAATTTGATGCAGTGTGCGGCGTATGGTCTGAGCACTGACAGGCTGATCCCCCCACCCCCCCACCCCTTCAACCTCTGCAGCAATGCTGGCAGCATTCATAAGTCTATTTCCCAAAGACAATCTCTGGATATGACGCTGAGCACGTGACCTCAACTTCTTTGGTCCACCATGGTGAGGCCTGTTCTGAGTGGAACCTGTCCTGTTAAACCGCTGTATGGTCTTGGCCACCGTGCTGCAGCTCAGTTTCAGGGTCTTGGCAATCTTCTTATAGCCTAGGCCATCTTTATGTAGAGCGACAATTCTTTTTTTCAGATCCTCAGAGAGTTCTTTGCCATGAGGTGCCATGTTGAACTTCCAGTGACCAGTATGAGAGAGTGAGAGCGATAACACCAAATTTACCACACCTGCTCCCCATTCACTCCTGAGACCTTGTCACACTAACAAGTCACATGACCCTGGGGGAGGGAAAATGGCTAATTGGGCCCAATTTGGACATTTTCAATTAGGGGGTACTCACTTTTGTTGCCAGCGGTTTAGACATTAATGGCTGTGTGTTGAGTTATTTTGAGGGGACAGCAAATTTACACTGTTATACAAGCTGTACACTCACTACTTTACATTGTAGACAAGTGTCATTTCTTCAGTGTTGTCACATGAAAAGATAGAAGAAAATATTAACAACAATGTGAGGGGTGTACTCACTTTTGTGAGATATTGCAAATGTGCATGAGATTGGTAAAAGATGGATTTAGCTATTCCTGAGAACTTTGACGTGTTTCACCCTTTTCGGAGATTATTCATAGAGGCTTCTACGAAAAAGCCCCAAAAAGGGCGAAACGCATCTGAGGATGTACTCACTTTTGTGAGATACTGTAACTGTGAAGTGCAAATGTTAAATAGTTTTCTAAATTATTTACAAATAAATATGTGAAAAGTGTGGGGGGGACATTTGTATGGCGCCCCCCGGAATCAATACTTTGTAGAACCGCCTTTCACTGCAATTACAGCTGCAAGTCTTTTTGGAGATGTCTCTACCGGCTTTGCACATCTAGAGAGGGACATTTCTGTCCATTCTTCTTCTTTGCAAAATATCTCAAGCTCTGTCAGATTGGATGGAGAGCGTCTGTGAACAGCAATTTTCAAGTCTTGCCACAGATTCTCAATTGGATTTAGGTCTGGACTTTGACTGGGCCATTCTAACACATGAATATGCTTTGATCTAAACCATTCCATTGTAGCTCTGGCTGCATGTTTCGGGTCGTTGTCCTGCTGGAAGGTGAACCTCCACCCCAGTACCAAGTCTTTTGCAGACTCTAACAGGTTTTCTTCTAAGATTGTCCTGTATTTGGCTCCATCCATCTTCCCATCAACTCTGACCAGCTTCCCTGTCCCTGCTGAAGAAAACCATCCCGACCACATGATGCTGCCATGATGGTGTGTTCAGGGTGATGTGCAGTGTTAGTTTCCCCCACACATAGCGTTTTGCTTTTAGGTCAAAAAGCTAAATTTTGGTCTCATCTGACCAGATCACCTTCTTCCACATGTTTTCTGTGTCCTCCACATGGCTTCTCACAAACTGCAAACAGGACTTCTTATGACTTTCTTCCCCCAATGTCTTTCTTCTTGTCACTCTTCCATAAAGGGCAGATTTGTGGAGAGACGACTAATAGTTGTCCTGTGGACAGATTCTCCCTCCAGAGTTACCAAGGACCTCTTGGCTCTTCTCTGGTGAATTCTCTCCTTGCCCGGCCGGTCAGTTTAGGTGGACGGTCAGGTCTTGGTAGGTTTGCAGTTGTGCCATACTCTTTCCATTTTCGGATGATCTATTGAACAGAGCTCCATGAAATGTTCAAAGCTTGGGATATTTTTTTTATAGCCTCACCCAGCTTTAAACTTCTCCACAACTTTATCCCTGACCTGTCTGGTGTGTTCCTTGGCCTTCATGATGCTGTTTGTTCACTAAGGTTCTCTAACAAACCTCTGAGGGCTTCACAGAACAGTTGTATTTATACTGAGATTAAATTACACACAGGTGGACTCTATTTACTAATTTGGTGACTTCTGAAGGCAATCCACTAGATTTTAGTTAGGGGTATTCTGCCAGCTGGAGAACCTGTCATGGTCAGAGGTAGAGGGGAAGCTGTCGCCACTAAGGGACCAACCACTTTTTCCAGGGACCACAGTGAGTAAAGCAGGTGCCGGAGCAGTATTCTCACCGAACACCCACGGTGGAGAATCGGGAAACTTCAGACGGTGATCAAGTCAGGGACCCAACCAGCGGAGGTGATGCTTGCAGAGCAGCGTTTGTGTGTCAAGCCAGGGACCGAGCCGGTCAGCGGGGGTGAAGCTTGAGGAGTATCTGGAGTGCCAAGCTAGGGACCCAGCAGGGAAACGTGGGTGACGCTTGAGGGGGATACCACCACAAAAGCCTTGAGGAGCTCATGGGATTCTGAGACAGTGAATCAGAGACTCCAGTGAGAGACTAGGGGCTCGAGGGGCTGAAGAACTACAAGTGGACATTGTAGTGGAGCTGAGAGAACTGTTGAACTTTGTGTTAGGAGCTGTTGAACACTGTTACCATAGAAGACAACAATCCTGCATGTACAGAAGTGGTGTCTTGCTGGGGCCTTTCCCTGTATGGTTATCTTCTATTGAAGTCACGGAGTCTGCCTATTGAGATTGCATCTACTCAAGGGTGTCCTGGCCCTAACCCTCTTTCCCCTGCAAAAGATAAAAAAGGACTGTTAAAAGAAATAAAACCTCCTTTTGCATCCAGGAAGTGTCTGGCGCCCAATGACCCCACAATGGGGATAAAACTCTTTTGCGGAAGGCAGTTTAATAAGACACGTAGCCACTCATTAAAATTAGAAGAAAAGAGGTTTAACCTTAAACTACGTAGAGGGTTCTTTACTGTAAAGGATGTGGAATTCTCTTCCATAGGCGGGGGTTTCAGCAGGGGGGGAATCGAAAGTTTCAAAAAAGGACCTGAACGACCGCAACATACAGGGATATACAATGTAATACTGACATATAATCACACACATAGGTTGGACTTGATGGACTTGTGTTTTTTTCAACCTCACCTACTATGTAACTATGTAAATTCCATTATCTTTGCACCCACTATGCCTCACAACTAGACATGTGCAATTCGTTTAGTTCTAAATATTTTTTTTTAAGAATTTTGACAAATTTGTTAATTCTGAAAATCTCTAAGTTCCGGAAATTCTAAATTTCCGGTAATTCGAAATTTTGGAAATTCGAAATTTTGGAAATTCGAAATTTCAGAAATTCTAATTTCCAGAAATTTGAAATTTCAGAAATTGGAAAATTTTGGAAATTTGAGAATTTCGGAAATTGGAAAATTCGAATTCAGAAATTCGAAATTTCAGAAATTCGGAAATTCAAAATTTCGGAAATTCAGAAGCTTAGAAATTTGGAAAATCGAAATGCCAGAAATTCGAAAGTTCGGAAATTTGAAAATTCGAAATGTCAGAAATTAGAAAATTTGGAAATTTTGGTAATTTGAAAATCTGAAAATAAGAATGAAAATCGGAAATTCAAAAGAATGAAAATCTGAAATTCAAAAGAATGAAAATCTGAAATTCAAAAGAATGAAAATCTGAAAATTCGAAAAACTCGAAAAACTCGAAAATCGGAAGTAACTAACTAATAATAACTTTTAAATTATAGTTATTGGAATTTCCTTTCAAATTTGGCTGTTAATGAACATAATTTATCCGAAGTTACGAGTTATCTAAAATAACGAATACCGTTTCTAAAAGAATGGAACGTAACAATCTAATAATAATAAATAACAACATAATAAAACCTTTTTATTATTATTATTTATTATTAAGTAGTTCCATTCCATTTGCGGCATTCGTTATTTCGGATAATTCGTAACTTCTGATAAATTTGTATTTGTTACGTTCACAAACAACCAAATTTGAAAGGAAATTCCAATACCTATCATTTAATAGTTAGTTATTATTAGTTAGTTATTATTTCAAAATTTACAGATTTTCTTTCATTTTTTCAGATTTTCGGATTTTCGCATTTTTGAATTTCTGAATTCTGAAAAATTCAGAAATTCTGAATTTGAACATTCAGAAATTTGGAATTTTGAAAATTCGGAAATTAGAAAATTTGGAAATTTGAACATTCGAAAACATTTTCGGATTTCCGAATTTTTTAATTTTTTAATTTCCGAAAAAAGCAAAAGAAAGAATGAAAGTAAAACAAAAACATTTTTTGTCAGTGCACATGTCTACTCACAACCCATTACATATTGAAGGATGTCAGCTGTCTGTGGCCTCAAAGGCTCTCATTATACTGGAAGAAGTTAGAGACCTTTGCCACACACATAAAGTCCCAAGAAAATACATTTACGTTTTTGGTTGTAACATGACAAAATGTTGGAAAATTTCAAGGGGTATGAATACTTTTTCAAGGCACTGTATATCCCATAGTTTGTGGACTCTATAGCTTTCACACAGACTAAATATTATTCACTGATTTGGGTTATTTTCACCCCAAAAAATGTAGCAGAATACATTTTGGACTAAATATATGAACAACAATTATTTATTTGCAAAATTTTATAACAGAAACGAAAAATAAAAGTTATATTTTTTTTAATTTTCAGTCTTTTTTTTTGTTTAGCAAAAAAATAAAAAAACCCAGTGGTGATTAAATACCCACCAAAAGAAAGCGCTATTTGTGTGAACAAAACGATACAAATTTAGTTTGGGTACAGAGTTGTATGACCTCGCAATTGCCATTCAGTGCTGAAAATTGGCCTGGGCAGGAAGGGGGTGGGGGGGGGGTAAAAGTGTCCGGTATTGAAGGGGGTTAAGTGAGGAGCCCAGGGCAGTTTTGTAGCAAATTTTTTAATTTTAATACAACAAAAGAAAAAAATTGGGCATGGAATAGCCCAGGGTGGGACTTGAGGCACAATGGACAGTGATAGATATAAAAATATATATTTTATTTATAACAGTACGCGGTACAAAAAGAGCAAAAAAAAGTAAAGAATTAAAAACATATCATACTGTCAGAAACCATGAATCAGACCGAGACAGAAGTACAATCAAATCACACTTGCTTATTAAATAAAAATAAAAAGGTAAATAGAGTAAGCATAGTCAAAGCATAGTCAGAGTCCAGTAACTGGATCGAGTAGTCAGCCAGTCCAGAGTTCAATAACCAGATCGGGTAATCAGCCAGGCCGGAGGTTGCGAGATGACAGCCAGACCCTGTCCCCAACCTGGTAGGAAGGTGCAGGCAGACGTCTGTGGTCAGCATGGAGTCTGTGCCTATCATTAGCATGACGCAAAGCCTCCTGGACTTGTACCCAAGTGGAACGAAGACCACGGAGATGCTCCTCTAACGCAGGAATACTCTGCGGAACAAACGAGTAAGGCAACATGGAAGGTTGGAAACCATAATTCACCATAAATGGAGACAATCGGGAGGCAGAATTCAAGGCACTATTGTGAGCAAACTCTGCCCATGGTAATAGGTCAGACCAGTTGTTATGATGGTCAGAAATATAGCAACATAGGAATTGCTCCAAGGACTGATTGGCTCGCTCTGCGGCCCCATTAGACTACGGGTGATATGCAGAAGAGAAAGCAAGCTAGATTCCCAACTGTGCACAAAAGGCTCGCCAGAACTGGGAGACAAACTGACTGCCCCTGTCCGAGACAATCACCTTGGGCAGCCCATGTAAGAGAAAGATCTCTCGAGCAAAAATGGAAGCCAGTTCCTTAGAGTTGGGCAACTTCTTAAGTGGAACACAATGACACATCTTTGAGAACCGGTCAACCACCATAAGGATAACAGTGTTGCCTCGGGAGTTGGGCAACTCCACAATAAAATCCATAGACAGGTGAGTCCAGGGCCTCTCTCCATTGGGTATGGGTTGTAGGAGGCCCACTGGAAGGTGTTGTGGAGTCTTACTCTGAGCACACACAGGACAGGCAGCTACAAAGGCAGTAACAGCAGCCCGTAGACTAGGCCACCAGAATTGTTGGGAAATGGCCCAAATGAGTTGATTCTTCCCAGGATGGCCAGCTGCCTTGGGAGAATGGTAAGTCTGGAGCACAGCAGTACGGAGACTCTCTGGGACAAAGCAGCAGTCACAAGGTTTCTCAGGAGGAGCATGGACCTGAGCAGCAAGAATTTTGTCACCCAAAGGAGAAGTAAGACTGGTGCGAACCGTAGCCAAGATACGATCAGGAGGAATCATAGGAACCGAAACTGACTCCGACTTGGAAGTGGAGGAAAATTGTCGTGACAAGGCATCAGCCCTTACATTCTTAGTACCGGGTAAGAATGAGACAATGTAATTAAAACTCGACAAGAAAAGAGCCAATCGTGCCCTTCTGGGAGAGAGTCGCTTAGCCTCAGACAAGAATGTAAGATTCTTATGGTCAGTAAGAATAAGAACGGGCACAGTGGTACCTTCAAGGAGATGTCTCCATTCTTTCAGGGCTAAAATGATCGCCAACAGCTCTCTGTCACCAATCTCATAATTGCACTCAGCAGGTGACAATCTCTTGGAAAAGTAGCCACACGGATGCATAGCGCTCTCAGAGTTAGGACGCCAACTCCAGTCTCAGAAGCACTTCTAGGATAAAAGGCAACGTAGGATCAGGATGTGCCAACAATGGAGCAGAAACAAAGGCAGCCTTGAGAGTCTCAAAGGCCTTAATGGACTCCAGAGACCAACTCTGTGGGTTACCGTCCTTTCTGGTCATATCAGTCAGGGGCTTGACCAGAGACGAGAAGTTACAAATAAACTTCCGATAGTAGTTGGCAAAACCCAGGAAATGCTGCAGAGGATGTAAATACACAGGTCGAGGCCACTGTAATACTGCGGAAAGTTTCTCTGGGTCCAGCAGTGAAAATGACATAGCCTAGGAATGTAACCTGTTCACGATGGAACTCGCACTTCTCCAGTTTACAATAGAGATTGTTATCTCTTAGTTTCTGGAGTACACGACAGACATCTGTGTGGTGGCTCTCCAGGGACTTGGAAAATATGAGGATATCATCGAGATAAACCACCACACATAACTGCAACAAATCTCGGAGGACATTGTGTCATGGTTATGCAGTGATCTTCCTGTGTTTGCTTACCTCCCCTCATGTGTTCAGTCTAAGAGGCCAGCCACTTCCACCTGGTGGTTTTTATAACCTCTCCTCTAAGCATGGCTCCACCCCGGGCCCTGTCAGGGAGCCCTATATTAATCTGTGCACTGCAGGCCATCAGTGCTGATCAACCATTGTGTATTCCTTTGTGTGTTAGCTTCCTGTTTCCTGCCGTGTGCTCTGCTACTGTTTTCCGTTACCGACTTTGGAGTGTCTTGACTATCCTTGTTTGCCTGTGATCCTGACCTTTTGGCGTGTACCCGACTATTCTTGTCTGCTTGTGGCCCCGACCTTGGCTTTGTCCCTCACCATCCCTATCCTCCTGTTGCCTACTGTGGGTGTGAGCTGGGGGACCCTGGGGGTCGCGACCTGGAGCCAGTTGCAGCCAAGTCCATCCTCACCACCAGAGGCGCTGGTGAACACCCGCTGGCTCTTATGCCGCATACACACGTAGCGGACTTTCCGACGGACTTTCTGAACGGTCTACTTGCCCACATACAGCACTTTTTCAGCGGACTAATACGGCGTACTAAGTCCGCCGTACTATCCGCCCTACTTTTGAAATGAACGGACTCGCCCACACACGCGGAGGAAAGTCCGCTCAGTTCGAGCGCGTCTCCAGGTAGGCGGGGCCCGCGAAGGAGACGTCGCTGGCCCCGCCGCCTTGTATGGACTTAAAGGGGAACCCCCAACGCCGAAAAAATCGGCGTGGGGTGCCCCCAGGTCCACATCAGACCCTTGTCCGAGCACGCTACCCCCGGCTGGCCAGGAAAGGGGGGACGAGCGAGCGCCCCCCCCTCCTGAGCCGTACCAGGCCGCGTGCCCTCAACATGGGGGGTGCCTTGGGGAAGGGGGGCCGCGCGGCCCCCCCCACCCCAAAGCACCTTGCCCCCATGTTGATGAGGACAAGGGCCTCTTCCCGACAACCCTGGCCATTGGTTGTCGGGGTCTGCGGGTCTTATCGGAATCCGGGGGCCCCCTTTCATAAGGGGGCCCTCGGATACCGGCCCCCCACCCTATGTGAATGAGTATGGGGTACAATGTACCCCTACCCATTCACCTGTAAAATAAAGTACAAAAAAAACCCACAACACACAAGATAAAATAGTTTATTGCACAGCTCCGGGGGTCTTCTCGCCGGACTCCTCCGCTATCTTCTTGTAGCTCTTTTGCTAGCAGAGGAGCCCGGCATTCTTCTTCGTCGCCGCGGCCTCTTCTTCCGACTTCGGTGGTCTTGTCCCCCTCTTCGGTTCTTCTGCCGGGCCACCGCGCCTTCTTATAGCTCTTTTACAGGCGGTGGCCCGGTCTTCTGTCGCCGCCGCCGCTGCCGCCTTCCGTTCTTCTTCTTCTTCTCCTGGAGATGTTGACTCGACGCTCTCTCTCTCAATGCCAGGGACGCGCTGCGCGGCCACTTATATAGGGGCAAGGGGCGGGGTCATCGGTTGATGTCACATGGGTTGCTGATCCGTTGCAGGGCTTAGTTCGCAAACTTGAGACCCAAGAATCGCATCAGACCCAGATGATGCAATTCCTTCAGGAATTGGCATCCCGTTTTGAACAGGCTCAGGCCTCATTAGGACCCCCAGTTCAACAACCGCAACCGCTATCTGCTGCTGCACCTATCGCACCAGTCGCAGCCACACATTCATTACAACTACCAGCTCCGGTGCGTTTCTCTGGGGACTCCAAGGCTTGCAGGGGGTTCCTTAGCCAGTGCACAATTCATTTTGAACTTCAGCCCCAAAACTTCCTGTCGGATCGGGCAAAAGTCGCATATATCATATCCCTCCTGTCCGGCGAGGCATTAGCTTGGGCCGCCCCTCTGTGGGAACTGAATGATCCAGTGATTTCTAGCCTGTCTGATTTCTTGAAACTTTTTCGGAATATCTTCGAGGAACCGAGTCGTGTCTCCTCAGCGGCTAGCGCTCTTTTACGTCTCCGTCAAGAGTCCGCTTCTGTGGGACAGTATGCTCTTCAGTTCCGTATCCTCTCAGCTGAATTGAACTGGAATAATGAGGCCCTAGTTGCAACCTTTTTACATGGCCTCTCTGGTAGAGTGAAGGATGAATTAGCAGGAAGATCCCTTCCTGCTGATCTGGACAGTGTCATCACCTTGTGTAACCAGATCGATATTCGCTTTCAGGAGACGGCCCTGGAAAAAAGACGCCAGCACTCCCCGTTCTTTAGGCAGCCTGAGCCCCCAGACCCTTCTCTTCGATCCGAGGAGCGCCCCCTGCCTACCGAGGAACCTATGCAGTTGGGCTGGACTAAATTATCTCCTGAAGAACGTGCTAGGCGCAGAACTCTATTGTGGGGCCAAAGGTAATTTCCTTGACACTTGTTCTCTTCGTCCGGAAAAACACTCAGGGCTAATACATCTGGAAGGTGGAGTATTAGACCCTGAAATATCACCTTCACCTTCTCGTCTTCTCCTTTCTGTGTTGCTTCATGTCGGTGCTTCCTCTCGTTCGGTCTCAGCACATCTGGATTCCGGAGCCGCTGCCAATTTCATGGATTGGGAAACTGCATCCTCCATGAGACTTACCCTTTTGCCCCTTACAACGCCATTGGTGGTCTTGGCGATTGATGGCACGGTTCTCCCAGGGGGCCCTATCCGCTTTCAGGCTCTTCCTGTTAAGATGTCAGTAGGGAAACTCCACCAGGAGTGGATATCCTTCCTTGTCTTACCTAAGGCTTCTTCTCCTATCATATTAGGTCTTCCTTAGTTACAGCTCCATTCTCCACACGTTGACTGGTCTGCTGGACAGATCCTGGCTTGGGGTTCCTCCTGTTCCTCTTCCTGTCTACTCAAGGGTACCCCAAGGGAGAGACTTCCTGTTACCACCATTACAGTATCTCCTGCTCTTCCCGCTGTATATAGCGATCTCTAGGATGCGTCCTGCAATAGTCGAACTGATGCACTCTCTAGGTCATGTGGTACTCTGAATGAGGGGTCCACCTATGAACCTGAGTCGATCATTCACTCCAGTTCGCATAACCATTTACCTTTGCCTGTCCCTAATCTCCCTTGGACGCACAGCCAGGCTAACTTGTCTGCAAGTTCCACAGTTGCTATGCCCTGTGATGCGATACACCTGACAATACTATTCAGTCGACCTCTGCACCAGTTATGCCAGTCCAGCCCATGCCCAATGAGCTTCCTGCTTCTTGTTCAGCACCTTCGGTGACCTGGCCTCACCCTACTGCTACTATGTCCATTCAAACCCGTTTAAGAGGCTCAATCCATCCTTTGGATAGAATACCTCATTCGGCCAGGTGGGGTTTTCAATCTTTTTCTCAGGGTTCTCTGCATTCTGTTTGTGTTGCAGCTATCCAGCTTGACTCTTGTTACATGTCACTTTCTAACCAACCTGACCTCAGGAATCCACTGACCTCTGCCCAGTCTGGTGGTCCTGTTATGGATGCTCAGCTCATCTTTAAGGGTGTGGGGGACCCTGCTCAGACTCTTGATCTTCTCATGCCCTTACCCATTCCTAAAAAGCCTTTAGTCCTCAAGTCCTCTCGTCCTCTCCCTACCTCTGTTTCGGTCTCTGAGGATAACCTAAAATACGAGGTTAGTCAAGTTTTGGATTCCCGGCTCCGTAAAGGCATTCTTCAGTACCTCGTACTTTGGAAAGGGTTGGGTCCTGAGGAGAGGTCTTGGATCACTGCATCTGAGGTCTTTGCTCCCTGTCTGTTAAGGAGATTCCATCTGGAGTTTCCCTTTAAGCCTGGACCCAGTCGGGGGAGGGGGAGGTCTCGTAAGAGGGAGGGTACTGTCATGGTTATGCAGTGATCTTCCTGTGTTTGCTTACCTCCCCTCATGTGTTCAGTCTAAGAGGCCAGCCACTTCCACCTGGTGGTTTTTATAACCTCTCCTCTAAGCATGGCTCCACCCCGGGCCCTGTCAGGGAGCCCTATATTAACCTGTGCACTGCAGGCCATCAGTGCTGATCAACTATTGTGTATTCCTTTGTGTGTTAGCTTCCTGTTTCGTGCCATGTGCTCTGCTACTGTTTTCCGTTACCGACTTTGGAGTGTCTTGACTATCCTTGTTTGCCTGTGATCCTGACCCTTTGGCGTGTACCCGACTATTCTTGTCTGCTTGTGGCCCCGACCTTGGCTTTGTCCCTCACCATTCCTATCCTCCTGTTGCCTACTGTGGGTGTGAGCTGGGGGACCCTGGGGGTCGCGACCTGGAGCCAGTTGCAGCCAAGTCCATCCTCACCACCAGAGGCGCTGGTGAACACCTGCTGGCTCTTAGACTCCGCGCCCCTGGGAATCTTACGCTCTAACCCCAGTGGGATCTGTCCCCCGTCTGCAGCAGTCAGCCGTAGGGTCCACAACCTTGCGGTGCACTCCTGATCCCTACGGTGTGCACCTGTCACCTCGCCTCAAGGTGACCTGACACATTGTTAATAAATTCCTGGAAAACTGCCGGGGCGTTACAAAGGCCAAAAGGCATTACCAGGTATTCATAATGGCCTGTTCTGGTATTAAACACAGTTTTCCACTCGACGCCCTCCTTAATGCGCACGAGATTGTATGCCCCTCTCAAGTCAAGCTTTGTGAAAACCGTTGCTCCCTTGAGGCGGTTAAATAACTCTGTAATCAATGGAATCGGGTAGGCATTCTTAATCGTGACACGATTGAGACCCCTATAATCTATACAAGGTCTCAGTTCACCGCTCCTCTTCTTCACAAAGAAGAAACCAGCACCAGCAGGAGATGAGGATTTGCGGATGAAACCTCGAGAAAGTGCGTCAGCAACATACTCCTCCATGGCCTTATCCTCCAAGACCGACAAAGGGTAAACCTGGCCATGATGAGGTATGGCACCAGGTTGAAGGTCAATTGCGCAATCATAAGATCGGTGTGGAGGCAAACTACCGGCTTGACCTTTATCAAAGACATCGCTAAAATCGTGGTACTCCTCCGGCAGGAAGGGGAGTGAAGAGGTGCACAGGACCTTGGATACCTTCAGGAAGCATGTCTCACTGCATTGTGGTGACCAGGAGAGAACCTCAGCACGGAGTCAATCAAAAGAGGGGTTGTGCCTCTGTAACCAAGGATAACCAATAACCAGCAGAAACCTGGGTGAGGAAATAACTTGGAATCGGATTATCTCATGGTGAAGAGCCCCTACGGCCATGGACAACGGAACCGTCTCATGAGTCACATGGGCAGGCTGTAAAGGCCTCAATGGCAAGTGGAGTGTCACGCAGCTGCAGCAGAATCGAGTGCTGCAAAACAAATGCAGCATCAATGAACAGGCCTGCAGCCCCAGAGTCGATTAGAGCCTGTATCTCGATGGACGACTCAGCCCAAGAAAGGGTGACTGAAACCAGGGGCATATCCTTCTGGATAACTGGGGACGAAACAACGCCACCTAAGGTCTGTCCATGACAGGACCTCAAGGTTCGGGCATTCCCTGGACGGGTAGGACAAGACTTCAAAAAGTGACCTGCCTGGCCACAATAAAGGCACAATCTCTCCCTCCTCCTAAAGGCTTTCTCATCCGCAGAGAGACACGTGAAGCCCAGGTGCATGGGAGGTACCAGGAGGCATGGGAGGTGAGGGAGGCATGGGTGGGACTACAAAGCTCGGAGGCAAACGTACAGGAGGCTTCCGCAAGCGCTCCTTATGAGAAAGTCTTTCTCTGAGTCTGGAGTCAATGAGGATGGCAAACGAGATCAAGCTCTCCAGCTCAGTAGGTATATCTCGGGCTGCTATCTCATCCTTGATGGAATCCGAGAGACCATGAAAAAAAGCCACGAGGGCCTCATTGTTCCAAGCAACCTCTGCTGCCAGAGTACGGAAATCAATGGCGGAGTCGGCAACAGTTCTCGTACTCTGTTTGATGGACATGAGGCACTTGGCAGCAGAAGTGGAGCATGCAGGAATGTCAAATACCCTTTTAAAGGAGGCCACAAACTCAGGGTAACTCAAGACAACAGGTTTTTGCGTCTCCCATAGAGGGTTAGCCAAGGCCAAAGCTCTCTCAGAAAGCAAAGATATCACAAAACCTACTTTGCTTCCTGGGGCAGCATCTCAAAGTATATCTCAACCTGATTGAGGAACCCTCTGCATTGAACTGAATCACCCCCAAATCGCTGGGGAAGCGGAACGGACCCAGACATACCTCTTATAGAGGTAATACTCGAGGTGGATGCCTGCACAGAGACTGGTGCAGCAGCAGGGATGGCCTGCGACTCAGGTTGTACCAGAGCAACTCCCGTGAAGGATTCCAGGTGAGCCGTGTGACTCAGGAGCATTTGTAACGCCAAGGCAAACTGATCCATGCGGTGATCTTGCTCATCCAATCTGGAAAAAATACTGTCAGAAACCATGAATCAGACCGAGACAGAAGTACAATCAAATCACACTTGTTTATTAAATAAAAATAAAAAGGTAAATAGAAAAAGCATAATCAAAGCATAGCCAGAGTCCAGTAACCGGATCGAGTAGTTAGCCAGGCCAGAGTTCAATAACCAGATCGGGTAATCAGCCAGGCCAGAAGTCAGGGATCCAAGTAGAGCAACAGCAAGCAGGATGAGGAGCCAGAAGGGATGTCAGCAAGCCAGTCTTTGAACAGAACCGCAGGAGATGGTGTCTTGTGATGTGACCAAGGCGAAGGCAGAGGTGAAGTGAGCTGGACAGCTTTAAGTAGGCAGGTCAGACGAGCATCATCAGGAACAGCTGGTAACTGTGGAGAGAAATGAGAGCTGGCAACTAGCCGACAGCTGAGCATCCAGCCCAGAGAAGGAAGGGCTAAGCCAGCCCTGACAGATACACTCTATACACAATACAGGACAAAGATGAACATGCATAATATACATAGTAGTTAGCCCCTGTGCATCAACGCGTTTGGCTGTCTAGCTTCGTCAGGATACACTCAGGGAATGTTGGAGAAAACAGATCTCACTATCTTGCAAAGATGGAAGATAATCTCACCCATTAGGCTTCAAGTATTCTCATATAAAGTATTTCAATTACTTGGATATTCATAACATAAAGCCAGAAGCTCGGAGTACCAAGTAGCACCTATATTGACAATATTGACAGGTGGAAGGACTCAGAAAGACATAACCGGATGGGAGGAGAAAGGGGGGGTGGTATGGACTTGGACAATGAGAGCCTTAATAGTATGAACATATATTTAAAGCCAGCCACATATATATAAATACCCAGCAAAGAGTCCAGACTGCAGTCAGCAAGTCAACAGTCCCTCAGGGCCATCATATCAAGTCCGTTCAACCTACCCCTGAGAGAACCGCATGTCCACCACCTACATTTTATCCATTTATAAATGTTTTAACCTTTAGCCTCAACCATACACACGGCTTCCCATGAATCACAAAACCGACATGAATAAAATAGAGTTTATCACCTTGAAAACATTTGGCCTTACATGAATTGACTTTGACATTGCGAAGGGAGCAGCATTAGTGGAAGGGTGGGACAGATTCTTGGAATGTGCGGAAACCTCAAACAGATGGAGAACGGATGGAGGTAAGAGAGAGGAGCGTGATCTCCTGAACAGAAGGTCTGCATGGAAGAAAAATGTGTATTTTCTATAACTAATTAGTTTATGTCAAACTAGTGGGATGCTCAGAAAGTAGGCGGGGCTGAAACCAGGGAACACATCGGTCGAGTTTTTTTTAGCTGGATTTTTTTTAGCAGAAGCAAATTCAGGGCCGGTTTTGGAAAGTGAGAAGAATGATAGTCATGGGGGTTCAGCTATCGGGGAGGCAAGTGCAGAAGATGAATGCAGGAAAGTAGGGATGAGCTGAGTGCTTGGTCTGAATATTTGCTGTTTGTACATCTGTCCAAGTGCCAAATGTTTAGGGCATTGGGCGAGGACGAAGGTGACAACTTCCACTGAGAACAGTTCTAAGGAAGCAGTGGATGCTTGCGCCCAACGCGTCCTTAGCAACCAAAACCTTTTCGGCAGCTGGACATGTTGAACCGCAACATGCCAACGACTTGGTAGAGTGGATGACCAAGCCCTCTTCATCCTCCTCATCCTCTCTCACCCAGTCTCAGGGTGGTAGCAAAGCAGCTGACAACGCATCGTCTTCCCTCCTCTCAATGTCATCATCAGTGACTCCTTCCCTAGACCCACCATGTCCTCCTGAGGAGTCTAGTGAACTCTTTGAGCACAGTGTTGGGTACATGCTCCAGGAGGATGCCAGGTGTTTTGTGGGCTCTGATGATGACACTCAGCTAGAGGAAGGCAGTAGCGTGAGCGCAGAGAGAGGGGATGCTCAAGAAGGACAGCAATCTGGCAGTCATGTTCCACAAGCTGCAGCATACTGCCAGGTTTGCTACAGCGATGAAGAGGGAGGGGATCATGAGGTCACTGACTCCACGTGGGTGCCTGGAAGGAGGAGGCACATGTCCAACGAGGCAGGATGCCCTCCGGGGGCCAGCTTAGGGGCAGCACACCGACTGAATCACACCGCAGAGCTCTGCCTGTGCAGAGCGCTGCCTCTGTGCGTTATTCTAAAAGTTCTTTGGTGTGGGCCTTTTTTGAGACGAGTGCATCAGATCGCACCGCTGCTATTTGCAACATATGTCTCAAGCGTATCTCACGTGGCCAAAACATCAGCCGCTTGGGCACCACATGCTTGACCAGACATATGTTGACCTGCCATGCAGCTCGTTGGCAAGCGTACCTCAAAGACCCACACCAAAGAACAAAGCGGACCTCTCCTTGCTCCTCATCAGCTGGCATCTCCAACCCCACTAGACCTTCAGTCCTCTCTGAAACCTGCTCTGAGAGGAATGAAGGTGTAGAATTAGGTGTGTCACAGCCAAGTGCTTCCGGGAACTCTGCTAGCGGTACACCCACGTCCGAGTATAGCAGGCAAATGTCCCTGCCCCAGCTGCTGGACCGGCGGAAGAAGTTCACTCCCAGCCATCCACATGCCCAGCGGTTGAATGCTAGCTTGGCTAAATTGCTAGCACTTCAACTGCTGCCTTTTCAGTTGGTAGACTCGGCCCCCTTCCGTGAGTTTGTACAATGTGCGGTTCCTCAGTGGCAGGTCCCCAAACGCCACTTTTTCTCACGGAAGGCGATTCCGGCTCTCTACCGGCATGTGGAAGGCAATGTCCTTGCCTCGCTGGACAGGGCGGTCAGCGGTAAGGTGCATATTACCGCTGACTCATGGTCCAGCAGGCATGGACAGGGACGTTACCTGTCTTTCACGGCCCATTGGGTCACTCTTCTGGCAGCTGGGAAGGATGCAGGACAAGGTGCAGTAGTGTTGGAGGTTGTTCCGCCACCACGCCTCCAAAATGCTACTATTGGTTGTGACACACCTCTCTCCTCCACCCCCTCCTCTTCTTCTTCCTCCATGGCCTCTTCCAGTGCTCTGTCCTCAGAACCAGCGGTGCTCCGTAGGCGTTCCAGGGGCTACGCAAGTACGCAGGCAAAACGATGCCATGCCGTGCTTGCGCTGGGACAGGAGCCACACTGGGGCGGATGTTTTGTCAGCTCTGCAGGGGCAGGCCGAGAGGTGGTTGACGCCACGCCAGCTTAAGCCAGGAATGGTGGTTTGCGACAATGGCACCAACCTCCTCTCCGCCCTCCGACAGGGACAACTGACCCATGTGCCCTGTGTAGCTCACGTTCTTAACCTGGTGGTGCAGCGGTTCTTGGGCAGGTACCCCGGCTTACAGGATGTCCTGAAGCAGGCCAGGAAAGTCTGTGTGCATTTACGCCGATCATTTAATGCCTGTGCTCGGCTGGCTGAGCTCCAAAAGGAGTTGAACCTGCCCAAGAACCGCCTTATATGTGACATGCCCACCAGATGGAACTCAACATTGGCCATGCTGCAGCGGCTGCACACGCAGCAGAGGGCCATCAATGAGTACCTGTGCGACTACAGCACCAGGACAGGGTCAGGGGAGCTCGGTTTTTTCTCACCACGCCAGTGGGGCATGATCAGGGATGCATGCACTGTCCTGTCACCGTTTGAGGAGGCCACAAGGATGGTGAGCAGTGACAGTGCATGCATCAGTGACACTGTACCTCTTGTCCACCTCTTGGAGCATACACTGCGTGGAATAATGGACAGGGCACTTGAGGCAGAACAGAGGCAGGAAGAGGAGGACTTCCTTGCCTCTCAAGGCCCCCTTTATCCAGACAGTGTTCCTGCTGTGCCACCCATCACACAGGAAGAGGATGAGGAGGAGGAGGATGATTGTGTCAGCATGGAGGTGGAGGCTGGCACTCAGCATCAGCATCAGCAGCAGCAGCAGCAGTCTTGTAGGGATGATTTACAGTCCCAAGAAACACGTGGACTTGTACGTGCTTGGGAGGAGGTAGCTGCGGATCATGTTGTCCTTAGTGACCCAGAGGACTCCGGACCGAATGCCTCAGCTAACCTATGCTGCATGGCCTCCCTGATCCTGCAAAGCCTGCGGAAGGATCCTCGTATTCTTCGGATCAAGGAGAGGGACCATTACTGGCTGGCCACTCTCCTTGATCCACGGTACAAGGGTAAGGTTGCCGACCTTATCTTGCCATCGCAGAGGGAGCAGAGGATGAGACATCTCCGGGAGGCCTTGCAGAAAGGTCTGTGCAACGCGTTCCCAGAGACTGGGAGGTTACAAACTCCTGGTCCTGGACAACGTGTTGCTGAGGCATCGGTCAGAAGGAGCGGTGGAGAAGGTAGCCGTCTGACTGATGCTTTCAGACAATTTTTTAGTCCGCAGCCCCAAGGTATGATCGGTTCCAGCACCCATCGCCAGCGTCTGATTTACATGGTGCAGGAATACCTAGGGGCAAGGTCAGACATGGACACCTTTCCCACCGAAAATCCTCTGGCTTACTGGGTCTTGAGGATGGATCACTGGCCAGAGCTTGCACAGTATGCAATTGAGCTACTGGCCTGTCCTGCATCCAGCGTTCTTTCGGAACGCACCTTCAGTGCTGCTGGTGGCTTTGATACCGATCACAGGGTGCGCTTGTCCACCGAATCAGTTGATCGACTGACCTTCATCAAGATGAATCAGTCTTGGATCACCCACAGCTACCAAGCACCTGAAGCTGATGTAACCGAATAATTTTTTTTCAAATACCACATCCCTTCAAGACTGCCTATGCTGATGCTGAGTGACTGTCCTGTTATGTTGATTGTCTATCCTCTTCCTCCTCCGCTGATATGTTGGAAGAACATTTCTGGTTCTGGTTGATGCCATCAGCCCAATTTTTCTGCCCCTGTTTAACAGGGGCGTTTAAGTACAATTTTTGATGCAATGCTTTGCAGCAGGGCTAATTACTGCAATAAAACTAGAGTATATGGCAGAGGTTGCAGTGTGGTGGCACCAGTACCAGTGCCTAAGGCCCAATTTTTCTGCCCCTGTTTAACAGGGGCGTTTAAGTACAATTTTTGATGCAATGCTTTGCAGCAGGGCTAATTACTGCAATAAAACTAGAGTATATGGCAGAGGTTGCAGTGTGGTGGCACCAGCAGCAGTGCCTAAGGCCCAATTTTTCAGCCCCTGTTTAACAGGGGCGTTTAAGTACAATTTTTGATGCAATGCTTTGCAGCAGGGCTAATTCCTGCATTAAAACTAGAGTATATGGCAGAGGTTGCAGTGTGGTGGCACCAGCACCAGTGCCTAAGGCCCAATTTTTCTGCCCCTGTTTAACAGGGGCGTTTAAGTACAATTTTTGATGCAATGCTTTGCAGCAGGGCTAATTCCTGCAATAAAACTAGAGTATATGGCAGAGGTTGCAGTGTGGTGGCACCAGCACCAGTGCCTAAGGCCCAATTTTTCTGCCCCTGTTTAACAGGGGCGTTTAAGTACAATTTTTGATGCAATGCTTTGCATCAGGGCTAATTCCTGCAATAAAACTAGAGTATATGGCAGAGGTTGCAGTGTGGTGGCACCAGCAGCAGTGCCTAAGGCCCAATTTTTCTGCCCCTGTTTAACAGGGGCGTTTAAGTACAATTTTTAATGCAATGCTTTGCAGCAGGGCTAATTCCTGCAATAAAACTAGAGTATATGGCAGAGGTTGCAGTGTGGTGGCACCAGCACCAGTGCCTAAGGCCTAATTTTTCTGCCCCTGTTTAACAGGGCGTTTAAGTACAATTTTTGATGCAATGCTTTGCAGCAGGGCTAATTCCTGCAATAAAACTAGAGTATATGGCAGAGGTTGCAGTGTGGTGGCACCAGCAGCAGTGCCTAAGGCCCAATTTTTCTGCCCCTGTTTAACAGGGGCGTTTAAGTACAATTTTTGATGCAATGCTTTGCAGCAGGGCTAATTCCTGCAATAAAACTAGAGTATATGGCAGAGGTTGCAGTGTGGTGGCACCAGCAGCAGTGCCTAAGGCCCAATTTTTCTGCCCCTGTTTAACAGGGGCGTTTAAGTACAATTTTTGATGCAATGCTTTGCAGCAGGGCTAATTCCTGCAATAAAACTAGAGTATATGGCAGAGGTTGCAGTGTGGTGGCACCAGCAGCAGTGCCTAAGGCCCAATTTTTCTGCCCCTCTTTAACAGGGGCGTTTAAGTACAATTTTTGATGCAATGCTTTGCAGCAGGGCTAATTCCTGCATTAAAACTAGAGTATATGGCAGAGGTTGCAGTGTGGTGGCACCAGCACCAGTGCCTAAGGCCCAATTTTTCTGCCCCTGTTTAACAGGGGCGTTTAAGTACAATTTTTGATGCAATGCTTTGCAGCAGGGCTAATTCCTGCAATAAAACTAGAGTATATGGCAGAGGTTGCAGTGTGGTGGCACCAGCACCAGTGCCTAAGGCCCAATTTTTCTGCCCCTGTTTAACAGGGGCGTTTAAGTACAATTTTTGATGCAATGCTTTGCAGCAGGGCTAATTCCTGCAATAAAACTAGAGTATATGGAAGAGGTTGCAGTGTGGTGGCACCAGCAGCAGTGCCCAAGGCCACATTTTTCTGCCCCTGTTTAACAGGGACATGTAATTACAATTCTTGATATAATATTTCACAGGAGGGCCCCTTCCTGTGCCCACCCAGAGTAACGGTGAGGACTTATAGTGTTGTGGCACCAGCACCACAACCACCAAAGGTCAATTTTTCTACCCCTGTTCAACAATGGCATGTAATTACAATTCTTGATATAATCGTTCACAGCAGGGCGCTCCAGCGCCCACCAAGAGTCACTTTGAGGGCTTACAATGTTGTGGCAAAACCAACACTTTGTTCCGCCATTTCTGCAGAGCATATAGGGCAGGCCCCTACTTTCAAACATCCAACTTACAAACATCTCCTACTTGCAAACGGAAGGAGACAACAGCAAGTGAGATGAAAAAAGATGGATGACAAAACAAATTATACAGGGGTGATAACCCTTCCCTATGTTTTCCAAAAAGCTTAAAAATAGTTTTTTGCACTGGAGCTACACTTTAAAAATGTACCAGTTGAAAATTACAAACAGATTCAACTTAACACAACAAACCTACACAGTCCCTGTCTTGTTTGCACCGCCTTTATACTGCTGTTCTGAGTATATAGGGCCTGGGGGCCACACGCATTTCCTTTTTTTAATATGGGTACAGGGTTCCCCTTAATATGCGTACAAGACCCAAATAGGCTGGTAATGGGCAGGGGCACAGGCATACTACAGACACCCCCCAGGCACCATATTTAAAGGAATATTTCACTTTTTTTTCACTTTAATCGTCATTAAAATCAGTGCTCCCGCCAAAACGGCCATTTTTAAAAACATTTTAGGCATTGATCCATGTCCCCTGGGGCAGGAGCCAGGTCCCCAAACCCTTTCTAGGACAGTATCTTGCATATTAGCCGTTAAAATTAGCACTTTTCATTTGGAACGTTCGAGTCCCATAGACTTCAATGGGGTTCTAACGTTCGTTCGAATTTGGGGTCCGTTCGAAAGTTCTGGTGCGAACCGAACCGGGGGGTGTTCGGCTCATCCCTAGTGGTGACATCTGAACAATGGCAGCCCGTAATGAGGCTCTAACAAAGGGCTTGGCTCACGGAGTGCAAAGTGACAATGGTAAATTAATATTCGCTATGGTCTTCTTTATTCCCATCCTGGCCAATCAGGAAGCCCCAGTTAGCCAATCGTGTCTCAGGACTAAGGATGAGCCGAACACCCCCCCGGTTCGGTTGGCACCAGAACCTGCGAACAGACCTAAACTTCGTGTGAACTTTAGAACCCTATTAAAGTCTATAGGACTGGAACGTTCAAAATCAATAGTGCTAATTTTAAAGGCTAATATGCAAGTTATTGTCCTAAAAAGTGTTTGGGGACCCGGCTCCTGCTCCAGGGGACATGGATCAATGCAATTATTTTTTTTTTTTAAATGGCCATTTTTTTGGGAGCAGTGATTTTAATAATGCTTAAAGTGAAACAATAAAAGTGTAATATTCTTTTAAATTTCGTACCTGTGGGGTGTGTATAGTATGCCTGTGAAGGGGCGCCTGTTTCCTGTGCTTAGAACTGTCCCTGCACAAAGTGTCATTTCTGCCGGAAAAAAAGTAATTTAAAATCACTCGCGGCTATAATGAATTGTCGCCTCCCCGTAATACAGAGAACAGTCATTGAAAGTCATTGATAAAAAAAAAAAAAAAAGCCTGGGGTTCCCCCAAATTCAATTACCAGGCCCTTCAGGTATGGATATTAAAAAAAAATGACATGGGGTTCCCCCCAAATATCCATACCAGACCCTTTATATGAGCACGCAACCTGGCAGGCCGCAGGAAAAGAGGGGGGAGGAGAGAGCGCCCCCCATCCTAAACCGTACCAGTCCACATGCCCTCAATGTTGGGAGGATGCTTTGGTCCTTCCCAAAGCACCTTATCCCCATGTTGATGAGGACAAGGGCCTCATCCCCACAACCCTGGCCGGTGGTTCTGGGGGTCTGTGGGGGGCTTATCAGAATCTGGAAGCCCCCTTCAACAAGGTGACCCCCAGATCCTGCCCCCCCTGTTTGAAATGGTAAGGGGGTACAAAAGTACCCCTACCATTTCACAAAGAAAGTGTAAAAGTGCTCCCGAAAAAAACGGCCGTTTTTAAAACTTTTATTTGCATTGATACATGTCCCCTGGGGCAGGACCCGGGTCCCCAAATACTTTTTAGGACAATAACTTGCATATTAGCCTTTAAAATGAGCCCTTTAGATTTCTCCCATAGACTTGTACAGAGTGTTCCACGGCTTTTAGAATTTGCCGCGAACACCCCAAATTGTTCGCTGTTCAGGGAACATGACTCGAACTCAAAGCTCATCCCTACTCAGGACACACTTCCTGTTTGGCTGGGAGAACGCCTCTCTGTGTGCTGCAGATAATGTCTTTGAAGTCCGACCGGGAGAAGCGGTCAGAGCGGCCCCGGCTCTTTCTTCCCCCTGCCTCCTAAGGTAAGGCATCTGATTGGAACATTCACATCCATCTCCCGTGTGTGGGGGGGGGGAGGGATAGGGATTGCTGCCGTCTATCTCCTGCAGCGGGGTTGTGCTAGTTTGCCATCCCCAACATAAAGAGCACCAGCCACTTTATCTGAATGATATACTGTAGATATCGTTTTTTTTTATTTATTTTTAGCCGGCGATTCTTTGCAATGTAAAAGCCTTCATAGTGGCCTTTCAGCTGCTTGAGTGCTTTTACATCTGGTCCTGGGTCAACTCTATGGTAAACCACCGGTGACTGCGTTTTCATTCTCCGGCTCCCCAATCGCACGGGAGAGACCGTGCTTCTCCGGTCTCTCCCGTGCGATCGGGGAGCCGGAGAGTGAAACCGCCGGCCCCGGCGGTTTACCATAGTGTTGACCCAGGATGAGATGGTCCCTGGCCATCTCTATGACACTCGACGCCCGCAGATGTAAACATTGCCGTTCTTTTTTTGCTGGGAAGCCGAGATCGATTTTTTTTTTTTATCTCAGACTTTCCAGCATAGAGGAGAGATGTCGGAACTTATAGACTTCAGATCTTACATAGATAGTATTTCTTACATAGTAGGTGAGGTTGAAAAAGGACATCAAGTCCAACCTATGTGTGTGTGATTATATTTCAGTGCTACCTTGTATATCCCTGTATGTTACGGTCATTCAGATCTCTTCATAAATAGGACCTTTCATGGTCTATTCGCCATAACCCCCGCCTCCCCCACCGCCACCCCCTTCTGGTGCTTCTACCGCCCAATCGGAGAAGGAATTCGCTGGTGGCAGAAGCTCACCATAGAGAGTACAGAGAACCAGATGGTCCCCGACAGTCTCTTTGACCTTCGGAGGCCCAGGCACGATGTTATCATCACATAGCTCCCAACTGTCCCTGATTTCGAGGGACTGTCCCTGATTTGGAGCAATGTCCCTCTGTCCCTCATTCCTCCTCACTTGTCCCTCATTTTGGTCTGATCCTCATAGTTGTATATAAAATACACTTTATATCTTTCAAAAAGTGTTTCCCAGAGCTAAACCTTTCATCCAAATTCTAAATTTCTGCATTTGTAAATTTTAAAAGCCAATATAAAGGAATAGCAGTGCTAAAAAAAAAGTTTTTGTGGATTTAATTAACCTTTTTCTTGATTAATTCTCCTTTAAGGGGGTGTGGCAGGGGGCGTGTCCTATGCCTACATACATTTGTTAGTAGGTGTCCCTCTTTTCCATTTCAAAATGTTGGGAGGTGTGACCTCATGTCCGGCCCAGCAGATATAAACACTGTCGTGTATTCGGCTGGAAAGGCCAAGATCTTTTTTTATTTATATTTTTATCTCAGGCTTTCCAGCCTAGAGGAGAGATGTGGAGTCTTAAATCTCTCCACAAAGAGGACCTGTCATGCCATATTCCTATTACAAGGGATGTTTAACCACTTCAGCCCCGGAAGAATTTACCCCTTTCTTGAACAGAGCACTGTTTTTGGCGATTCGGCGCTGCGTCGATTTAACTGACAATTGCGCAGGCGTGCGACGCGACTCCCAAACAAAATTGATGTCCTTTTTTCCCCACAAATAGAGATTTCTTTTGGTGGTATTTGATCACCTCTGCGGTTTTTATTTTTTGTGCTATAAACAAAAAAAAAGAGCGACGATTTTGAAAAAAACACATTATTTTTACATTTTGCTATAATAAATATCCCCCAAAAATATATAAAAAAACAATTTTTTTTCCTCAGTTTAGGCCGATACTTATTCTTCTACATATTTTTGGTAAAAAGAAATCGCAATAAGCGATTATTGATTGGTTTGCACAAAAGTTGTAGAATTTGTAGAATTGTAGAATTTCCAAAATAGGGGATAATTTTATTAATATACATATTTTTTTTTTTTAAAGTGGCGACGATCAGCAATTTTTATCATGACTGCGACATTATGGCGGACACATATCAGAAATTTTTTATACATTTTTGAGACCATTGTCATTTGTACAGCGCTCAGTGCTATAAAAATGCACGGATTTCTGTGTAAATGACACTGGCAGTGAAGGGGTTGACCACTAGGTGGCAGTGTAAGTTTTAAGTGTGTCCTAGGGGCGTGTTTCTAACTGGGGGGGGGGTGGTGTGGCTGTGTGTGACACGTCACTGATCTCTGCTCCCGATCACAGGGAGCAGAGATCAGTGACAACATCACTGGGCAGAACGTTAGCATCTCCCCGTTCTTCCTCTCCTAAACTCATGGATCTTGCCGCGGGGCGCCTCTTAAAGGGCAACATACAGGTACGTGATTCTCCCTGTATGAGCCCCATGGGCCGACGATGAAGGCCGTATGGGTTAATAAAGGGTAAAGATAGTTAAAGATAGTTCAAATTTGCTATATGCATTTTTTGCAATATTAAAATAGCCATTTAACAATTGATATTGCGTATAATTCTTATTATATTTTTTTAATTGGATGATTATATTCAGATTCTGTAACCTATCATGTATATGGATTGTCTATTTTTTCGGTCCGATGGCGGAGCGATATAAGAAGATGAATGGACATCGTGGGACATTTTTATTTTTTTATTTTTAAATAAAGGACTTGTCCCAAGCCGTGGCTTGTTTTTTTAAAACATTTTGACACTTTTGTGAAATGTTTTTCACTTTTGTACCCCGTTACCATTTCACAGAGTGGGGGAGGCCAGGATCTGGGGGTCCCCTTGTTAAATAAGCCCCCCACCCACAGACCCCCCACAACCACCAGGCAAGGGTTGTGGGGATGAGGCTCTTGTCCCCATCAACATGGGGACAAGGTGCTTTGGGGGGCTACCCCCCAAAGCACCCTCCCCATGTTGAGGGCATGTGGCCTGGTACGGTTCCGGAGGGGAGGGGCGCTCTCTTGTCCCCCATCTTTTCCTGTGGCCTGCCTATTTGCTTTCTCAGATAAGGGTCTGGTATGGATTTTGGGGGGAAACCCCTATGCCACTTTTTTTACATTTTGGCGCAGGGTTCCCCTTAAAATCCATACCAGACCTGGAGGGTCTGATATGGATTTTGGGGGGGGACCCTTATGCCCTTTTTTTAAAAAAATTGGTGCAGGGTTCCCTGTAATTTGCATATTAGACCTGAAGGACTTTAGGGGGGCCCCCCATACAATTTTTTTTTTTTGGTGCAGGGTTCGCCTTAATATTCATACCAGACCCAAAGGGCCTGGTAATGGACTGGGGGGGATCCCATGCTCTTTTTTTTCAATGAGTTTTATCTGTATTGCCGAGACCGACAATTCATTACAGCCGCGATCAGTTTTAAATGACAATTGGAATGTTCTGAACTCCACTACTTTACAGGCATACTATAGACACCCCCCAGGTACGACATTTAACCACTTACAGACCGGACCATTTTGCTGGTCAAAGACCAGACCACTTTTTGCGATTCGGCACTGCGTCGCTTTAACTGACAATTGCGCGGTCGTGTGACGTGGCTCCCAAACAAAATTGACGTCCTTTTTTTCCCACAAATAGAGATTTCTTTTGGTGGTATTTGACCACCTCTGCGTTTTTTATTTTTGCGCTATAAACAAAAAGAGAGCGACAATTTTGAAAAAAACACATTATTTTTTTACTTTTTGTTATAATAAATATCCCCCAAAAATATATATATATAAAAAAAAAATTTTCCCTCAGTTTAGGCCGATACATATTCTTATACATATTTTTGGTAAAAAAATTGCAATAAGCGATTATTGATTGGTTTGCGCAAAAGTTATAGCGTTTACAAAATAGGGATAGTTTTATGGCATTTTTGTTAATCATTTTTTATTATTTATTTTTTTACTAGTAATGGCGGCGATCAGCAATTTTTATTGTGACTGCGACATTATGGCGGACACATCGGACATTTTTGACACATTTTTGGGACCATTGTCATTTATACAGCAATCACTGCTATATAAATGCAGTGAATCCTGTGTAAATGACACTGGCAGTGAAGGGGTTAACCAGTGGGTGGCAGTGTAGGGGTTAAGTGTTCCTAGGGGTGTGTTACTAACTGTGGGGGGGTTGGGCTTTCATTTAGTGAACACTGATCTCTGCTCCAATCACATGGAGCAGAGATCAGCGTCACTAGTTGCTAGGCAGAATGGAGAAATGCTGTTTACAACGGCATTTCTCCATTCAGCCGTCCCGTGAGACAATCGTGGGTATGCCCGCGGCGATCGAGTCCGCGGGACCCGCGACCGGACTCACGGGGGTCCTGACCGGGACACGCGAGTGCGCCGCCGCCGCCGCACTTGCGATGGCAGGGCGGCATTGAAGATTGAATGTACCTGTATGCCAATATGCCTGCCCGTGCCATTCTGCCGACGTACATCGGCGTGCGCCGGTCGGAAACCGGTTAAAGGAATATTTCATTTTTATTGTTTCGCTTTAAGCATTAAAAAAATCCCTGCCTCCGAAAAAACTGCCATTCTTAAAAATCTTTGGTGTGATACATGTCCCCTGGGGCAGGACCCGGGTCCCCAAACACTTTTTATGACAATAACTTGCATAAAAGCCTTTAAAATTAGCACTTTTGATTTTTTTTCATGCTAGTGTCCCGTAGACTTTAACGCTGTTCCGGCGGATTTCGAATTTGCCCCGAACACCGCATATTGTTCGGTGTTCACAGAACATCCGAACAACCAAAGTTCGGCCCGAACTTATGCTGGGGCCGAACCGTTCCCCCATCCCTAGTGATCAGTAGGGTTGAGGTTAGGGCTCTGTGTGGACCATCTAAGTTCCTCCACACCAAACTGGTCACACCATGTCTTTATGGTGCTGGCTTTGTACACAAGGACCCAGGCATGATGGAACAAAAAAAAAGGGGCTTCACCAAACTGTTACCGCAAGGATGAAGAAGCACAATTGTCTAAAATGTCTTTGTATAATGGAATATTAACACTATTCTTCACTGGAGACACCCGAATGCAATTATTTGGAGAGGATTCACATAACTTTGGCCATATTGTAGGCGCGATGGTGAGGTGCCCAAAACCTTTTGGCCATATAGTGTAGCTGTATGTTCAGGAGAGAGATGATGAACAGAAAAGGGTCTGACCTCATGTTTGCTGACAAAGTTGTTGGAAGGACGACATTTTGCTTTGATTTATGGCTTTTAGAAGTGTTGGAGTGACTAGCTGGTGAGCCATGAGGGTGACCAGAGATAAAAGAACTGTTGTTGGTTAATCACTAAAGATTCACATTACCCAGTATATGGACAGCAACCCTCACTATTCATGACCTGGACGGCATTCATTCTCTGGGCACTTCTCTTCACTCATCAGTTATCAATGGCAAGCTTTCTCACTTACCCTGTCACCAGCCTAAAAATGTCAGGTAAAGGTACGGGAAGGCCAAATATTTAACTGCTTCCCGCCCTGGGAAATGTAAAATGAAGGCTGAACGGGAACCCTATTGTCCTGGGGGTACGTCATATGATGTCCTCCCGAGAACGGGCCAAGTGATCTGTCACCGGCTGTGTCTATTCTTTCATGCCATTCATTGTGTACAATTGTGTTGCTAGCTGTGATTGGCCACAGTGATCACATGGTACAGACAGGCCAATCACAGCCGATCTGTACCATGTGACTAGCATTGGCATTAATAGGACCCTACCAGCTTTGGTGTCATTAGCATTACTACAACCCCTGTTATTGCTGTCATTGGTGGTAACAGTGACTCTCCAGTATTGGCATCATTGGTTGTAAT
Source organism: Lithobates pipiens (assembly GCF_037356315.1). Taxonomy (NCBI): domain Eukaryota; kingdom Metazoa; phylum Chordata; class Amphibia; order Anura; family Ranidae; genus Lithobates; species Lithobates pipiens. Next base: position 32,636,747 of record NW_027507764.1, on the reverse strand, counting down.
AGTAACCCCCCATGATTGGGGTCATTGGCAGTAACAGTGACTCCCCAGTATTGGCGTCATTGGCAGTAATAGTAACCGGGGACGTTACTTCCAGTAATGTCTTCTGGAAGTAACAGCACAGGAGCCTCCAATACTGGAAGTCCATGAAATCCGGAGACAGCGCGGTGATTTACGTGTACCTACCACCAACTTACAATACCTAATTGACATCACCTGGGATTACAAGCGCAGTTGACCCACTGTCATACGACAGATGAGTCCATTCTCTCTGGTAAGAGTATTTATTTTTCTCTGAAATTACTCCAGACAAGTCGTTGTTCCCGGTCCAACTGAATTGTGGGTTTCCTGATCTTTTCGTTGGGAAGACTAACATTGATACTTGTTCACTACCCAACATATGTGGACTGTTTTGCTGGGACTTATATTTCAGTCACCAAGAGTTGTGTGCACTTATACATATATTGTGTATCTACATATTTAGCGAATTAATATTTGTATTTCGGTTCACGCATTTTTACACATTTTGTCCCTTGTATGTGGTATAGTACTAGTTTTACTACTATCACTCCTTAATATACAATCTTTTGAGTTATTTCTTTATTCACTCACTAGCGCTACACCATTTTTTTCCCCATTTTCACTGAACTTTGTTTGTTTGGGTGTTAGCCGCTGATCCCCACTTTAGCTATAGCGCAGTGTTTCCCCTCCAATTCCAGTAATAGTAACCCCCCAGTAGTGATGGCCGAACGGTTCGCCCGGCGGTCGTTTCGCGGCGAATTTCCGACATTCGCGGTCCGCACGTTCGAACGCCTTTTTCCGTCGTTCGCCGCGGCGGACTTACGTGTTTAATGTATACAAGAACTTTAACCTTTGGTGACACGTTTATCATGTGATACAGGACAGCCAATTGAGACATGACAGCACATGGACACTTGTACATTCCCCCTAACCTATAAATACACCCGATCCGGTGGCCATTTTACATTCTTTCTTCTGTTAAGATAGGGACAGGTTCCTGTGTGGAGTAGGGAGAGATAAACCACTAGCTATTTGGTACACAAAAGTTCTTTTCAGGACTGGTATAGGTGTTAGGTGTTGATAGGTTTGCTGTGCTGCTGATTCTTGCAGCAGCCTGAGTGTCTTTTGTTAGTTTAGAGAAAGGGAAAGGACGGTGTATGCTACAGGGACAGCCAGATTAGTCTTTCATCATCATCATCATCATCATCATCATTAGCTGTTACTATCAAGGTCCACAAAAGAGCTGTTCCAGTAACCACTAATCGTTCTCTTTTTTTGCCAATTTGTATAGGGACAGGAAGGAAGCAGTGTTGTCAGGCAGTGAGGGTAATTTTAAAGACTTGCTGTTATTATTAGTTCCACAAAGGTTCTTTTCAGGACTGGTATCAGTGGTACAGTAATAGGCTTGTACATGTATAATATTCTTTCTTCCAAATATAGAAAGGATATTATACTTGACTGCTGCCCTTCTGCTGCAGTCTGCTAAACATTCACAACTCACTTGTTCCACAAAAGTTCTTATAAGGACTGGTAACTTGGTATAGGGTGCTACGGTACATAGGCTTGAGTGCGGTACAGTCTGCTGTTCTGTAAGGACCGCTATCGGTCCACAATAGATAGGGTTGACGTGCACCACTGCTGACCGCTGCCCTATACTGCAGCAGTCCTTCAGCGGTATAGGGACTGACGTACAGTCTGCTAATCACTAACACACAACCTGCTTGTTCCACAAAAGTTCTTATAAGGACTGGTAACTTGGTATAGGGTGCTACGGTACATAGGCTTGAGTGCGGTACAGTCTGCTGTTCTGTAAGGACCGCTATCGGTCCACAATAGATAGGGTTGACGTGCACCACTGCTGACCGCTGCCCTATACTGCAGCAGTCCTTCAGCGGTATAGGGACTGACGTACAGTCTGCTAAACACTAATACACAACCTGCTTGGTCCACAAAAGTTCTTATAAGGACTGGTAACTTGGTATAGGGTGCTACGGTACATAGGCTTGAGTGCGGTACAGTCTGCTGTTCTGTAAGGACCGCTATCGGTCCACAATAGATAGGGTTGACGTGCACCACTGCTGACCGCTGCCCTATACTGCAGCAGTCCTTCAGCGGTATAGGGACTGACGTACAGTCTGCTAAACACTAATACACAACCTGCTTGGTCCACAAAAGTTCTTATAAGGACTGGTAACTTGGTATAGGGTGCTACGGTACATAGGCTTGAGTGCGGTACAGTCTGCTGTTCTGTAAGGACCGCTATCGGTCCACAATAGATAGGGTTGACGTGCACCACTGCTGACCGCTCACCTATACTGCAGCAGTCCTTCAGCGGTATAGGGACTGACGTACAGTCTGCTAATCACTAACACACAACCTGCTTGTTCCACAAAAGTTCTTATAAGGACTGGTAACTTGGTATAGGGTGCTACGGTACATAGGCTTGAGTGCGGTACAGTCTGCTGTTCTGTAAGGACCGCTATCGGTCCACAATAGATAGGGTTGACGTGCACCACTGCTGACCGCTGCCCTATACTGCAGCAGTCCTTCAGCGGTATAGGGACTGACGTACAGTCTGCTAATCACTAACACACAACCTGCTTGTTCCACAAAAGTTCTTATAAGGACTGGTAACTTGGTATAGGGTGCTACGGTACATAGGCTTGAGTGCGGTACAGTCTGCTGTTCTGTAAGGACCGCTATCGGTCCACAATAGATAGGGTTGACGTGCACCACTGCTGACCGCTGCCCTATACTGCAGCAGTCCTTCAGCGGTATAGGGACTGACGTACAGTCTGCTAAAAACTAATACACAACCTGCTTGGTCCACAAAAGTTCTTATAAGGACTGGTAACTTGGTATAGGGTGCTACGGTACATAGGCTTGAGTGCGGTACAGTCTGCTGTTCTGTAAGGACCGCTATCGGTCCACAATAGATAGGGTTGACGTGCACCACTGCTGACCGCTCACCTATACTGCAGCAGTCCTTCAGCGGTATAGGGACTGACGTACAGTCTGCTAATCACTAACACACAACCTGCTTGTTCCACAAAAGTTCTTATAAGGACTGGTAACTTGGTATAGGGTGCTACGGTACATAGGCTTGAGTGCGGTACAGTCTGCTGTTCTGTAAGGACCGCTATCGGTCCACAATAGATAGGGTTGACGTGCACCACTGCTGACCGCTGCCCTATACTGCAGCAGTCCTTCAGCGGTATAGGGACTGACGTACAGTCTGCTAAACACTAATACACAACCTGCTTGGTCCACAAAAGTTCTTATAAGGACTGGTAACTTGGTATAGGGTGCTACGGTACATAGGCTTGAGTGCGGTACAGTCTGCTGTTCTGTAAGGACCGCTATCGGTCCACAATAGATAGGGTTGACGTGCACCACTGCTGACCGCTCACCTATACTGCAGCAGTCCTTCAGCGGTATAGGGACTGACGTACAGTCTGCTAATCACTAACACACAACCTGCTTGTTCCACAAAAGTTCTTATAAGGACTGGTAACTTGGTATAGGGTGCTACGGTACATAGGCTTGAGTGCGGTACAGTCTGCTGTTCTGTAAGGACCGCTATCGGTCCACAATAGATAGGGTTGACGTGCACCACTGCTGACCGCTCACCTATACTGCAGCAGTCCTTCAGCGGTATAGGGACTGACGTACAGTCTGCTAATCACTAACACACAACCTGCTTGTTCCACAAAAGTTCTTATAAGGACTGGTAACTTGGTATAGGGTGCTACGGTACATAGGCTTGAGTGCGGTACAGTCTGCTGTTCTGTAAGGACCGCTATCGGTCCACAATAGATAGGGTTGACGTGCACCACTGCTGACCGCTGCCCTATACTGCAGCAGTCCTTCAGCGGTATAGGGACTGACGTACAGTCTGCTAAACACTAATACACAACCTGCTTGGTCCACAAAAGTTCTTATAAGGACTGGTAACTTGGTATAGGGTGCTACGGTACATAGGCTTGAGTGCGGTACAGTCTGCTGTTCTGTAAGGACCGCTATCGGTCCACAATAGATAGGGTTGACGTGCACCACTGCTGACCGCTGCCCTATACTGCAGCAGTCCTTCAGCGGTATAGGGACTGACGTACAGTCTGCTAAACACTAATACACAACCTGCTTGGTCCACAAAAGTTCTTATAAGGACTGGTAACTTGGTATAGGGTGCTACGGTACATAGGCTTGAGTGCGGTACAGTCTGCTGTTCTGTAAGGACCGCTATAGGTCCACAATAGATAGGGTTGACGTGCACCACTGCTGACCGCTCACCTATACTGCAGCAGTCCTTCAGCGGTATAGGGACTAAGAGTTTTGTCACAGGGTCATTTAAAAAATGACATGCAGAGGAAGAGGCAGGCCCTTCCGCAGGGGTGGTAGGGGTAGGGCAGGAGCAACAGGCTTGAGCCAAAGTGGGAAGTTGCAGAAGGTGCGTTCAATTACTTTAAAGGATGCACCAGACTTGGTTGAGTGGCTCGCTCAGCCTTACTCTTCTGCACCCTCCTCATCCTCTCGATCTGCACCCTCTTCTTCACTCTCTGCTATGTGCACCCCCAAAGACACTACCACCAACAACACGACCACCACCACCACCACCACATACCTTCCGCTTGAGTCACTGGAATTATTTTCCGATCCATATCAAGAGGACATTTCTGATGCGCAGCCACTCTTGGTATTGGATCAGGAAGAGGAGGTAGCAACAAGCGCTACTCAGCAGTCTGACGCCAGTACCCAGATCAGCCCAAGGAGGAGGTTGGTCCCCGGTGTTGCTGCCTACTCCGAGATCTCTACTTATAGCGGTGGGGAAGGTGACGTTGATGATGACGTGTCTAGTGATGTCACGTGGGTGCCCACAAGAGAGGAAGAGGAGGGGAGTTCAGAGGGAGATATGGACCAGCAGATAGGGAGGAGAAGCAGCAATGACTTACATTGCACAGCAGGGACAAAGCAGACTGCAAATGTATCAGGAGCGAGTCATCGACCATGTACGGTCACATCTGGCGCTCCCAGGACACCGGCACATGGCTCCGCAGTGTGGGCTTTTTTTAACGTGTCCGCTGCTGACAATAGCGTTGCCATCTGCAATCTTTGCAGTCAACGCGTTAGTCGCGGTAAGCCCAATACTCACCTAGGGACGACCGCCTTAAGAAGGCACATGAGCAGCCATCACCGAGCCCAGTGGGAGCAACGGAACACACAAAGCCACACTGCAGGCTCTCACCGTCCAGCCTCGTCTTCTACTTCTCCTTCTCCTCTCTCCTCACAATTGTCCTCCACTCCACCTTCCATCACGCCAAGCTCACATTTTTCTGCAAAAAGGCAGGCTTCCGTGGGCCTAATGTTTGAGCGTAAAAAAATGATGATGCCGGATAACCCTCTTGCCCAACGGTTGGCGGCTGGCTTGTCAGAACTCATAGCCCGCCAACTACTGCCATATAAACTGGTGGACTCGGAGGCCTTTCGCAAATTTGTGGCCATTGGAACACCACAATGGAAGGTCCCAGGAAGGAAGTATTTCTCAGAGAAGGGCATCCCAGAGCTATATGGCCATGTTCAGCGGCAAGTGAATGTATCTCTGGCACACAGTGTCGGTGCCAAGATACATCTGACCACAGACACGTGGTCTAGCAAACACGGGCAGGGAAGGTATATCAGTTTTACTGCCCACTGGGTGAACCTTCTGACGGCCGTCAAGCATGTAACCCGTGGCACCCGTGTAGATTTGGTTTTACCGCCACGGATTGCATGCAGGCCTGACTCTTCTTCTCCTCCTCCTACTCCATCCTCCTCCCTCTCCTCCTCAGCTGCCTCCTCCTTTTCCGCTGCTAGCGTCTCTTCCACTGCACCGCCCAAGCTCCCCAGAACCTATTCCACATGCCAGGTGAGACGTTGCCATGCCGTGCTGCGTCTGTTGTGCCTGGAAGCAAAGAGCCACACTGGCCCGGCACTCCTTTCAGCTTTGCGTTCACAGGCAGATGAGTGGCTAACACCGCTCAATTTGACAGTTGGTAAAGTGGTGTGTGACAACGGTGCCAATCTGCTTAGCGCATTGAAACAGGGCAAAATCACGCACGTGCCGTGCATGGCACACGTCTTAAACTTGGTCGTGCAGCGATTCCTTGTCAAATACCCTGGGGTCCAGGACATCTTGCGGCAGGCAAGGAAAATCTCGGCCCATTTCAGAAGATCTTACACGGCCATGGCTCGCCTTGCTGACATTCAGCGGCGACACCATCTGCCGGTCAGACGTCTTATTTGCGATTGCCCGACGCGATGGAACTCAACCTTCTATATGCTTGATAGGCTGCTCCAGCAGAAACGTGCAGTTAACGTCTACCTGTATGAACTCTGCGAAAGAAACGGTTCTGGGGAGCTGGGTTTTTTTTCACCGCGCCAGTGGCTGCTCATGCGCGACACATGCAGACTTCTGCGGCCATTTGAGGAGATCACCAAACTGGTCAGTCGCAGCCATGGCGCCATCAGTGACATGGTACCTTATGCCTTCTTTCTGGAGCGTGCATTGCGTCGTGTCATTGATCAGGCTGTGGAGGAGCAGGAGCGGGAAGATGAGGAAGTCGCAATGCTGGATGAATTCCCAGGGGGGGCTACTCTATCTGAGACAAGTCAACAACAGGAGTCTGATGAGGAGTCAGAGGAGGATGGTGCCGGGGCGGATGAGCAGGAGCAAGAAGAGCATGCTTTAAACCTTTCTGGGATCCCTGTTGTGCGAGGATGGGGAGAGGAGAATGAAGAGGACGACATTATCCTGGATGATGAGCAGGAGCCAGGCCACCACACCGCTTCCACTTTAGTGCAAATGGGGGCCTTCATGCTCCAGTGTTTTAATAGGGACCCCCGTATAAAAAGCATGAGGGTCAAGGACCAGTACTGGGTGGCAACGTACTTAGACCCCCGGTACAAACACAAAATGGCGGAAATGTTACCGCCGTCGCAGAGGGCTGTCAGAATGCAGCACTTCCAGGCCTTGCTTCGAGAAATGCTGCATTCTGCTTTTGCGTGCGCTGGCAGAGGAGCAATTCCCACTCCCAGAGAAGGATTTGCGGGTACCAATCCAACAGCGCCTGCAAGAAGAGGCCGGTTTGAAGATGTGTTGGTGACTTCGGATATGAGGTCATTCTTTCAGCCGACCCATCGACAGGTGTCATCCGGATCCAGCATCAGGGAACGCCTAGACCGTCAGGTGTCCGACTACATTGGGTTAACGGCCGATGTGGACGCTCTGAGGAGTGATGAACCCCTAGACTACTGGGTGGGCAGGCTTGACCTCTGGCCAGAGCTTGCCCAATTTGCAATCGAACTGTTGGCTTGCCCCTCATCCAGTGTCCTGTCCGAAAGGACGTTCAGCGCAGCAGGGGGGATTGTGACCGATAAGCGTACTCGCCTAGCTCACCACAGTGTTAACTACCTCACATTTCTAAAAATGAATGAGGCATGGATCTCGGAGGAATTCAACACATGTGACCAGTAGACCATGTATATGTCTATAAACTATTTTTTTAATCAAGCACACAGACCTTCTTAATTCATTTGGCTCACTTCCTTGACCCAAAAAAGCACACCGTACTATATGCCCCTACCCTCCTCTTTGAAGAGGTTGAGCGGTGTCATATTTCTACTGGGGCTGCTTATGATATCCCTGTGCTGTGCTGACTTCCTCCTGGGGGTTCTTATTATGAAGGGATCACACTATCCCTGTGCTGTGCTGACTTCCTCCTGGGGGTTCTTATTATGAGGGGATCACACCATCCCTGTGCTGTGCTGACTTCCTCCTGGGGCTGCTTACGGTGCTGCTGTCAGCGCTGTATGTCACGGTGCTGCTGTCAGCGCTGTATGTCACGGTGCTGCTGTCAGCGCTGTATGTCACGGTGCTGCTGTCAGCGCTGTATGTCACGGTGCTGCTGTCAGCGCTGTATGTCACGGTGCTGCTGTCAGCGCTGTATGTCACGGTGCTGCTGTCAGCGCTGTATGTCACGGTGCTGCTGTCAGCGCTGTATGTCACGGTGCTGCTGTCAGCGCTGTATGTCACGGTGCTGCTGTCAGCGCTGTATGTCACGGTGCTGCTGTCAGTGCTCTGTATTACGGTGCTGCTGTCAGATGCCTCTATCACGGTGCATGTGTCATTCCGGTATGTCACGCTGCTGGTGATCATCTCCTGCACCCTCTTCTTTGCCTACCCTGGTCCCTGACCTTCCCTCTCCTCCATTGCCTTCATTAGCTCCATAGTCCTGAATTGTTAGAACAATTTCCCAAATAAAATAAAAATGCTTGTAGTTATCGATCCCAAATTCACCTCATACATGTATTATGTCATTGTCCAGATGGTGGGACTACGTTTTACCCCCTAATAATTACCACGTGGCCGCAAATTCGACATGAAGGTTTGCAAAGTTCGCCTCCCATTGAAGTCAATGGGGCCCGCGGCGAACGGTCGGTTTCGCGAACGTTTGGGTCCGTTCGCATTTCGCGTTCGCGAAACGTCCCGTCGGAAGTTCGTCCATCACTACCCCCCAGTATTGGTGTCATTGGCAGTAATAGGACCCCCAGTATTGGTGTCATTGGCAGTAACAGTGACTCCCCAGTATTGGTGTCATTGCCAGTAATAGTAACCCCCCAGTATTGGTGTCATTGGCAGTAATAGGACCCCCAGTATTGGTGTCATTGGCAGTAACAGTGACTCCCCAGTATTGGCGTCATTGCCAGTAATAGTAACCCCCCAGTATTGGTGTCATTGGCAGTAATAGGACCCCCAGTATTGGTGTCATTGGCAGTAACAGTGACTCCCCAGTATTGGTGTCATTGCCAGTAATAGTAACCCCCCAGTATTGGTGTCATTGGCAGTAATAGGACCCCCAGTATTGGTGTCATTGGCAGTAACAGTGACTCCCCAGTATTGGCGTCATTGCCAGTAATAGTAACCCCCCAGTATTGGTGTCACTGGCATTAATAGGACTCAACAGTATTGGTGTCATTGGCATTAATAGGACCCAACAGTACTGGTGCCATTGGCATTAATAGGACCCAACATTATTGGTATCACTGGCATTAATAGGACCCTCCAGTATTGCTGTCATTGGCAGTAACAGTGATTCCCCAGTATTGGTGTCATTGGCAGTAATAGTAACCCCCCCAGTATTGGCGTCATTGGCAGTAATAGTACCCCCCCGATATTGGTGTAATTGGCAGTAATAGTAGCCCCCCCAGTATTGGTGTCATTGGCGGTAACAGTGACTCCCCAGTATTGGCGTCATTGGCAGTAATAGTAACCCCCCAGTATTGGTGCCACTGCCATTAATAGGACTCAACAGTATTGGTGTCATTGGCATTAATAGGACCCAACAGTATTGCTGTCATTGGCAGTAACAGTTATTCCCTAGTATTGGTGTCATTGGCAGTAATAGTAACCCCCCAGTATTGCCATCATTGGCAGTAATAGTAGCCCCCCAGTATTAGTGTTAGTGACAGCAACAGTGACTTCCTAGTATTGGTGTCACTGGCGGTAACAGTGACTCCCCAGTATTGGTGTCACTGGCGGTAACAGTGACTCCCCGGTATTGGTGTCATTGGCGGTAACAGTGACTCCCCAGTATTGGTGTCATTGGCAGTAACAGTGACTCCCCAGTATTGGTGTCACTGGCGGTAACAGTGACTCCCCGGTATTGGTGTCATTGGCGGTAACAGTGACTCCCCAGTATTGGTGTCATTGGCGGTAACAGTGACTCCCCAGTATTGGTGTCACTGGCGGTAACAGTGACTCCCCGGTATTGGTGTCACTGGCAGTAACAGTGACTCCCCAGTATTGGTGTCATTGGCGGTAACAGTTACTCCCCAGTATTGGTGTCACTGGTGGTAACGGTGACTCCCCAGTATTGGTGTCATTGGCTGTCAAAGCAATCAGTAAACCCCCCCCCCCCCCCTTCAATGGTGGTCGTTGGCAGGCTGTGAAAAAAAAACTCCCCCCAGCAATGCATACACATTCACCTCTTACCAGAAGAAGGGTAAAGAACATGACCAAGAGTTCCGCTTTAAGCTGGTGACAGGGTCTCGTAAAAGTCCAACCAAACTTTTCGATTTTAAATGAAATCTTTGGGAGGAAGCAGAAATCTCTCTGCAGAGGTCTGGCCAAATCACAGACAGAGCTCCTCAACCAGCAGGAAACATGAGGTTTGCTGGCTGGAGGCACAGCAGAGGATTTCCTACTTTTCCAAATGAACACCAACTGTCCAACCTCTTGTCTTGATGCCCCTGGAATGTATTGAGATGATTGGAACCATAAGTTCCGTCGACCTTTATATCTATAATGGAATTTCTGTATCTTTTCCATTTGTCAGAAACTGAGAAGCGAATTCTCTGATCGTATGTTGGGAAGACGTGAAGCGCGTGTTCTGCAGAATGGGAAGTTGTGTATTTATCATGGAGGAGAAGGCGAGGTGTGACGGACCGCATTAGACAGATGTTTGGATACAGATGTCTACAACCCGCGTACAACGTACAATGTCACACATCGGAGGAGGGGGAGCCCTCCAGGGCTATGTATGATTGCAAAGTGTCACAATGTATCCATGTGTATCTGAGGTCCCCTGACGAGACACTAATGAATTGTAACATTGACATGATGAACCCCCCCGTACAACGTCTCCGTTCATCTTTGATGCACATCATGTGTGCCCTATGACACCGTCTTCTTCCAGATGAGGCTCTGCGGAATGTCCAGGCAAAGCGCTGAAAGCGGCAGCCCTGCCTGCTGCCATCTTCCCGGGAAATTATCATTTATTTCAGGTTTACTTCACTAGTGTGGGGATATCATGCTGGAAATAAATAAACAAATGTGTTTTTCTTGGAGTATTTTTTTTTCTTTTAATTGGATGTGAAGCCATTTTTTTCCTTTTTTTTTTCTTCTTTTTTTGCAATTTTCTATTTCTTCCTGAAGATTTTTAACCAAGGAAAATACATTTTTTTTCTTTCCTTTCTTTTTTTTTTCTTTTACAATTTTATCTTTTTTTTTTTTTTTTCTGTTGTGTCTTTGAGATAGAAGAGTCTTACCTAATCCCTACTCTGTCAAAAAATGTAAAATAAAATATTAATATTTTTTATTTTAAATTTTTTTCCTTTCCTTTGTTTTTTTATCTTTTGCAATTTTCTCTTTTTTCTGTTGTGTCTTTGAGATACAAATTGAAGGGAAATCTACCTGATGGGATGAAGCCTGAGCAGAGTCTTACCTAATCCCTACTCTGTAAAGAAATTAAAAATAAAATATACAATTTTTAACCAAGGATAAGACATTTTTTTTCTTTCTTTTTTTCTTTTCTTTTTTTTTTTCTTTTACAATTTTCTCTTTTTTTTCTGTTGTGTCTTTGAGATACAAATTGAAGGAAAATCTACCTAATGGGAAGAAGCCTGAAAGGAGCCTTACCCACCCTGTACTCTGTCAAGATAAATAAATACATTAATTACATTTGTTAGCCAAGGATAACCCATTTTATTTTTAACAATTTTCTCTTCCTTCATGTTGTGTCTTGGTATCTCTTACAATTTTTTTCTTTCTTCTTGTTGCGACTTGTGTTTTCAATTTATTTTTATTAAGATATTTTTTCACATAAAAACATTCCATATAATTTCATTTCAAAACCTTATATATATAAGCATACATATACATACATAAAAAAAAAACACATAAAAACCACATGGATCCATCTCAAAATACATTCCAGAAATGTTAGGGGTATTCTGTCGTCTTCCCCCCTCCCATTCCCCCCAACCCAAAGAAAAAAAAAAAAGGGGGGAAGAGAAAACAAAAAGAAAAAAAAAAGTTGTGACTTTGGGACCGAAATTGAAGGGAAAGCTACCTGATGGGATGAAGCCTGAGAAGAGTCTTATCTAATCCCTACTCTGTCAAAAATGTAAAATAAAATATTAAGATTTTTTATTTAAATTTTTTTTTTCTTTCCTTTGTTTTTTGTTTTTTTCTTTTACAATTTTCTCATTTTTTCTGTTGTGTCTTTGAGATACAAATTGAAGGGAAATCTACCTGATGGGATGGAGCCTAAGAAGAGTCTTACCTATTCCCTACTCTGTCAAAAAATGAAAAATAAAATATTAGTATTTTTAACCAAGAATAAGAATTATTTTTCTTTCCTTTCTTTTTTTTTTTTCTTTTACAATTTTCTCTTTTTTTCTGTTTTGTCTTTGAGATACAAATTGAAGGGAAATCTACCTGATGGGACAAAGCCTGAGAAAAGTCTTACCTAGCCTCTACTCTGTCAAAAAATGTAAAATTAAATATTATGATTTTTAACCAAGGATAAGACATTTATTTTTTTCCTTTATTTTTTTTTTTTTTTATTTTTTTACAATTTTCTCTTTTTTATATTGTGTCTTTAAAACAGAAATTGAAGGGAAATCTACCTGATGGGACGAAGCCTGAGAAGAGTCTTACCTATCCTCTATTCTGTCCAGAATAATAAAAAAAAATATTAAATTTGTTAACCGAGGATAAGACATTTTTTTCTTTCCTTTTTTTTTTTTCTTTACAATTTTGTCAATCTTGCGGTTGTGTCTTTGAGACAGAAATTTAAGGGAAATCTACCTGATGGGACGAAGCCTAAGAAGAGTCTTACTGTACCTATCCTCTACTCTGTCCAGAATAATAAAAATAAAAAATATTACATTTGTTAACCGAGGATAAGACATTTTTTTTTCCCTTTTTTTCTTTTTTCTTTACAATTTTGTCAATCTTGCGGTTGTGTCTTTGAGACAGAAATTGAAGGGAAATCTACTTGATGGGACGAAGCCTGAGAAGAGTCTTACCTATCCTCTACTCTGTCCAGAATAATAAAAATAAAATAAAAAATTAAATTTGTTAACAGAGGATAAGCCTTTTTTTCTTTTTTTTTCTTTTTTTTTATTTACAATTTTTTCGATCTTTCTGTTGTGTCTTTAAGACAGAACTTGAAGGGAAATCTACATGATGGGCAGAAGCCTGAGAAGAGTCTTACCTATTCTCTACTCTATCCAAAATAAAATAAATACATTTTTTTAACCAAGGATAAGACATTTTTTTTTTTTTACAATGTTCTCTTTCTTCCTATTGTGTCTTTGGGACAGAAATTGAAGAGAAATCTAACTGATGGAAACAAAATTGACAAAAGCCTTAATCATCCCCTGCTCTGCCCAATTTTTTTTATTTTTATTTTTTTACATTTGTTAACTGAAGATAATAAAATATGAGTTTTGTGGAGTAGCACAGCAATGGAAACAATGGCCATGCTTGCTGCTATCTTGCAGGGAAATTACACTTTATCTTGTTTTTACCTCACTACTGTGGTCATACCAGGCTGAAAAAAAAATTAAGTATGTGTTTTTTTTTGTTTTTATTTTTTGTTATTTTTTCTTGAATACATTTATTTTTAGATTTTCTCTTTCTTCCTGTTGTGTCTTTGGGACAGAAATTTTCTTAACCATCTCCTACTCTGTCCAAAAACAAAAAACAAAAAAAAACAATTGTTAACCAAGGATAAGACATTTTTGACTCTTCTTTTTTATTTAATTATTATATATTTTTTTTTGTGTCTTTGGGACAGAAATTGAAGAGAAATCTACCTGATGGGATGAGAATCTTACCTATTACCTTCTCTGTAGTATGTACTTTTAATAGGACATCCACTCAAAGAGCGAAAGCCCCGCTCTGGCCAGAAGGTGGTCAATGACTTCAAAGCAGGCTTTACTGAAAGTTCAGTAGAACACATACGACATTCTATAACGTTCTCAACCTAACTACACCTAACCGAAGCTGCCCCAGGTTCCCTGAACAGGTGAAGTAAGAGTGGGAATAATCTACTTGTGGAAAGGCTGTTATAGAGAAGTCAATGTCCTTGTCTTTGGGACAGAATATGAAGAGAAATCTACCTGATGGGAGGAAGTCTGAGAAGAGTCTTGCCTATTCCCTACTCTGTAGTATGTACTTCTAATAGGACGTCCACTCGGAGGATGAAAGCCTTGCCCGGCCGGAAGGTAGTCAATGACATCAGAGTAGGCTTAGTGCAGTTGAAACAACTTTACTGAAAGTTCAGTAGAACACGTACGACATTCTATAACGTTCTCAACCTAAATACACCTATCCGAGGCTGCCCCAGGTTACCTGAACAGGTAAAGTAATAGTGGGAATAATCTATTTGCGTATAGTCTGGTATAGAAAAGTCCATGTCCTTGTCTTTGGGACAGAATATGAAGAGAAATCTACCGATGGGAGGAAGTCTGAGAAGAGTCTTGCCTATTCCCTACTCTGTAGTATGTACTTCTAATAGGACGTCCACTCGAAGGACGAAAGGCCCACCTGACCGGAAGGTGGCCAATGACATCAGAGCAGGCTTAGTGCAGTTGAAACAAGTTTACTGAAAGTTCAGTAGAACACGTACGACATTCTATAGCGTTCTCAACCTAACTACACCTAGCCGAAGCTGCCCCAGGTTACCTGAACAGGTGAAGTAATAGTAGGAATAATTTATTTGTGTATAGTCTGGCATAGAAGAGTCCATGTCCTTGTCTTTGGGACAGAATATGAAGAGAAATCTACCTGATGGGAGGAAGTCTGAGAAGAGTCTTGCCTATTCCCTACTCTGTAGTATGTACTTCTAATGCCGCATACACACGGTCGGACTATCCGGCGGACTTAGTGTTTGGCTGAAGCCATTTATTAGCAATCAACTGTCTTTACTCTTTTTAAATCATAATGACAACAGAAACTACCCAAATAACCCTGATCAAAAGTTTACATACCCCAGTTCTTAATACCGTGTATTGCCCCCTTTAACATCAATGACAGCTTGAAGTCTTCTGTGGTATTTGTGGATGAGGCTCTTTATCTTCTCAGATGGTAAAGTTGCCCATTCCTCTGGGCAAAACGCCTCCAGTTCCTGTAAATTCTTGGGCCGTCTTGCATGAACGGCACGTTTGAGATCTCCCCAGAGTGGCTCAATGATATTGAGATCAGGAGACTGAGATGTCCTCTCCAGAACCTTCACTTTATTCTACTGTTATAGGGAAGTCCATGTCCTTGTCTTTGGGACAGAATATGAAGAGAAATCTACCTGATGGGAGGAAGTCTGAGAAGAGTCTTGCCTATTCTCTACTCTGTAGTATGTACTTCTAATAGGATGTCCACTCGAAGGACAAAAACCCCACCTGGCCGGAAATGGCCAATGACATCAGAGCAGGCTTAGTGCAATTGAAACAACTTTACTGAAAGTTCAGTAGAACACGTACGACATTCTATAATGTTCTCAACCTAAATACACCTAACCGAGGCTGCCCAGGTTACCTGAATAGTGGGAATAATCTATTTGTGTATAGTCTGGTATAGAAAAGTCCATGTCTTTGTCTTTGGGACAGAATATGAAGAGAAATCTACCTGATGGGAGGAAGTCTGAGAAGAGTCTTGCCTATTCCCTACTCTGTAGTATGTACTTCTAATGCCGCGTACACACGATAGGACTATCAGGAGGACTTAGTGTTTGGCTAAAGCCATTTATTAGCAATCAACTGTCTTTACTCTTTTTAAATCATAATGATAACAGAAACTACTCAAATAACCCTGATCAAAAGTTTACATACCCCAGTTCTTAATACCGTGTATTGCCCCCTTTAACATCAATGACAGCTTGAAGTCTTTTGTGGTATTTGTGGATGAGGCTCTTTATCTTCTCAGATGGTGAAGTTGCCCATTTCTCTGGGCAAAACGCCTCCAGTTCCTGTAAATTCTTGGGCTGTCTTGCATGAACGGCACGTTTGAGATCTCCCCAGAGTGGCTCAATGATATTGAGATCAGGAGACTGAGATGACCACTCCAGAACCTTCACTTTATTCTACTGTTATAGGGAAGTCCATGTCCTTGTCTTTGGGACAGAATATGAAGAGAAATCTACCTGATGGGAGGAAGTCTGAGAAGAGTCTTGCCTATTCTCTACTCTGTAGTATGTACTTCTAATAGGATGTCCACTCGAAGGACAAAAACCCCGCCTGGCCGGAAATGGCCAATGACATCAGAGCAGGCTTAGTGCAGTTGAAACAACTTTACTGAAAGTTCAGTAGAACACGTACGACATTCTATAATGTTCTCAACCTAAATACACCTAACTGAGGCTGCCCCAGGTTACCTGAAGTAATAGTGCGAACAATCTTTTCGTGGAAAGGCTCGCATAGAAAAGTCCATGTCCTTGTCTTTGGGACAGAATACGAAGAGAAATCTACCTGATGGGAGGAAGTCTGAGAAGAGTCTTGCCTATTCCCTACTCTGTAGTATGTACTTCTAATGCCGCGTACACACGATCGGACTATCAGGAGGACTTAGTGTTTGGCTGAAGCCATTTACTAGCAATCAACTGTGTTTACTCTTTTTAAATCATAATGATAACAGAAACTACCCAAATGACCCTGATCAAAAGTTTACATACCCCAGTTCTTAATACCGTGTATTGCCCCCTTTAACATCAATGATAGCTTGAAGTCTTTTGTGGTATTTGTGGATGAGGCTCTTTATCTTCTCAGATTGTAAAGCTGCCCATGTACTGTGACATACTGAAGCAAAGCATGAGAGACTGGGCCGCAGGGCAGTATTCCAGCATGATAACGACCCCAAACACACCTCCAAGACCACCACTGCCTTGCTAAAGAAGCTGAAGGTAAAGGTGATGGACTGGCCAAGCATGTCTCCAGACCTAAACCCTATTGAGCATCTGTGGGACATCCTCAAACAGAAGGTGGAGGAGCGCAAGGTCTCCAACATCCACCAGCTCTGTGGTATCATCATGGAGGAGGGGAAGAGGACTCCAGTGGCAACCAGTGAAGCTCTGGTGAACTCCATCACCAAGAGAGCATTCGTACTCTGAGCCCAGGCTGCATGATAATGCACTCTTGGGGGCATGTTCATGATAGCCTGGGCTTACAGGAAGTGGGTTGGGTAATGCTGGTTGTCATTCATCCTTGACTGGTGGCATCTAGTAGTGGTGAATAAGTACTGCGAGTGAGCCTGGTAACAAAAGCTGTGATTTTTTTTAAGAATGCTAGGCTGCATTTTTGTTTTCCAAAGCTGGAGATTAGCCTTCAGTTGGATCAAAACCCAAAAATAATTGGCACATAAAATAACTGGCATGTGTTCAGACACCCTAAGAAGTGCATACAATAAAAACATAACGGAATTTCTTTCATCACTGATAAAAAAAAACCTGTTCCTACTGCCATGTGAGCCCCTCCTCCTCATTCAGATTTGATTTGTTCATCTTCTAGAAGCCAACCAACTTTGGAAATGGCTGAGCTGATGCTCAGCCGGCTGTAGATGAGGCAAATTCAGCCAGTTTGAAAATTTCCAGGCAAATCATGGTTCGCTGATTTCCTGGATATGCACAAACCGGGGTAGCCGCACTCCAGGGAGTTACGCAATAAATGTCCTGATTGCCAGGGGAATGTCACCAGCACACATCACCAAAAAAAAAAATACCAGATTGTCCCTACCAGCCGAGCTTTAACACTTTCATGTCTGGGGGTCATTGAAGCCTAGATGCCTAGACTAAATTTAGCAGCATCAGTATCTGCCAATTAACTATTAACAATAAGGGTCGATTCACACCGAGACGTGTGCATTTGCACACATGCAAGTTTGTGTGTTCTGTTTTTGACAGGCCATTCGTGTCAATGGGACCATTCATTTTCAATAAGTGCAACCGCAGCCAGACACATGGCAACAATCACTCTTCTGACTCAGGACAGTCTAGGGCAGGGGTGCCCAACCTTTTGAAGAGCGAGGGCCACTTAAGCGACTTAGTAACCAGTCGTAGACCACAATGAGCAGATGACAGTTCTGCATCCACTCTGCTTATGCAAAGCGGACACAGACAGCCCACTCTACTCTATGGGCCCTCTCATCTGATCAAATGGAAGGGTACGGATCCACTTTGCTTTTTTTTTAGCAGATCGTATTGGAAGGAGGCAGGTATAAATGGACACAAGTCTGTTTACATCTGCTGCTCCATAGAGGAGAATGGAGGGTCCGATTGGGTCAGACGGATCATGTTAAAGGGGCCCAAGGCTACTTTTACACTGACGGTCTGTGGTCTACCCGCACCTGTGGCTTTCCTGCAGGTTAGCTGCACTTTGCCATAGAATTTATTTCTGAAAGTGCACCAAACCCACAGGTAAGATGAGAAGTGTCAGGCCACCTGAGACCAGGTGACAGATGCACTCTGTAGGAGTCGGAAGTGCACCGCTAGGTAGTGGACCTTAGGACTGACTGCTGCGTATTGTACCCAGGGAGATTCAGGACACGGGTCTACTGGATCACTAACACAGATCCCGGTAGGAGCTAGAGCATAGATTCCCCAGGGCGCGGAGTCTAAGAGCCAGCGGGTGTTCACCAGAGCCTCCAGTGGTGAGGATGGACTTCGCTGCAGTCTGGCTCCAGGTCGCGGCCCCCAGGGTCTCACAGCTCACACACACAGTAGACTACAGGAGAAGGAAGCAGCAGGTTGGAACAACAAGGATAGTAAGGGGATACGGCAGAGGTCAGGGCAACCAGCAGACAGGAACAACAGAGTACACGCCAAAGGTTCAGGGTCACAGGCAGACAGGGATGGTCGGAGACATGCCAAAAGGTTAAGGTCTCAAACAGACAGGAATCGTTGAGAACACGCCAAGGTCAGTAACAGAGACAAACGAAGAGCACACGGCAAGCAGGGAACACAAAGCCAAACACACAATGAATACACAATGGTTGATCAGCAACCCTGGCTTGCAGTGCACAGGTTAATATAGGGTTCCCTGATAGGGTCTGGGGTGGAGCCACGCTTAGAGGAGAGGTTATAAAAACCACCAGGTGGAAGTGGCTGGCCTCTTAGTCTGAACACATGAGGGGAGGTAAGCAAACAGAGGAAGATTACTGCATAACCATGACAAGAAGTCTATGGCTCAGTGCAGGTAAGCCACAGGTACTCTGCGCTACACCTGCGAATCAGTTTGAAAGCAGCCCAGAACAGATATGTCCATATATACACTGTGATTTTTAGTAATAAGGGATTTTGCTGTCCCAGGCAGAGTGCATTTGGTATCACTCCATCTATGACAGGAGCCGGTGCTATACAGGAAGCATTGGCTTATGCAGCTCTTCTCCGCAGCTGCTTGCTTCCTCTACTGCTGGCTTCATTCACAACACTGATGCTCTGGCATGGTGGGTAGACAACCTGCAATCTGGGCTTGCCAACCCACCATCCCAGAGCAGAGAGGGCTCCGCTGGCCACTGGTTGGGCACCCCTGGTCTAGGGGCTGCCTTTTTTTCAAATGTATTGCTGAATATACTTGGATAAGGCATAGGGAGCTGTGGGATACCCCATGAATGCTGTGCAGCAATCTTTTCACTTTTTCACTATTTCTCAGGACAGTCCCTCAAGCAATGGCTCAGAAAATAGACAGCACTGAGACACCATCAGAAATATCCCAGGCCAGGCAAGCTCTAGTACTGATACACAAAGGATGGTAGCAGCAACAGTCACCAGGATCCTACAGTCTGGGCTGTACTCACAATGTCCCTGGATACTTGGATACCTCCTTCCATTGTCAGATAGACATTTCCTCCAGAAGCTCTTCAGGCTGGAACCAGGGGACTGCTAAAGACCCCTGGACTATTTATGTGCCCTGCAGCCACTTGCTGGGCATACCCTCCTTGGGTTTAGCTGAGGCCCCTTAACTATAATCTTCCAGGAGGCAGGGAGAAGCATCCAAGCCTGCAGCCTGTGAGATCCTGATCAGTCCAGAACAATCACCAACTGCTCCACTAATTACAGAAGAACCCCGAAATAACTCAATTTACCCAGCAGCCTAGCACCTAACTAGGAAGGGGGATGCTACATGGACAGCTTGCCTGTTACAAGAAATGGAAAAATGACAGGTAATATAACTATAATACAGGGCGTATTTAGAAAAACAAAAACTGTAGTGTTACTGCTAGTGGTAGACCTCACCAAGAGCAAGGCCTGGAACTGTAGGTGAAGCTAAGGGGAAGAGCAACATGACTGGGACTTGCAGAAGAGGTGGAGTGACTCATGTTGGATTTTGTTTAGTGTTAAATAAGGAATAGAAGGCACTTACCTGATTGGAGGGGAGGTTGGAGTCACAAAGGGGTGGATCTGGGTGCTGGGAAGAGGTGGCTTCCTTCTGAAGATCAGTTGGAGCTTTGATGGCATCAGTCAGCTTCTCTCACCTGGGTTCTCCTCTTCTTTCTCTTCTCTCCATTTTCAATTTTACTTATTTTAGGATGATTTTTGATATTGCATGTAATTAGTATGTGGTATTTATTTGTTGAATTTATTTGCTGAATTTAACTGTCATAGCAATGGGAAGTTGTCTCTGGTTTTTTGAAGGCGATGCTGGTTAAATCCTTTGGAGAGTGGTGGGTTGGGCCCATCTCAGGCATGAGTGTCCCTACCCAAAATTAGATTACCTTGGTAATGTGCAAAGAATTACCGCTCTAAGGTAATGACTTCCCCCAAAACAGTTGTCTCCACAATCCCACAGGGTGCTGGCTCTGTTTGCAACAGGAACTGAAGTAGAAAAGATGTAGCTGGATAGCCGCACTACGAATTATTCAACTTTATTTCAAAAATGTAATTAAAATCATAACATCTAGGCTGGTAAACAGACTAACTGCACAGCCGCTGACATGTTTCACACCGAACACTATGATGCTATGATTTTAATTACGTTTTTGAAATAAAGTTGAATAATTCGGAGTGTGGCTATCCAGCTACATCTTTTCTACCTTGGTAATTATTATTATTATTATTCAGGATTTATATAGCGCCAACAGTTTGTGCAGCGCTTTACAATATGAGGGCAGACAGTACACTTACAATACAAATCAATACAGGAGGGATCAGAGGGCCCTGCTCGTTAGAGCTTACAATCTAGAAGTGGTCATTTGGTTTTATCTCAGGTAGCTTGATGGTTAATTGTCCTCGAGGCTGTGTAGCAACTGGGGGCCTTGATAGGAGGTTTATGGCAGGTACAGCCAATTTTTCAAATGATAAATTCATCGACTGGGTAGAAGGTCAGTTTTCTCCTCCATATACATATAACTGGTTCTGTGTTTTTATTCTTTTGATTATTGTATGTTTTTTATTATTGTATTTACAATAAAACGGATGACTTATATGGTCATTCGACTCCAAAGAAAATATTGGTTGTCATCTGGTAAGTTTGTGAAGGGGCAGAGGTAATCTCTGTAATTTTTGGGTTTCAGGGAAGGTGGTAAACCTGAATATATGCAGATTTTTTATTTTTGCTAATGGTTCCATTTTACATACATCTTGAGCCTTTGGCCTTTGTAGAATCCTTCGGAATAAGATTTGAAGTGACAGATGAACCGGAGCGTATTACCACTGCACTGGAAGCTTGATTTTTGGTTACAACTTAAGAAGATAGTGGAGATGCTTTTTGGGTGGCTTAGTAGCTATTTAGGCTTCTACTTTGCCTGTTGATCTATTGGGCACTTACTTGCCCTTCCATTCAAAGGCCACAAAGGGTTGACGCTCGAAACAAATAACAAATCCCAGCCCTGCAAATGGCTCAATACATTGTAATCTTTCTGAAGCACTACATTGTATGTCTGTGAAGTTTTCTTGGCATCCTTTGTGCTCCTCAGGCTTCGGTAGAAGCTCTTTCATTGGGATCCACATCTACACCAATTTTTCTTTTGGATTTTACTATACCACCCATATTTTATCACCCTGATGAAGATGAATTTAATCGAAACATGTTGGGGTTAACTGATATTTGTAAAAGTTAGGTGATGCTTGTATATTGTATTAGACTACAGTATATTGGTTATTTTATTATCTCATGTGTTTTTAATGTATTATTCTTAATAAAAATGTTTAACTTTTACATACTTGTTTTTGGGTTCCTAAAAAAAAAAAAACCTTCCTCTTACTATGTCCTGTTTTTCATAACAAGAGATGTGGCATCTGCATTATTTTTTTCTTTCAAAATGTTTTATTTTCAAAATAATCAGTTACAGGTTATACATCCATATAAAGATATAATGCAACATAATGTCAAATACCTCCCAAACGCTTGGAATGGACAGACTCATTTGCAACTATGGAAAGCGAATAACTGTCGCTCTACGAGCAAGTTCTGAAGCGGGTTAGTTGATGTCATAGGAAATACTTGCCCTCTAACGTCTGGTTCCAGGGAGCTCCCCCGGGACACCCCTAAAGGGATCAGACTGTGCCAGGGCAGCGCCCCAGGACCTCCGGATTGTAGCCGCCTACAATGGAGGGCAACGAGCATCGCTTGTGATGAGAGGCATTTGTATTTTTCAGATAGGTAATACATAAATAATTAAGGGAGGTCTGACAAAGCATGAGAAGGAAAAAAAAAAAAATTAGGAAGCAAGAATTAGTGGAAAAGAGAGGAAGAAGAAAAGGGGGAGGAGGGGGGGAAGAGTTAGTAGCCACTTAGCAGGTAGCCGGTTGGGGGGGCATTGATGAAGCATACTTGTTACCAGTGGCGTAACTAGAACCTTCAGGGCCCTGATGCAAGAAACCATGAAGGGCCCCCCTGAACCCCAGCCAGGGCCCTTCCCTCCGAGTCCGGCGGTGGAACTCCAGGGCGTGGTCACAGGTATGACCTTTGTGAGCCCTGTAGTTCTACCACTGGTATCAGTATTTTTATTTTTTTATTTTTAGGTGCCCCATTGGAGGACTGTCCCTAGGCAGGATGGGGTCCCCATCCTGAGGAAAAGATGAGGTCCTTTTCTCCAGGGCAGAGGTTCTTTTCTCCAGTTACTGCCCCCAGGTGAGAAGGGGTCCCTGTCCCCAGGGGAGGTGGGGGTCCCTGTCCCCACGTGAGAAGGGGTCCCTGTCCCCAGGGGGAGATGGAGGGGGTATGTAATGGTGTGAGGGGGATGGGGTCCTCTCACTCACCATGACCAAGCTGTAGGCCGTGCACTCATCCGTGTTGGCCTGGGCTCCATCCAGTGTGCTGGACGGCCGATCAGCATATCTCCCAGAAAGACCTTTCATCATCTGTGTATGACGGGGGAGGAGGGGGGCTGGCAGACAAGCCTGCAGTGTCCTCCGGGGAGCCGGCTCTCTTAGGGTTTCACTGTATCTGTGTGCTTAAAGTTTGTTTACTCGGGAGAAGTATGCAGTGCGGTGTGGGCCGGACTTAGGGGGGATGGGACTCTGGCTGGGGAGAACAGACATCGGACTGAGCGGCAATGCATAGAGCAGGAGAGGGGTACTCTGAGGAGCCAGTGTCTTATCATATAAGGTCCCCCATCAGATAGCGTCCGCTGTGTACTGCGCATGCGCAGTACACAGCAACACAGATTCCGAAAATAGCCGAGGATGAATGGTGCCTGTGCACTGAGTCCAGGTTCTAGCCCCACCATCCAAGTGGACATAGAGTAAGAATAAAAAAGAGCCGAGCGCAGCGAGGCCGAGCCCGAAGCGTGGCGAGCGAAGCTCGCCCACGAGGGGGTGTCTAATTTTCACAACCCTATGTCCGCTTGGATGGTGGGGCTACCACCTCCACTCACGGCGCAGGCGCCGTTCAGCTTCGGGAATTTTACAAAGCTTCTTCTGCCCCGTACTGCGCATGGCCGGACTGAATATGCCAGAACACTGGCCGAGGACACAGGTCATGTGGGGAATGCACAACTAAAGAGCAGCCAGTGCGATAGTCAAGCATGGAGCTCTGATAGTCACCCTCCACCTCCAGCCAGCATGATGCATTGGTACCCCTAGCTGCCTATGCTGCTGCCGGCCATATGTAGAGGGGGCTGCATGGGCCCCCTGCATCACAGGGCCCAGTTGTGGTCGCGACTGCTGCACCCCCTATAGTTACGCCCCTGCTTGTTACGCTTGTATGCCAGGGATGAGGGAGATACCCACGTGTTTGGCCCAAGGCTCATCTACATTCATTTTATTAACCTGGATCCATTGTATATTGTGATTATTTTATGTTTTTTTTATTGTATTTAAAATAAAAGAGATTACTTCTATGGCCATGGACTCCAAAGAAAAGATTGGTTGTCACCTGGTCAGTTTGGGAAGGGGTGTATTTTTTGGGTTTGAGGGCAGGTGGTAAACATCAATATCTGCCGTCCCTCGGTCATGTTATTTTTTATTGTTGTTCATGGTTCCATTTTACATACATCTTGAGCATGTCCGTTGGAGTCTTTGTGAAGTCCTTTAGAATAAGACGCGAAGTGACAGATCAACCACTATCTCTATCTGGTGCTGAGGATTCAGGGGGACGCGTTCTCCTGTACTGAGCTCGGATGACTAGCCTCCACCAGATGACAAGCCTGATCTTGGAGGGAGACCATTTCCTATGCTGAGATCAATGCACATGGAAACCTCAGCCTGGTCATGCCTGTAATTCAAACAGCAGGTACGTTACATATGGAACAGATTTATAGGATGTCTAAGAACCAATGCAATTTGTGTGATCAGATAGGAGGCTGGTTTATCTCACACGCTAAGCTACTGTGTGTTTCAGCTAGGAAGTACATTGATTGAAATCTTACTTCATGTCCAATTTTCCTAGAGTGGAAAGAACCGCTGTTTACAGAATAACTTTAGTGGAGTGACAACACTATTTAAACTCCAACTCCTGACAGTTTTTCATTTTCTTTTTTCAGTTTGGCATGGAGGGGGAAAGAGTGAGGACCCCTTCAAGGGTTTATTGCTGCCTGTGTTTTCACTGGTGAGATTTTAAACATGGCCCTTACAAGGGATACACATTGATACGTCCCGTCTGAACAAAGCCTAACTTTTAGGGTCAATGTAACGTTGAGCCTTTTGGTTATCAGTGGAGTGCTCCCTTACATTGGTGGCCAGGGGAGAAGGGCTCTTTTGGACTAGTGATCAGCAGGAGAAAGATTCTCTTACAGATAATAGCCCACTGATACTGGGGGTCAGTGGGAAGAATGCCCTTTAGGTGGTCAGTGGGAAAATGATTCTTACATTGGTGAGAATGTTCCTTATATTGGTGGCTAGAGGGAAGAATGTTCAGTGTATTGGTGGTCAGTAGGAAGAATGCTTCACACATTGGTCGTCAGTGGGAAGAATGTTCCTTATATTGGTGACCAGTAGGAAGAATGCTCCTTACATTGGTAGTCAGTGAGAAAAATGTTCCTTAAATGGGTGGTAGTGGGAGGAATGTTCTTTACATTGGTGGTCCTTACATTGTTCAGAAAAGTAAAAGTCCTTAGCCGCACACCACTACAAAAGCCTATGTGTTAGAAGTGAAAACAGCCTCAGCTCGGGCTCCATCCAGGCCACCCCCCAACACATGCCCTGCCTACGGGGCATAGTCATGTGGATATGGGGATGTTCCCCATGACTAAGGCTCATGGGTGGGGCAAAATGCATTGGTGGCCTGGATGGAGCCAGGGTTGAGTCTGTTTTCACTTCTCACACATAGGTTTTTGTAGTGGTGTGCGGCTAAGGACTTTTCGTTTTTTAAATATATCCAGATATCCATGGAGCTGTGACAACTATTCTCGCCTGCACTCCCAGGGCTTCATCAGACAGGAATCTATTGGAGCAGCACCCATAGTCCAGCATTGGTTCACAGTCCTTACATTGTTGGTCCGTGGGAAGAATGTTCCTTATATTGGTGGCCAGTGGGAAGAATGTTCCTTACATTGGTGATCAGTGAGAAGAATGTTCCTTATATTGGGGGTCATTGGGAAGAATGCTCCTTACATTGGTGGTCATTGAGAGGAATGCTACTTACATTGGGGGTCATTGGGAAGAATGCTCCTTACATTGGTGGTCATTGAGAGGAATGCTACTTACATTGGGGGTCATTGGGAAGAATGCTCTTCACGTTGGTCAATAGTGGGATGTCCTCCATAAGGCTCAGTCTCTCTGCAGGTTGGGTCCTCCACAAGGTTCAGTGTCTCTGCAGGTCCGGTCATCCACAAGGCTCAGTCTGTCTGCAGGTCAGGTCCTTCACAAGGCTAAGTTTCTCTGCAGGTCAGAGCCTCCACAAGGTTGTGGGATAGTCCAATAGTGGGAAGTCCTCCACAAGGCTCAGTTTCTCTGTAGGTCCAGTCATCCACAAGGCTCAGTCTCTCTGCAGGTTGGGTCCTCAACAAGGTTCAGTGTCTCTGCAGGTCTGGTCCTCCACAAAATTCAGCCTCTCTGAAGGTCTGGTCCTCCATAAGGCTCAATCCCTCTGCAGGTCTGGTCTTCCACAAGGCTCAGTGTCATGAATCTGCAGTAATGTTTCATGCCCTGTCTGTCTGCTTACCTCTGGTCTGTATATCAGCTTAGGGACCGCGCTTTCACACCTGCATGTTTAAGTATTCTTCTCTCAGCATGACTCGACAAGCCTCCAACAGGAAACACAATTTAACACTGTGCACTGCAAGGTAGTCTTGTCCGAGCAATAGTGTTCAGGCTCCCCTGTGTGTTTCTCGCTGTGTTCTACGTTTAATTCCGTGTACCGACTTTGCTTGTTTTTCTGACTATCCCTGTCTGCTTGTTACCCTGACACTTGGTTGGCCTTCTGACTATTCCTTGTTGCCCTGCACTGCTGTTTCATCTCCATCTACCAGGGCCTTGCTGTAAACCTATGCTGGGAGACCCTAGGAGCTGTGACCTGGAGTCAGCTGCAGCGAAGTCCATCCTCACCATAAGAGGTTCTGGTGAAAACCTGCTGGCTCTAAGGCCGCGTACACACGGGCGGACTGTTCGCCCAACTTTGTCCGCTGAACAGTGTTTGGGCGAACAGCCCGCTCGTGTGTAGGCTTGTTCGTCAAACAAAGTTGCGCGCATGCTCAGAAAGGATTTTCACGCCGAAAGCTATAATTCAGTGTATAGGACGTCGTATTTTTCGTCCCGTCGTACGTGCTGTTCACGTCATCGCGCACGGTTTCAGCAAACTGTTCGTTCGTCGTGTGTGGGCATGTCCGTCCATGCTAATTTTGAGCGGACTGTTTGCTGAAACTGTTGGACGGACAAAGTTGGGCGAACAGTCCGCGCGTGTGTACGCGGCCTTAGACTCTGTGCCCTGGGGAATCTTATGCTCTTGCTCCCGGTTCGATCTGTGTTGGTGCTTAGGTGGAGCTGCTTTCCTGAACCGTGCAGAGCTCCATCCGCAGCACTCAGCCAAAGAATGAGCCAGGGATTGTACACATCTCTGTAAGACAGAGGAGAGAATCTGGCTGCATTCTCCGCTCTCTGTATGACAATCAGCTCACTACCAGCAAAGGATGGGGGGTGAGCGGGGGATCACACAGCCAGCTGCACCCACCTACAAATGCAAGCAGAAAAAGGATCTAAATTTGACTGGAAATATGCCTCTTGCTGCCCCAGCGTAGCAAAGCTCAGATTAGGAGAATGTGAAGCAGCACAGGACACCAATCAGTTGTACTGCAGCATTCTGATAGATGGAGAAAGCAGAGTGATCGAGAGATGAGCTCATCAGTCTGCTACCTTCTACTTTCACTGTCCAGTCACAGGGTGGGAGTGGAATAGGGTGACCAGATGTCCCCGATTTCCAGGGACAGTCCTTGGACTGAGGATACTATCCCCAGACCAAAACTGTTCCTAGTTTTGTCCCCGGATTCAGGGGTGGCGCCAGTCCTGGACAACTTACAGAGAGAACTCTGCTGAGGAAGAGACAGAGAAGAAGGAGTCTGGCTGTCTGCTCATTCAAGCCCCACCCCTTCCCCCTTCAGAGGGGCTGGCACCTTGTCCTATCACTCTACACAGTGTTGGGGTGTAACTGGAGAATAGGGGGACATCGGCGCTGGATCGGGATGGGAGCTCCGTGATTGGCTGTTCAGCCTGTAGTTTATCCAGATTGCCTCCCCCCATGTTACTATAACCCCCTCCTGTCACATTGCCTCCTCTATGTTACTCTGACCCCCTCCTGTCACATTGCCTCCCCATGTTACTATGACCCTCTCCTGTTACACTGCCTCCCCCATGTCACTCTGACCCACTCCTGTCACATTGCCTCCCCCCATGTTACTATGACCCCCTCCTGTCACATTGCCTCCCCCCATGTTACTATTACCCCCTCCTGTCACATTGCCTCCCCCCATGTTACTATGACCCCCTCCTGTCACATTGCCTCCTCCATGTTACTCTGACCCCCTCCTGTCACACTGCCTCCCCCTCATGTTACTATGACCCCCTCCTGTCACACTGCCTCCCCCATGTTACTATGACCCCCTCCTGTCACACTGCCTCCCCCATGTTACTATGACCCACTCCTGTCACACTGCCTCCCCCCATGTTACTCTGACCCACTCCTGTCACACTGCCTCCCTCAATGTTACTATTACCCCCCCCCCCCCATCACACTGCCTCCCCCATGTTACTTTGACCCACTCTTGTCACACTTCCTCCCCCCGTGTTACTATGACCCCCTTCTGTCACACTGCCTCCCCCCATGTTACTCTGACTCCCTTCTGTCACATTGCCTCCCCCCATATTACTATTACCCCCTGCCCGTCACACTGCCTCCCTCATGTTACTCTGACCCCCTCCTATCACACTCCCTCTCCAAATACAATGCCAAGGTGTCACCCGTGTCATAGCGCAAAGTCACACCAGTTCCTGTGCCCCTTTTTTTCCACAGCAGATTGCATTTTTGCATGTAATATACTTCAATGGACCCACACCAAAAACGCAAGTGTTGCATTGTTGATGCGTTTTTTTGTTTTGTTTTTTGCTAATAGGAAAATGACAGTTATGTTCATGAAGTGTGACTTTAATTCAACTTTATATTCTCTGGCACTCAAGTTGCATCAAGGTCACATCAAAGTAGTGCAGGCACATTTATGTGTCCACTTAGGGCTAAATGTTAGGCCTAGAGTTAGAGTTACGGTTAGGGTTAAAGGTTAGGATTAGAGATGGAGTTAGGGGTAGAGTTAGGGTCAGGGTTAAAGGTTAGCTGTAATTATTAGGGTTACGGTTTCTAATGCTATCCCTAACAATTAGCGCTAACCCTAACCCTAATGATTACCATTAACCTTAACCCCAATGATTACCACTAACTCTAACCCTAATGACTACTGCTAACCCTAACTCTAATTCTAACCCTAACTCTAACCTTAGCTTTAACCCTAACTTTAATACTAACTCCAACTCTAATCCTAACCCTAAACTCTAACTCTTACTCCAACCCTAACTCTAACTCTAACCCTAACTCTAACCCTAACTCTTACTCTTAGTCCAACCCTAACCCTAACCCGAACCCTAACTCTAACTCGAATTCTAACCCGAACCCTAACTCTAACCCTAACTCTTATCCTAACCCTAACTCTAACCCTTACTCTAAATCTAACCCTAACTCTTACTCTTAGTCCAACCCTAACCCGAACCCTAACTCTAACTCGAATTCTAACCCGAACCCTAACTCTAACCCTAACTCTAACCCTTACTCTAAATCTAACCCTAACTCTAACCCTAACTCTAACTCTAACTCTAACCCTTACTCTAACTCTAACCCTACCTCGAACCCTAACTCTAACCCTAACACTAACTCTAACCCTAACTCTTACCCTAACCCTAACTCTTACTTTTACTCTAACCCTAACTCTTACTCTTACTCCAACCATAACTCTAACTCTAATCCGAACCCTAACTCTAACCCTAACTCTTATTCTAACTCGAACCCTAACTCTAAGCCTAACCCTAACGCCAACCCTAAATCTAAGCCTAACTCTTACCCTAACCCTAACTCTAACTTTTACTCTAACCCTAACTCTATCATAGAGCGACGCATATGTGATAGTCTGAGAGGGCTGCACACCCCGATTAAAGCCTTTGAAAAGAAAAAAGTAGAAGATTCCCCACGGGGCTTTTTAGCAGCAAATAGGAGTCAAATATTTTGTAAAAATCACATATTTTTTATTTCAAAAAATGGTTAGACGCAGAACATAAAACAATTAATTAAAATATGAGCTCTGGTATATACAAAGCGAGACAAATTAGGCTAGGAAAGGTTATACATCAAGGGTGATACATTGTTACACTTAGAATTGCACTATCCGATGTATGAAAATGCCCCAATGCATTTCGACCTCAAAGGTTATGGTCTTCTTCAGGGGGTTCTTACATTTCTATAAATACATCAAGAGGACAGATTTCAATATTCTAATTGTTAGACATGTGCAGAGTAAAATATTTCGTTTCGGAATTTCGTTTTCGTCTGAAAACTTAATTTATTTAGTTACTCCCGAAATTCGTTTTTATTTATTTCGTTTTTCATTCAAAAATTGCATTCGTCCGAAAATCCACATGAATTACGGTCGAATCTGTCTTGGAAGGCTTATGGTGTCTGTCGAATGTATAAAGAAGATTCGACGGAGCTAACTATATAGCATACTTTAGAACTCTATTAAAGTCTATGGGACTCCAACGTTCAAAATCTAAAGTGCTAATTTTAAAGGCTAATTTGCAAGTTACTGTCCTAAAAAGTGTTTGGGGACCCGGGTTCTGCCCCAGGGGACATGTATCAATGCAAAAAAAAGTTTTAAAAACGGCCGTTTTTTCGGGAGCAGTGATTTTAATAATGATTAAAGTGAAACAATAAAAGTGTAATATTCCTTTAAATTTTGTAGGGGGGGGTTGTCTATAGTATGCCTGTGAAGGGGCGCATGTTTCCCGTGCTTAGAATTGTCCCTGCACAAAGTGTCATTTATGCAGGAAAAAAAGTCCTTTAAAATCACTCGCAGCTATAATGAATTGTCGGCTCCCGTAATACAGAGAACACTCATTGAAAGTCATTGATAAATAAATAAATAAATTTAAAAAAAAGCGTGGGGGTCCCCCAAATTCAATTACCAGGCCCTTCAGGTCTGGTATGGATATTAAGGAGAACCCTGCCTCAAATTTAAGAACAAATTTGACGTGGGGTTCCCCCTAAATATCCATAACCAGACCCTTCAGGTCTGGTATGGATATTAAGGGGAACCCCGCGTCAAATTAAAAAAAAAATTGACGTGGGGTTCCCCCTAAAAATCCATACCAGACCCTTTATCCGAGCACGCAACCTGGCAGGCCGCAGGAAAAGAGGGGGGGACGAGAGAGCGGCCCCCCCTCCCTCCTGAACCGTACCAGGCCACATGCCCTCAACATTGGGAGGATGCTTTGGGGGTCCGTGACCCCTCAAAGCACCTTGTCCCCATGTTGATGAGGACAAGGGCCTCATCCCCACAACCCTGGCCGGTGGTTGTGGAGGTCTGCGGGCGGGGGGCTTATCAGAATCTGGAAGCCCCCTTTAACAAGGGGACCCCCAGATCCCGGCCCCCCCCTGTTCGAAATGGTAAGGGGGTACAAAAGTACCCCTACCATTTCACAAAGAAAGTGTAAAAAATGTTTAAATAAAACAAACACACTTTTTAAAAATTCCTTTATTAAAAATAAAAAAAAGATTCCAGCGGCGGTAATCCACTCTTGCTATCCAGCGACGGACGGTCATCTCTCCAGCGATGTCTAATGTCATCCAGGGCAGCGCAGCATCCTTCTTCTGTCTCCTCCACGGAGACACTGCAGGCATTCCGGCGGATGACGTTTCTTATATACGGAGGGCGGGGCCACCCGTCACCTGACCCCGCCCCCCTCTGACGCAAGGTGAAACCCGGGGTTCCCCGTGACGTATGGGTGACCCCGCCCCCCTCTGATGTAACGGAAACCTGCCTGTGTTACATCAGAGGGGTGCGGGTCACCCCTACGTCACAGGGAACCCCGGGTTTCCCCTTGCGTCAGAGGGGGGCGGGGTCAGGTGACGGGTGGCCCCGCCCTCCGTATATAAGAAACGTCATCCGCCGGAATCCTTGCAGTGTCTCCTCCACGGAGACAGAAGGACGGAGGATTCGCTGCGCTGGATGACATGAGACATCGCTGGAGAGATGATCGTCCGTCGCTGGATAGCAAGAGTGGATTACCGCCGCTGGAATCTTTTTTTTTTTTTTTTTTTTTTAATAAAGGAATTTTTCAAAAGTGTGTTTGTTTTATTTAACCATTTTTTACACTTTCTTTGTGAAATGGTAGGGGTACTTTTGTACCCCCTTACCATTTCAAACAGGGGGGGGGCCGGGATCTGGGGGTCCCCTTGTTAAAGGGGGCTTCCAGATTCTGATAAGCCCCCCGCCCGCAGACCTCCACAACCACCGGCCAGGGTTGTGGGGATGAGGCCCTTGTCCTCATCAACATGGGGACAAGGTGCTTTGAGGGGTCACAGACCCCCAAAGCATCCTCCCAATGTTGAGGGCATGTGGCCTGGTACGGTTCAGGAGGGAGGGGGGGCCGCTCTCTCGCCCCCCCCTCTTTTCCTGCGGCCTGCCAGGTTGCGTGCTTGGATAAAGGGTCTGGTATGGATTTTTAGGGGGAACCCCACGTCAATTTTTTTTTTAATTTGATGCGGGGTTCCCCTTAATATCCATACCAGACCTGAAGGGTCTGGTTATGGATATTTAGGGGGAACCCCACGTCAAATTTTTTCTTAAATTTGAGGCAGGGTTCCCCTTAATATCCATACCAGACCTGAAGGGCCTGGTAATTGAATTTGGGGGACCCCCACGCTTTTTTTTAAATTTATTTATTTATTTTTTTATCAATGACTTTCAATGAGTGTTCTCTGTATTACGGAGCCGACAATTCATAATAGCTGCGAGTGATTTTAAAGGACTTTTTTTCCTGCATAAATGACACTTTGTGCAGGGACAATTCTAAGCACGGGAAACATGCGCCCCTTCACAGGCATACTATAGACAACCCCCCCTACGAAATTTAAAGGAATATTACACTTTTATTGTTTCACTTTAATCATTATTAAAATAACTGCTCCCGAAAAAACGGCCGTTTTTAAAACTTTTTTTTGCATTGATACATGTCCCCTGGGGCAGGACCCGGGTCCCCAAACACTTTTTAGGACAGTAACTTGCAGAATCTTTTCTCTCTGTCAAATCTTTTTTCTCTGTCGAATATTTTCTCTATATAATCTTGGACTAATAGAGGTAAGGTTAAGCACATTCGACCACAGGTTCTATAGACACAGATTGTTGTCAGAGTCATGTCGAATCTCCTATTCTATATCGAACTGTTGTAACAATGAAAACGAAAATAAAGCATTTATTTATGTCGGATCTTTCGTTTTTCGGATTTTGTGCTTTCGTTATCGTTTGTCAAAACGAAAACGAAAATAGCTGAAATTCGGACGAAAATGCATTCGGACGAAAACGAATGCACATGTCTACTAATTGTCATATCATTTAATATCCAATACAGTCTCGTTTATTACGTATACATTGTCTCGTGTTTGATTTATGTAATCACAGTGTATTTACCCTTTCCGCCAGGAAGACTCGCTTAACCGGAGACTTCTTTAAAACCAGATAATCTCCTCAAGTGCGATCCGGACCCACCGAGAGCCTATCCACACCCTCATCCCAAGGGGGCGACCCCGTTCTGTGAGGCTTACAAGGCTTACAGGCTTACAAGTGGTCACATGTTTAATGGCCCCCCAATGGGGAATCAAATGGGCAGGAGCACCTGAAAATTATAATCATACATAATCAGCATACCAAAGAGGTAAGGGTAGTTTTTTTAGGACATTGTGAGAGGGGGAGAATCTTAATGAAAGGAGTCCCCCTCTGTGCATTGCCGGGGTTGTTTCAATGTTAACTTAGTATATAATCTAGGTTTTTTTCTCCATAGAGGGGTTGGGAAGTTTATATCCAATCCCTATGTAGCACTAACCCCCGTTAGGAGCTGCTGGTTATTTGTGGGCTTACCGTTACCTTCCGAATTCTTCTTGTTGCACGTTTAGGGGATGTCCCGTGGTAGGTGACCCAGTAACTTGAGACTGACAATAGATCCAATTGAATGGATTTTATTTGCAAACTTCAACCATTGAACAGTCTTTAACTTGGGAACAGAGGGTTGGAAAGGAATTCAGATACTCTCAATGTCAAAGTCTATAAACGTTAAGGAACTTGTTTACTTTGACTGCATCCAGAGAATAGCTCTTCGCAGCTGGATGATCACTCAGGTCGGACAGTCCCTCTCTCACAAGGCCCAGCAGCCAACAAGGTGCTTACTCAGGAGCAAAGTTTTTATCACCAACATTGTTGCAGAACACGTAGGGAAACTAAGCGGTAGAACACTTGTAGGATACCTGGATCTTTCAGCCGGCTTGCCGATATCCCCAAGACCGGATTCTCTCGGTTACTTCAGCCCTTTCAGGCTCTTGTTAAGAAAACCAAACTCACACTTGGTGTTCTTCTAAAGAGTCCTCCCCTGGAATGCTCAAAGTTCAATGGGTCTCTCCCGGACCTTGGGCTAGCCAGGCCCGAGGCATCAAAGTCGAGTGGAACTGCACCCCAGGCCATAGCCTTCCTGGGGGCTGGTCAGGAGGACCAGGACCATGTAATCAGCACTTCATACTGGACCAGAACCCCAAACTACGTGACGTCCGTATCTTAAATACCCTCTCCCAGAGGGCACAGCGAGAGGACCACTCCCGCTGACCTGGCTCCGAAAGAGACTTAAGCGCCTGACCAGACCATAGTTCCATGCCTGCCACCAGAGACAGTGCCCCCTGTGGCCAGGCTGAACGTCTCACAGTCCAGTCAGACTGACACAGAAGTCAAATTTAGACAAATAGACCCAAACCAAACTGTAGTTTGGGTAAAGTTTTAACTTTGAAAAACACATAGCGCGTGCTCTTCAGGAGCCCTGGCGCTACACCTATATAAGAGAAACCATGTCACGAAGCCACGCCGTACATGGTATATCATTTTCTATTTAATTGGTGAAATTTGTGTGTTACACTTGGAATTGTACTATGCGATGTATGGAAATGCCCCAATGCATTTCGACCTCAAAGGTTATGGTCTTCTTCAGGGGTTTCTTACATTTCTATAAATACATCAAGAGGACAGATCTCAATATTCTAATTGTCATATAATTTAATATCCAATACAGTCTAATTTATTACGTATACATTGTCTCGTGTTTGATTTATGTAATCACAGTATATGTACCCTTTCCGCCAGGAAGATTCGCCTAACCAGAGACTTCTTTAAAACCAGATAATCCCCTCAGGTGCGATCCCGGACCCACCGAGAGCCTGTCCACACCCTCAACCCAAGGGGGCGACCCAAATCTGTGAGGCTTACAAGCAGTCTCATGTTTAACGCCCCCCCCACCCCCCCCAACGGGGCAATCCAATTGGCAGGAGCACCTGGTAATTGTAATTGTACATAATCAGCATACCAAAGAGGTAAGGGTAGTTTTTTAGGAAATTGTGAGAGGGGGAGAATCTTAATGAAAGGAGTCCCCCTCCGTGCGTTGCCGGGGTTGTTTCAATATTAACTTATATAATCTAGGTTTTTTTCTCCATAGAGGGGTTGGGAAGTTTATATTCAATCCCTATATAAGAGAAACCATGTCACCAAGTCACGCCGTACATGGTATATCATTTTCTATTTAATTGCGATGGTGAAATTTGTGCGTTGTTCTCACAATCATCTTAGTATTTGGCATACAACAGATGATCTGGGTATGTTATAAACAGTAAAGAGTGACACAATGATATTGCGTCAGCAAGATGAAGAGATGAAGTAGGTGCGTGTGTATAGTTACCGCCTATGGCGGCCGAATGAGTGTAATCCATTTGAAAATATGCCTGTCATAAAAAAAGTGTAATATGGAAAACATGTGCGTTAAATCAAATATATGTTGAGGGTGTGCACGTAAGCAATTCATGCCCAAACCACAAAACGGGCAAACAAAAGTGGAAAATAGAAATAAATAACATAAGAATGTTAAAAGGTGACAAAAACTTTCAAGTGTATTGTATTTAATAAGGTTTACAACGAATGAGACAAAATACGTGGTGTGATACTAATGCATAAAAAATAAATAAAAAATACCGCTCTATAACTAAATAAAAATGAATACAAAAAAATAAATAAATAAAATAGCTGCAGCTCAATTTTACAAGCTATATATGTAAACACAATAAATAAGCAAAAGAAAAAGCTGCGCACATAAATGGAGTGATGTATATCAATAGGGTAAAACACCTAGAAATAATTAATTACCATGATAGTGTCAAAAATCCATATTAAACCCTCAATAAAATGAATCAAGCATTAAATAATTTGTATGGGTGAAGTATAAATCGATACCAAATATTAATAAAAAATAAATAAACAACAAAAATATTCCAGTGAAGTGATGAAAGAGAAGTCCAGTGAAGTGAAAATAGTCCGGTGAAAAATGAATAAATAATTATATAATGAAAAATCATAAAAATGAATTATGCCGCAAACACACATAGCGGACTATCTGACGGACTTAGTCTGGCGGACTTCTTGCCAGACTGTCCGTCGGACTTTCCGAACGGGCTACTTGCTCACACACGGTACTTTTTCAGCGGACTAATATGGCGTACTAAGTCTGCCGTACTATCCGCCCTATTTTTGAAATGAATGGACTCGCCCACGCACGCGGAGGAAAGTCCGCTCATTTCGAGTGCGTCTCCAGGTAGGCGGGGCCCGCGAAGGAGACGTCGCTGGCCCCGCCACCTGGTATGGACTTAAAGGGCAGGGTTGTCGGGATGAGGCACTTGTCCTCATCAACATGGGGACAAGGTGCTTTGGGGTGGGGGGGCCGCGCGCCCCCCCCCTTCCCAAAGGCATCACCATGTTGAGGGCACGCGGCCTGGTACGGCTCGGGGGGGGGGGGGCGCTCGCTCGTCCCCCCCTTTCCTGGCCGGCCGGGTAGCGTGCTTGGACAAGGGTCTGATGTGGACCTGAGGGGAACCCCCACGCCAATTTTTTTTCGGCGTTGGGGTTCCCCTTTAAGTCCATACCAGGTGGCGGGGCCAGCGACGTCTCCTTCGCGGGCCCCGCCTACCTGGAGACCCGCTCGAAATGAGCGGACTTTCCTCCGGGCGGGAAAAGTCCGCTCATTTCAAAAGTACGGCGGACTGGCATACATACGGCCGGATTGTCTGCCGAAATGCGAGTCCGACGGGAAGATTGGAGTGCAAAACTACTTTCTAAGTCCGCCGTAATTTCTGGTCAAAAAAGTATGCCGGAGGCTACACACGGGGGGATTGTCCGGCAAACTTGAATTTGCCGGACTTTTCCACCCGATTGTTTGATCGTGTGTACGCGGCATTAGTAATCATAAGTGTTAAATAGATAAATAAATAAACAAACAAATAAATAAATAATGAAATCTTCCGTGCAGACAGAAAACACTAAGGATCGTGAACGCCACCACACAAAATATACGCTTACCAAAAGGCAAGCGATTTCATGCCCATAATCAACCTCCGCGACACCTCCTCAAAACATGGTCACAATTGGCTCTCTCAATGAATAGGACAGGCCCAGGAACATCAACCTCAGCAGGTGAAGCAAGTAGGCAATACTCGAGGTCCGAGAGAAATGGAAAGAAGACTCACCATAGCATAATTCCGTATAGCAAACGTTTAATACAATTAAAGAATTGCACTTACACACAAAGCAGTAAAAAAGCCCATAAAAATTGGCGGCCAGCATGCGATCGCCCATCCACCCCTACGCTTTATCGCGATGACGTCAGCACGTCTGCCTCCCGACGTACGTTTCGTCATAAAAAGACTTATTCTTGGGGACCAGGTTTTTGGTTTTGATACTAATGCATCCAAAGCAAAAGGGCGAGAGGATGCCAAGTGAAGGTGAGTATTACAAAGAGTGCTATGGAGTGACCATGTATTGCATAAACAAAAAGTAAAAATTGAAAATAAAATAATAATGAATACCTTATTGCGTTGTTGAAATAATTGTGTGTTCAGATCAGAAGAGTATAAATACTGCATCTGTATTGAAGAGATTCGTAATGGACTGGTCAGTAATGGATTTTTTTCAATAGTGAAACCCAGCAGCACGCTGATGCCTGTTGTTACCCATCCACCTTGCAAAGCATATACTGTATGAGTGCTCTTTCCGGGGCATCGTTTGAGGAATGCTGGTGGAGGGCGTATCTTAAATACCTTAGTAATTCATTTGAAAATGGGTAACAGGTGTGTACTTCTGCCTCT
Organism: Lithobates pipiens; assembly: GCF_037356315.1. Classification (NCBI taxonomy): domain Eukaryota; kingdom Metazoa; phylum Chordata; class Amphibia; order Anura; family Ranidae; genus Lithobates; species Lithobates pipiens. The sequence continues at coordinate 32,598,575 of NW_027507764.1, read as the reverse complement.
GGAAGTTCCCCACAGGAGGGGGCCAATGAGCTGCCTTTGGCGGCGCTTCTGTGGCCACCACTGCGTTCCGGAAGGCTGGGCTGCCCCGGTTTCCTCCGTCGCCTTTCGACATAATAACGTGACGTGAGAGGTGACGTGCAAAGGGACCTCCGCTCAATGTGCGTCGGCCGTATTGCGTATGCGCATAATGTCACCCCTCCGTCCAACGCCGATCACAGAACGCCACCGGCACGGTATAAGCTCCCCACAGTGGTGCATTAGTATTACACCACGTATTTTGTCTCAATTATTGTAAAGCTTATTGAATACAATGCACTTGAAAGTTTTTGTCACCTTTTAACATTCTTATGTTATTTATTTCTATTTTCCACTTTTGTTTGCCCGTTTTGTGGTTTGGGCATGAATTGCTTACGTGCACACCCTCAACATATATTTGATTTAACACACATGTTTTCCATATTACACTTTTTTTATGACATGCATCTTTTCAAATGGATTACACTCATTCGGCCGCCATAAGCGGTAACTATACACACGCACCTACTTCATCTCTTCATCTTGCTGACACAATATCATTGTGTCACTCTTTACTGTTTATAACATACCCAGATCATCTGTTGTATGCCAAATACTAAGATGATTGTGAGAACAACGCAAAATTCACCATCGCAATTAAATAGAAAATGATATACCATGTACGGTGCGACTTGGTGACATGGTTTCTCTTATATAGGCATTGGATATAAACTTCCCAACCCCTCTATGGAGAAAAAAACCTAGATTATATAAATTAACATTGAAACAACCCCGGCAACGCACGGAGGGGGACTCCTTTCATTAAGATTCTCCCCCTCTCACAATGTCCTAAAAAACTACCCTTACCTCTTTGGTATGCTGATTATGTACAATTACAATTACCAGGTGCTCCTGCCCATTGGATTCCCTCGTTGGGGGGCCGTTAAACATGAGACTGCTTGTAAGCCTCACAGATCGGGGTCGCCCCCTTGGGATGAGGGTGTGGACAGGCTCTCGGTGGTTCTGGGATCGCACCTGAGGGGATTATCTGGTTTTAAAGAAGTCTCTGGTTAAGCGAGTCTTCCTGGCGGAAAGGGTACATACACTGTGATTACATGAATCAAACATGAGACAATGTATATGTAATAAATGAGACTGTATTAGATATTAAATGATATGACAATTAGAATATTGAGATCTGTCCTCTTGATGTATTTATGGAAATGTAAGAACCCCCTGAAGAAGACCATAATCTTTGAGGTCGAAATGCATTGGGGCATTTCCATACACCGGATAGTACAATTCCAAGTGTTACAATGTATCACCCTTGATGTATAACCTTTCCTAGCCTGTGTCTAACCATTTTTTGAAATAAAAGATCTGTGATTTTTACAAAATATCTAACCCTAACTCTAACCCTAACTCTTACTCTAACCCTAACTGTATCTCTAACCCTAACCATAACTGTTACTCTAACCGTAACCCTGACTTTAACCCTAACTCCAACCCAACCCTAACTCTAACCTTAACCTGAACCCTAACTCTAACCCTAACTCTAAGACTAACCCTAACTCTAACCCTAACTCTAACCCTTACTCTAACCGTAACCCTAACTCTAACCCTAAACCTAACTCTAACCCTAACTCTTAAGCTAACTCTTACTCTAACCCTAACTCTTACTCCAACCCTAACTCTAACTCTAGCTCTAACCCTAACTCTAACCCTAACTCTTACTCTAACCCTAACTCTAATCCTAACCCTAACTCTAACCCTAACTCTTACTCTAACCCTAACTCTAATCCTAACTCTAATCCTAACCCTAACCCTTACTCTAACCCTTACTCTAACCGTAACCCTAACTCTAACCCTAAACATAAGTCTAACCCTAACTCTTACTCTAAGGCCGCGTACACACGGGCGGACTGTTCGCCCAACTTTGTCCGCTGAACAGTGTTTCAGCGGACAGTCCGCTCGTGTGTGGGCTTCAGCGGACTGTTTCAGCGGACAGTCTGACGAACAAAGTTTTTCGGAATTTCCGTAAGACTGTCCGCCCAAACTTGGTTTCAGCGGACAGTCCGCTCGTGTGTAGGCTCGTTCGACAGACTAAGTTTCGCGCATGCTCAGAAAGGATTTACACGGCGAAGGTTACATTGCAGTGTATCGGACGTCGAATTTCTCGTCCCGTCGTACGTGCCGTTCACGTCATCGCGCACGCTTTCAGCAGACTGTTCGTTCATCGTGTGTGGTCAAGTCTGTTCATGCAAATTTTGAGCGGACTGTTTGTCGGATTGTCTGACAAACTTAGTTGGGCGAACAGTCCGCCCGTGTGTACGCGGCCTTACTCTTACTCTAATCCTAACTCTAACCCTAACTCTTACTCTAACTCTTACTCTAACCCTAACTCTTACTCTTACTCCAACCCTAACTCTAACTCTAACCCTAGCTCTAACCCTAACTCTAACCCTAACTCTAACCCTAACTCTTACTCTAACCCTAACTCTAATCCTAACTCTAACCCTAACTCTTACTCTAACCCTAACTCTTACTCCAACCCTAACTCTAACTCTAGCTCTAACCCTAGTTCTAACCCTAACTCTAACCCTAACTCTAACCCTAACTCTTACTCTAACTCTTACTCTAACCCTAACTCTAACCCTAACTCTTACTCTTACTTCAACCCTAACTCTAACTCTAACCCTAACTCTAACCCTAACTCTTACTCTAACTTTTACTCTAACTCTAACCCTAACTCTTACTTTTACTCCAACCCTAACTCTAGCTCTTACTCTAACTCTAACCCTAATTCGAACCCTAACACTAACTCAAACCCTAACCCTAACTCCAACCCTAGCTCTAACTTAAACCCTACCCCAATGCTAAATTTAACCCCAACTTTAACCCTAACCCTAACTCTTAACCCTAACTTGCGACTTTGGATACATAAAGATTCCTGCACTATGGTAATGCAACTTTCAGTGCCAGAAAGTGTAAAGTCACATAAAAGTGGCATTAAAGTTGCACTCAATGAACAGAACAGTCATACTTTCCTATTAGCCCAAAAAAAAGTTGCAACATGCAAAACGCAATGAAAACACGTCAAAACGCATATTCAAAAACTCAAAACGCACTGCAAAACAAGCCGGAAAACTCAACCTCCATGAATGTGAACCTAGCCTTAAAAATGGTTAGAGTTGGTCTTTAAAAAAGACAGCAAAATGACAAATTGTTTTTTATAGACCATTAATGCACTATAAGCGCCAGCATGTCATAGGGTCCCCACAACTGATGCCTCTCATAGTTAATCTGTAAAGGTGCACTTACCTCAGCGGCATGACTGTGGACAGTTTCCTCTGTAGTGAAGACACCTGCTCACACCTGGCATAAGTGAACATAGTCTTCAATGATGGCTCGAGGTTTGCTTGGGTTTGCATGGTTTTAATAAATCCCTCTGGAAAAAATTATTTATAGATTTTGTTTGTCAAGGAGTTTGCTTCATAAGAGCCAGAAAGGAATGGAGACAGCTGCTTCCCATTGAAGACACCTGCTTTTCATTCACAGCAATGTACCAAACCAAAACCAGCAAGGCCACAACTGCTGGAGATGAACAAAGTAATCTGTATGGATCAAGATCTGGCCGGGAGAAGGGAATGCCCTACACCCCACCAAGACTCCAGAGGTGGCCCCCTGCTATATGGATAGCATTCAACATTGTATATGCAACCTAATTGCAACACATCTACTACACAAGTGTATGCCCAAAATATACTACTGATCATATTTCCAAAGGATAAATCCAAATATATAGGTGCAATGCAAAAAAAAATTATATACAGTATGTAGCACCCTCTAGTGGGCTACTAGTGTGAGTGTGGAGAAATGTATATCCTGACTCATGCATAAGCCTGTGAGTCTTCAATTGGGTAAAAGTTTATTAGAGTTCAGGGCAGCATGATTCATACAGACAGCTCTCTGGTGCCTCCCCCGGGTTCTAGAAAGTTGGAGAATATTCTGGAAACTAGAGGGCGGAGGCTTGGAGGGCTGTTCTGCATATTTAGGGACGCTTAGCCAGTCCTCAGGAGATTAGGAGTAAGCCCTTAAATAGTAATGATTCATGTTGGAAGGGCAGTCGAGTGGAACATGGAGATACAGTGCAAAGGAGGCTGTCAGTGGCCCTTGAAGCAAACCCCCTAGTCTGGAGGGGGTGCTCTGCCTCAGACCTGAGCTCAGGTGCTGTCCTGGGAGAATCCTGACAACAGAAAAAGCGTGAAAATTATTTTCTCTGAGAGGCAGCGGGAGCAAGGAGGTCAGTGTGAGTACTGCAGCATGGTGCAAGGACCTACGAGGGGAGAGAGTGCCACATGTAGCCAGTCTCTCTGGAAGATAGCGGTGTGCTTAAATCTTCCCTATCTTGCCCTGGGAGATCTCCGGAGTTGTCAGTCGGGTAGACTGGTGAAGAAGCAGCCAGGTGGGCTGGTGGAGAGACAGCCAGGTGGGCTGGCATTTCCTGCAGTGGTAGAGCTAAGGCCTGTATCTAAAGGGGAGTTGGAGGTGCTCCATGATGCAGTTCACAACTCATTGTGCTACTTTCTAAGGGACTGAGAGTTCCTAGCCTTTAAGGTTTTGTGATAGGAGGGGGAATTTGGGAGAGGATTTACTCTAGAAGTTGAGATTTGGGGCAGAGGATTTTTGCTAGGACTGTGGATTGGGGGGGGGGGATTTGCACTAGGAGGAGGGGTTGGGGAGGGGATTTGTACTAGAAATGGGAATTTTGGGGGAGAGGATTTGTACTCGGAGTGGGAATTTTTGGGGGGAGACGATTTGTGCTAGAAGTGTGGATTGGGGAGAGGATTTGTGTTCAGAGGAGGGATTAGGAAGAGGATTTGTACCAGGAGGGGTATTTTGGGAGAGGATTTGTATTAGAAGGGGGCATTTGGGGGAGAGGATTTGTGCTAAGAGTGTGGATTGGGGAGAGGATTTGTATTAAGTGGAGGGATTGGGGAGAAGATTTGTACTAGGAGGAGTATTTTGGGAGAGGATTTGTACTAGGAGAGGGGAATTTGGGGAAGAGGATTTGTGCTTGGAGTGTGGATTGGGGAGAGAATTTGTATTAAGAGGAGGGATTGGGGAGAGGATTTGTACTAGGAGGGGTAATTTGGGAGAGGATTCATATTAAAAGGGAACATTTGGGGGAGAGGATTTGAACTTGGAGGGGAAATTTGAGGGAGATGATTTGTGCTAGGAGGAGGGATTGGGGATAGGAGTTGTACTAGGAGTGGGAATTTGAGGGAGAGGATTTGTGCTAGGAGGAGGGATTGGGGATAGGAGTTGTACTAGGAGTGGGAATTTGAGGGAGAGGATTTGTGCTAGGAGGAGGGATTGGGATAGGAGTTGTACTAGGAGTGGGAATTTGGGGGAGAGGATTTGTGCTAGGAGTGTGGGCGGGGGGAGAATTTGTACTAGGAGGGGGGATTGGGAGGAAGAATGTATGCTGGGGGGGGGGGGGGGGTTGGAAGAAAAACAGATGTGTGCCGGGAAGGATGATTTTTTGGGGGCATGGGAGATTTGTGTGGAATTGGGGAAGGATTTGAGCTGGGAGGGGAATTTGAACAGTGAGGATGGAGAATTTGTAGATTTGTGCATTTTTGTTTGGGGAGAATTTGGGCTTGCGGTTGGAATTTATGCTTGGGGGGTTAACGTGTTTATTAGTGCTGTTTTTTATTTGGGGGGGAGACATGCTGTTTACACATTTGGGTGGGAATGGGTGGGGGGGGGGGCACAGTTAGTCACCTTTACCTTGAGTGTTATATGACCTTGTCCCCGCACTGTACTCAAGGCACTCAAAAAACCTCCTCCTCTTCACATAACACATACAGTAGCTAATCAGATTCCCTTACAGACACAGCCTCGATGTGTACAATGTGTAGCTGGCTGCAATGATGCAGTTCTGACCTGTGAAATTTCCTGATCGGATTGGCAGCTGCAGTAGCCAGCTACACACTGTGTAGAGGGATACTGATCTCAGCTATGTGCTGTGTGGGGAGGAGGAGATCTCTTGAGTGCCCTGCCAGCGTTGTCCCTGTCCTCAACTCTTCTGACCGCTGTCTTTAGCCCTTCTGACCCCTGTACCCCGCCCTGCTGACCCCTATCCTCTTGACCCCGGTACTCTGCCTTGATAATTCACTGTACACTGCCCTACAACTAATGGCCTCTGTACACTGTGATATAAACAGCCAACCCTTTCCTCTGCTCTACTGACTCTTATAAACTGCACTGTCAACCACGCATCCTTGGCCCCCTGACATTTTTTGCCAGGCCCGGACTGGCCATTGGGCACACCACGCACCTGCCCAGTGGGCTGGGGCTGCATGTCCTCCCTCCATATCCGCGGGCACTCACCAATTCAGTTCAGCTGTCAGGCCGGGGGGGGGGGGGGTGTGGAAACTACAGGTCAGCTGATCTGTGACCATAAGCTGGAGCTGGATGGAGAAGATGCCAGACCAGAGAGAAAGTCAGTGCGGCCCACCAGTGCACCTGGATAGGAGGGGAGGCGGGGCGGCTGCATATAGAAGAATCAGTCTCCCTATTTTCCTCCTGCAGCCTCTGAAAAGCCCACTTCTCCTCCTCTCCCAGCCTCTGAATAGGAGGAAAATAGAGAGATTGATTCTACTATATGCAGCAGCCCCCGCCACTCCTATCCAGCTTCTTTCAGCTCCCCCCTCCCCGTGCTCTCAGGCTTTTTAGTGCTCGCCACAGCCCCCCAGTGCTCTCCGCCATCTCCCTGTGCTCTCCAGTCCCCCAGTGATCCCTGTGCTCTCCAGTCCCCCAGTGATCCCTGTGCTCTCCAGTCCCCCAGTGATCCCTGTGCTCTCCAGTCCCCCAGTGATCCCTGTGCTCTCCCGCTCCTCAGTGCTCTCCGCCATCTCCCTGTGCTCTCCGGCTCCTCAGTGCTCTCCAGCCCCCTAATGCTCTTACGTCCCCCCATGTTCTAAGGCTTCCCCCATTGCACTCCGGGCTCCCCTGTGCTCTCCGCCTCCACCCTGTGCTCTGCCGCTCCCCAATGCTCTGCCCCCCCCCCCAGTGCTCTCCCTCTACAGCCCCCAGTGCTCTCTGCCCCCTTCCATTGCTCTCCCCCAGTGCTCTTCACCCCTCTCATGCTTCAGCACCCCCCTGTGTTCTCCAAACCCCCATGCTCTCTAGTCCCTCCTATTCTCTTCGCACCCCCCAATGCTCTCCGCTCTCCCCCCATTTTCGCCACCTCCCCTGTGTTCTCTGGCCTCCCTCTATGCTCTTCAGCCCCCCCATGCTCTTTGCCTCACCCCATGTTTCCCCCCCGTGTGCTCTGATCCCCCCCCCCCCATTCCCTTTTCCTGGCCCTCCTCAGCTCCATCAATATGGAGAGTGGGGAGGGGGCCAGTAAATATGTCATGGGCTGCTTAGTCTAAAATGCCCAGGCCTATTGTTTGTCCCATTTCAGGACCTGTTTTTTTTTACTGCACCACCAAATCAGACAGGCTAGATCTGGCCCTGTTACCTGTTACAGTCTGCATGCAGATAGAGACTACCTAGGAACACCCCCACTCCTCCACTGACACCCACCCATCAAATAATCAATTTGATATTTGCATAACTCTTCGCCCTGCTTGCATCAGAGCTTGAGAGGAGTAGAGCAGCAGGGGGCTGTGATATTGGCAGGAAGTTATGTACAGCAGCCTGACGGCCCCTTCTACCCGCCATGATCCGCTTGCATTCCATAGAGAAACACAGAGGTGATATCACTAGGACTAAAAAGTATGGAAAGAAAAAGGAACGTTTTTTTTTTTACAAAATATCAATTACAAAAAATTACGTGCCGAAGAATGCAAAAAGTATGAACAAGTGAAAGCAAAATCTAAACAGTTTAAAATCCAGGTTTAATATTTTTGCATAAGGTTGATTGTGACTGATTATCTTTAAGGGTCCGTAATTGGTGGCAGCAGTATAATCCCCCCCCCCCCCCCGCTTTCTCTTTGATTCAGTTATCGGCAACTAATTTAATTTACATGTGTTATCAGACAACCAGCCTGACGCCTTCCCTAACTACTCTTACCAGCTCGTCCCGGGCAACGAGGATGTTATAGCACCCGGATCTTGTAAATCAGAGTGGGATTAAATGAGCATCCCGACATTAATTAAATGGAATTGGTTCTGGCTGCAGCTTCTAATCTGTACTCATCCTTTTATTTTTCCAGGGTTTAGTCAGCTGTCCTCCTGGCAGCTCAGTATTTCATGTCTCCATCCTCTCATATTATCTGTCAGACTCAATGAGACTTTGTAAACTCAAACTGGAAGATTAAAGATTGTAATTATTCAACAAGGCCTCTGCGTCTCCATCGAATGGTAAGACAACCTAGAGGTCAACTACAACTAAAACAATATTTTCGTTTTGGTTGGGGCCCAGTGGGTTCAATCTATATTAATGTATCACAGACAGTCCACAGATGAGATTTCCCAGCAGTAATGGCACCACTAAGGTTTAATCTTCTTAGATCCAGTTTTACAACAGCTGGCGTGTTCTTGGACCCACTTATACCAAAGATGTTGTCTTCTTGTGACCCAGTTATACTAAAGATGTTGTCTTCTTGTGACCCAGGTATACCAAAAATGTGATCTTCTTACAACTTTTTATATGAAAAGTTTTATCCTCAAAGCCCTTGTACACACGATCGGAGAATCCGTCGGAATGTGTCCTATCGGACCGTGTTGTCGGATAATCCGACTGTGTGTGGTCTGCATCGGACATATTCCGTCGGAATATCCGTCGGACCCAATTTTCCAACATGTTGTAAATATTTCCCGACCAACTGGGCCGATCAGACATACTCCGATCATGTGTAGAGAATTTTGATCGGACCAAGTGCCACGCATGCTCAGATCAAATTCCTACATCAAAGCTATTGGCTACTAGTCTGAATGTAGTCCCATCGTAACGAAATTACGTCATCACGTTCTGAAAGATCGGATTTTTCGCCAACTTGGCCCGACCGTGTGTATGCAACAGTTTCGGACAAGATCCGACGGACAAAATCCGACGGGCAAAAATCCGACGGATTTGGTTGTGGAAATCTCCGACCGTGTGTACAGGGGCTTAGACCTAGTTAAACCAAAGGTGTTGCCTTTTTGTGAAACAGTTAAACCAAAAGTGTGATCTTCTGGGTTTGACACCATAATTCAGTTTCCCAGCAGTAATGGCACCACTCCCTACCACAAGGCATAATCTTTTTGGATCCAATTATAATAAAGGTGTTATATTCTTGGACCCAGTTATACCAAAGGTGTTAACTTCTTGGACCCAGTTGTGCCAAAGATGTTAATTTCTTGGACCCAGTTATAACAAAGGTGTTATCTTCTTGTGACCCGTTTATAGCGAAGGTGTTATCTTCTTGGACTGAGTTGTACAAAAAGTGTTATCTTGTGGGATGCACTTATACCAAAGGTGGAATCATCTTGGACCCACTTATACCAAAGGTGTTATCTTCTTGTGACCCAGTTATACTAAAGATGTTGTCTTCTTGTGACCCAGGTATACCAAAAGTGTGATCTTCTTACACCTTTTTATATGAAAAGTTTTATCCTCTTAGACCCAGTTAAACCAAAGGTGCTGTCTTCTTGTGAAATAGTTAAACCAAAAGTGTGATCTTCTGGGTTTGACACCATAATTCAGTTTCCCAGCAGTAATGGCACCACTCCCTACCACAAGGCATAATCTTTTTGGATCCAATTATAATAAAGGTGTTATATTCTTGGTCCCAGTTATAACAAAGATGTTATCTTCTTGGACCCAGTTATACCAAAAGGTATTATCTTCTTGGATCCAGTTATACCAAAGGTGTTAACTTCTTGGACCCAGTTGTACCAAAGATGTTAATTTTTTGGACCCAGTTATACCAAAGGTGTTATCTTCTTGTGACCCATTTATAGCGAAGGTGTTATCTTCTTGGACTGAGTTGTACCAAAAGTGTTATCTTGTGGGATGCACTTATACCAAAGGTGGAATCATCTTGTGACCCAGTTATACTAAAGATGTTGTATTCTTGTGACCCAGGTATACCAAAAGTGTGATCTTCTTAGCCCACGTACACACGGTCGGAGATTTTGCCAACCAAATCCGTCGGATCTTGTCCGAAACTGTTGCATACACACGGTCGGGCCAAGTTGGCGAAAAATCTGATCTTTCAGAACGTGATGACGTAATTTCGTTACGATGAGACTACATTCAGGCTAGTAGCCAATAGCTTTGATGTAGGAATTTGATCTGAGCATGCGTGGCACTTGGTCCGATGAAAATGCTCTACACATGATCTACACATGATCGGATTAGGTCCGTCCGGCCCAGTTGGTCGGGAAATATTTCCAACATGTTGGAAAATTGGGTCGGACGGAGATTCGGACGGAATCAGTCCGATGCATACCACACACAGTCGGATTATCTGACGGTCCGATAAGACTCATTCCAACAGATTCTCCGACCGTGTGTACAAGGGCTTACACCTTTTTATATGAAAAGTTTTATCCTCTTAGAGCCAGTTAAACCAAAAGTGCTGTCTTCTTGTGACCCAAGTTTATGAAAAGTGTGATCTTCTTACAGCTTTTTATTTGAAACGTGTTATCCTCTTAGACACAGCTAAACCAAAGGTGTTGCCTTCTTGTGACACAGTTAAACCAAAAGTGTGGTCTTCTGGGTTTGATACCATAATTCAGTTTCCCAGCAGTAATGGCACCACTCCCTACCACAAGGCATAATCTTTTTGGATCCAATTATAAAAAGGGTGTTATATTCTTGGTCCCAGTTGTACCAAAGATGTTCATTTCTTGGACCCAGTTGTACCAAAGATGTTCATTTCTTGGACCCAGTTATACCAAAGGTATTATCTTTTTGTGACCCAGTTATAGCGAAGGTGTTATCTTCTTGGACTGAGTTGTACCAAAGGTGTTATCTTGTGGGACGCACTTATACCAAAGGTGGAATCGTCTTGGACCCACTTATACCAAAGGTGTTAGCTTCTTGGACCCACTCATAACAAAGGTGAGATGTATGGATGGAAATGGATTTGTGATGTTCACAGGTTTCAACCCAAAGGAGACCAAAAGGTTCTGGAAAGTGATCAGATATAGCAGTAATCTACAAATACTACAAACGGTTAGCTGTACCATAAGCAACCTACAAAGAGGTAGCAGAACCCTAGACAGGCTGGGCAGCAATAACTGAACCCTAGAATTGGGACAGGCTAAGCAGAGATAGAATGAGTTGAGAGTTAAGTTGCATCTTAATATAGCACGGTCCTTTACCCCATAGGGTCCCAACACACTTACGAACCATTACACATACTAGGAATAATTTATTTATAGACAGGATCAGATGAACCTACAGTACCAGCATGTCTTTGGAGTGTTGGAGAAAACCAGAGTACCCAGAGGAAACCCACACAGGCAAGAAGAGAACATGCAAACTCCAGGTGTTGTGGTTGGGATTTGCGCCAGTGACCCTATTGCTGCTAGGTGAAAGTGCTAACCACTACACCACTGTGCTGCTAGAAGAAGAACCTAAAATAGAAGAACCCTAGGGTCAGAACAACTCTAGACAGGCTATGTAGAGATAGCAAAACCCCAGACAGACTACATAGAGATAGCAGAACCATGCACAGGCTACACAGTTGAAGCAAAACCCTAGATAGGCTACACAGAGATAACGGAACCATACACAGGCTACATAGATGTAGTAGAACTCTAGATAGGTTACACAGAGATAGCAGAACCATACACATGCTACACAGAGGTAGCAGAACCCTAGATAGGCTACACAGAGATAGCAGAACCATACACAGGCTATACAGATGTAGCAGAACCCTAGATAGGCTACACAGATGTAGCAGAACCCTAGATAGGCTACACAGAGATAGCAGAACCATACACAGGCTACACAGATGTAGCAGAACCCTACATAGGCCACACAGAGATAGCAGAACCATACACAGGCTACACAGATGTAGCAGAACCCTAGATAGGCCACACAGAGATAGCAGAACCATACACAGGCTACACAGATGTAGCAGAACCCTACATAGGCCACACAGAGATAGCAGAACCATACACAGGCTACACAGATGTAGCAGAACCATAAAAATGCTACACAGAGTTAAGGGGAACCATACACTGGCTACACAGAGATAGCAGAACACTAGACAGGCTAAGTTCAGCAGCAAGAAGGAAGTCCACCCAAAGAGAGGCCATATCAGGAAACAAGGCCAAACACAAGGTCAATTATATTGAAAAAGCCTTCTAAGTGAGGTTTTGAATCAGAAGCCAATGGAGTACAAGCTGACAGAAGCAGCAAAGCAGGAGGCATAAATTCAGGGGATCAAGAACTCCAGCCACAACAGACTGTTCTGGCAAGTTCCTGCAGTCTCCAATTAATGTAAAACAGATGCCAGTGCTCATTAGGGCTAATGAGGTCAGATCAAGGCCTGGTGCTAACAGCTGAGGCTAATCCCAAAAGTCCAGTTTTACATAAACTTGGAGTCTCTAGACTAAATCCATACAGAACTGTACAACCATAAAGCTGCATAGCATAAAATAGGTGACAACACCTTTCAAAGCCAAAATGTCTGCAGGTTCTGTGTCACTGCCCCGCCTCCTCCTCACCACTCCGTGGCCAACCAGTGACTATAAAGACACCAGAGATGACCAGTCTAGGCTCACTTACTTCTCTATGGTCACTTTCAGGTTCTCTAACTGCAAGGGTTATATAAACTTTCATCTGGCACTGCTGCAGTTTAGTACTAAAGCAAATCTCAGGCATTTACCTGACAACTCAAAAACATTTAAAAAAAATACACAAGTGATTGAAAGCGTGTTTTTCTTTTACAGCCCGGAGTTGTCTTTTAAATGTCATTGACCGTTAAGGCCCCCGTATATAATTAACGTGTTTTCATATTTCTGTGCTTTTTTAATTTCTTCTTTTCCTCTTGCCCGCTGCATAGGCTTAGATAATAACATGCGTCTTGCTGAAAGCTTTCTGTATGCCGTAGTTAATTGTAGTGATGGATCGCTAGTTTTACAGAGCGGTAGTAAATCCCGGGAGGAATTTCCACAATCAGACAAAACACAAACATACTACACATTCTGGAGCTGTAGTCTAAGCATTGCTCTAGTTTTCTGTTGGAAATGTCACTAGCTTGCGTTGTGAAGAGAGGACCCGCTCCGCCCATCTCCGATCTGTGGTTGACGTGCGCCAGGCGGTGGAGGCCATTGTTAAGGCCACAGCTAACGCAAGCAAGAAGCTGGATGAGGAAATTATTATTATTATTATTATACAGGATTTATATAGCGCCAACTTGAGGTTAGACAGTGCAAATACAATACACTTTAATTCAGTAGGAATCAGAGGGCCCTGCTCCTTAGAGGAAATTCTCCACCATTTAGAGACAAAGTTAATATTTTTAAGTGATATTAATTCCCTTTCTAAATTCACCTCCCTTCCCCCTGAACAAACTTTTTACATTCTAGGCTTTATTGCATTTACCGCATATGCTTGAATATAAGCAGGGCCGTCTTTTCGCATGGGCACGCTGGGCAGTTGCCCGGGGGCCCACCTGCCCAGCGACCCCAGCCAGAGCCGGACTGGCCTACTGGGATACCAGGAAACTTCCCGGTAGGCCGCCTGCCCTGGGGCCACTTGCCCTGGGGCCGCCTGGAGTTTCAGCTGCAGCGCTCCGCTCTTTCCCTCTCTCCTCCTCCTCCTCCTGTGCACCATGGAGATGGCTTGGTCTGTGTTCGTGGCCATGCTGTAACAAGGTCCCGCCTTCCTAGACCAGCTCGTGTAATAGTAGATTGAATCAGTGTTCCGCCTATCACACAAACCGGTCCAGGGGGGCGGGGCCTTGTTACAGCACAGCCGTAGAACACAGACCCAGTCAGCTCCATGATACACAGGAGGAGATGCCCGCTGTGTGTGTGTGTTACCAGGCAATGGATGGTGAGTCTGTATTAATTGGCACAGTGATGCTGCATTCATGGACACAGTAAGGGTGCAAATGTGGGCACAGTGAGACTGCATTCATGGGCACAGTGAGGCTGTAGTGGTGGGCACAGTGAGGGTGCAATATTGGGCACAGTGAAGCTGCAATGGTGGGCACAGTGAGGCTGAATTCATGGGCACAGTGAGGCTGCAATGGTGGGCACAGTGATGCTGCATTCATGGGCACAGTGAGGCTGCAATGGTGGGCACAGTGAGGCTGCAATGGTTGGCACAGTGAGGCTGTATTCATGGACACAGTGAGGCTGCAATGGTGGGTACAGTGAGGCTGCATTTATGGACACAGTGAGGCTGCATTTGATGGGCACAGTGAGGCTGAATTTACAGGCACAGTGAGGCTGTATTCACGGGCACAGTAAAGCTGCATTTGATGGGCAATCATGCGTGATTGTGTAGACAGGACCCCTGTACACTGTATTGCCTGGGGGCCTATAATGCTCTTAAGATGTCACTAAGTATAAGCCGACCCGAATATAAGCCGAGGCACCTCATTTTACCACAAAAAACGTATTGACTCAAGTATAAGCCTAGGGTGACAAATGCAGCACCTACTGTAAGTGGAAAAGAGGGTCAACAATGCCCATCTACAGCCTCACTGTGCCCATTTGCAGCCTCACTGTGCCATCTGCATGCCTTACTGTGCCATCTGCATGCCTCACTGTGCCATCTTCATGCCTCAATGTTGCATCTGCATACCCCACTGTGACATCTCCCTGCCTCACTGTGTCCATCTTTAGCCTCATCATGTACCTGATCTCCGATCTCCAGACCACGGTGCTGTGACATGCAGTCTAGTCAGTGGCCGAGCATTGTAACAAAGCCCCGCCTCCTCCTCGTCCTCGACCGTGATGGAACACTGATTCAGTTTCCCAGCAGTGGGTCAGTGTTCCGCCTATCACAGACGAGGACGAGGAGAAGGCGGGGCATGTCACAGCGCCGGGAGATTAGCGCAGTTTTCCACATTTTGTCGTGTTATAACCAAAAACGTAAATGTATTTTATTGAGATTTTATGTGATAGATCAACACAAAGTGGCACATAATTGTGAAGTGGAAGGAAAATGATAAATGGTTTTCTACATTTTTTACAAATAAATATGTGAAAAGTGTGGGGGGGGGGCATTTGTAATCAGCCCCCTTTACTAAAATCTAGTGGAACCAATTACCTTCAGAAGTCACCTAATTATTAAATAGAGTCCATCTGTGTGTAATTTAATCTCAGTATAAACACAGCTGTTCTATGAAGCCCCCAGAGGTTTGTTAGAGAACCTTAGGCAGGCCATACATGGGTCGAATTTTCAAAAGAATTTTCTTTCGAAAATCTTATCTAAGAATTTTCATTTGTATTTCGCACCATTAGTGGACTGCAGCAAACAGACGATTTCCGTGCGGCAATCAAATTTGAGTAATCGGGCATGTTGGAAATTTTTTGAAAAACAAACGATTTTCTAATCAATGATGGGAGAATCATGCGAGAAATGTAATCGAAAAAAACAAATGTGCTTGTATAATTCCTGGAAAGAACAGAAGATTCCCAGCCACGAAAATTCTTTTCTGTAACAACATGAGGTGAAATTGAAGGCTTGGTTGGCCAAATTTTGAAATCAGTGGTGGTACAAAACCCACAAAGTTTCTGATTCTCAAATAAAAATTCTTTTGAAATTCGACCAAGGAACACACCGGACAGGTCAGGGATAAAGTTGTGGAGAAGTATAAAGCAGGGTTAGGTTATAAATAAATACCCCAAGCTTTGAACATCTCATGGAGCTCTGTTCAATCCATCATCCGAAAATGGAAAAAGTATGGCACAACTGCAAACCTACCAAGACATGACCGTCCACCTAAACTGACCGGGCCGGGCAAGGAGAGCATTCATCAGAGAAGAGCCAAGAGGTCCATGGTAACTCTGGAGGAACTGCAGAGATCCACAGCTCAGGGGGGAGAATCTGTCCACAGGACAACTATTAGTCGTCTCTCCACAAATCTGACCTTTATGGAAGAGTGACAAGAAGAAAGACATTGTTGAAAGAAAGTCATAAGAAGTCCTGTTTGCAGTTTGTGAGCAGCCATGTGGGGGACACAGCAAACATGTGGAAGAAGGTGATCTGGTCAGATGAGACCCAAATTGAGCTTTTTGGCCTAAAAGTAAAAACGCTATGTGTGGCAGAAAACTAACACTGCAGATCACCCTGAACTCATCCCCACCGTGAAACATGGTGGTGCAAGCATCATGTTATGGGGATGCTTTTCTTCAGCAGCGACAGGGAAGCTGGTCAGAGTTGATGGGAAGATGGATGGAGCCAAATACAGGACAATCTTAGAAGAAAACCTGTTAGAGTCTGCAGAAGACTTGAGACCGGGGCGGAGGTTCACCTTCCAGCAGGACAACGACCCGCAACATCCAGCCAGAGCTACAGTGGAATGGTTTAGATCAAAGCATACAGTATGTGTTAGAATGGCCCAGTCTAAGTCCAGACCTAAATCCAATTGAGAATTTGTGGCAAGACTTGAAAATCGCTGTTCACAGACGCTCTCCATCCAATCTGACAGAACTTGAGATATTTTGCAAAGAAGAAGAATGGGCAGAAATGTCCTCTCTAGATGGGCAAAGCTGGTAGAGACATCCCCAAAAAGACTTGCAGCTGTAATTGCAGTGAAAGGCGGTTCTACAAAGTATTGACTCCGGGGGGCGCCATACAAATGCCCCCCACACTTTTCACATATTTATTTGTAAAATATATTGAAAACCATTTATCATTTTCCTTCCACTTCACAATTATGTGCCACTTTGTGTTGGTCCATCACATAAAATCCATCCCAGTAAAATACATGAATACTTTTTCAAGGCACTATATGTGGCTACATCTCATGTCCGCTCCCCTGGTCTGTACTGCTCTCCTCTCTATACTCTGCTTTTTTCTTTCCTCTCTTCCCCCATGCTCTCCTTGTCTATCTCCAAACCTTTCTCCAGTCTTCCTCTTAGAATCTCCATCTCTTCTCTATATTCAAATTCCCCCTTGTCTATCTCCTCTCTTCCCTCATACTTTCCTCTACTGTCTTCTCTTAGCCCCATGCTTACCTTGTGTATCTCCTCTCTTCTCTAGTGCTCTCTTTTTTTCTTTCCTCTCTATCTTTTCTGCGCTCCTCATCTTTTATCTCTCTTCCCTAAACTCTTCCCTAATGCTTTCGTTGTCTGCCCTCCTCTACTCTCTCATCTTATCCCATGTGCTCTACTGATTTATCTCCTCTCTTCCCCCATTCTCTCTTCTCTTTTCCCTTGCTCATCTGCACTCTTTTCCCCTCATCTCCTATGCTGTCCTAGTATGTCTTCTCTTTTTCCATGCACTCCTCTACTCTCAATTCTCATCCCCCATACTCTCCTCTTTCCTATTACCCCCCATGTTTTTTTTCCGGCTATCTCCTCTCTGCCCTCATGCTCTCCTCTCATCCTCCATGTTTTCTTTGCCTATCTCCTATTTTCCCTCATGCTCTCTTCTCCTTCAATTCTCTATGCTCTCCTTGTATATCCCCTCTCTTTCCCTATTTTCTCCTCTACTCTCTATGCTCTTCCCCCATAATCTCCTCTCTTCTCTCCTATCACCCTCCATGTTCTCCTCGACTATTTCCTCTCTCCCCTCATGCTCTCCTCTCATCCTCCATGCTATCTTTATTTATCTCCCCTTTTCCCTCAGGCTTTCTTGTACTCTCTTCTCTTATCCCCATGCTCTCTTCATTTACAGTATCTCCTCTTTTCCACTGTGTTCTCTTTATTTCTCTTCCCTCGCCCCCCATGCTTTCCTCATCAATCGCCTCTCTTCCCTAATGCTTTCCTTGTCTGTTTCTTCTCTTTCTTCGTGTTGCCCTCTACACTCTCCTCTCTTCCATAATGCTCTTGTCATCTATCTCCTCTCATTCTCAATGCTCTCTTCCACTCTCTCTTCTCACCCCTTACGCTCTACTGATTTATCTTTTCTCTTTCCCCATTCTCTCTTCTCTTTCCCCCTGCTCTCCTGCACTCTTTCCCCTCGTCTCCTATGCTGTCCTAGTCTGTCTCCTCTATTTGTCTATGCTCTCCTCTACTATGAACTCTCATCCACCATGCTCTCCTTGTCTACCTCTTCTCTTCTCTCATGCTCTCCTCTACTCTACACCCGTGATCAACTCTCCTTTCTCATCTAATTTCTCAGGCTCTTCTTGTCTATCACCTCTCTTCACACACTCCCTACTCTACTGTCTCTACTCATCCCCAATGTTCTCCTTTACATTCTCCTTTCATCTCCCATGCTCTCTCTTCTTTCTTCTTTTTTTTTTGCCCCATGCTCTACTTGTCTATCTCTCCATGCTATTTCTTCTCCCCGCGCTCTCCTTTTCTTTCTTCTAACCTCCTTCATATTTTTTATGTTTATACCCTTTCTTTGCCATTCTCTCTTCTTCTCTTTCATTTATTTTCCTGTGATCTTCTCAAGTAACCTCTTCTCCCATGCTATCTTCTTTTCTCTCCTCTCTATACAGTCCTCTTTCTCCCCTTTCTCTGCCTTCCTCCCAGTGCCAGGACAAGGCCATCCAGCACCCAAGGTAACCACTATGGTTAGGTTCAGGGTGCCCACATCCCTGCAATAACCCATTACACCCAGGGCAACCACTTCTCCTGCCCACCCCTTGTCCCAGCCCTGCTTGCTCCCCATTTTCTCTCTCTCTTCTCCTCTAATGCAATCCTCTTTTCTCTCCCCTCCTTCCCATTCTCTCTCTTTTCTTTCCATCCTTGTCTTTCTTTCTGTCCTCTTCTTCCTTTTTCCCATTCTTCTTCTTTTTCCCTCAGTCTTGCTCTACCATCCCTCTCACCCCCCTGTATCTCGATCTCTCTGTTTCCTTCTCTCTATTTTTCCATTGCTCCGTCTCTCCTTCTTGCTCTACCCTACACTCCTAACATGACACCGGTCTGGGGTTACGTTTATCCCTCTACATTGTAACATCTGACTTCAATAAAAGCTCCTTGATTGATCAGTTTCCTTATATCTGATACAGATGCCCTCTCACTTTTCTAATACTCACTTTTCAGGAGCTTAGCTAGCGCAGTCTGGATCTTATTGACTGGGCACGATGCCAGCGAATGCAACATTTATAATGACAGCGATATGCGGGTCTGTTTATATCAGTCTCCCAGCTACATGAGAGGCACACAGCTGAGTAGTTAAAACAGATTAGTTATTTTTTGTGGCTAGCTTGAAAGTGTGCTGGGGACCCCCTTTGTAGTGTATTGTATATTGTCCTGCCCAAGTGCATTTTTTCATTTTTTATGCTAGTTTCAAACAGAGCAGAGCAGCTGTGTTATGGTGGCCCCCTGGCAAGTGATATGGGCTTACCCGTGATGCAGGGTCAATGTCACAGTTGGACCCCAGAGCACCCCGTAAATGATGAAGGGCTGGAGATCCTAGTGGCCACTGGTTTTCTTTCCTGCAACATGGCACCAGGTTTCAGCCCACAGGATCGTCCCACCAAGGCTGGAGCAGGAAGGCTACTATGTTATTCCACAAAGAGCGAGGGTAGGAATGTGGGCAGATCTGAGCAGAGATCTAGGCAAGCGGTATGAAAAAGACTAGTCAGGTCAGGGCAAGAATCTTGGTGGAGGGCAAGCAAGGGAGTAGTCATGTCTCGGCAGGGGTCTTGGTGTTTAGCAAGCATGAGAGTAGTCACGTGTAGGCAGGGGTCTTGGTGGGCAGAAAGGAACTATGTAGTCGGATCAAGGCAGGGTCTTCACGGAGGGCAAGGAAGAAAGTATTCTGGTCTAGGCAGGGGTCTTACTGTTTGCCAAGAGTGAGAGTAGTCACGTCTAGGCAGGGGTCTTGGTGTTGGCAAGCAAAAGGATAGTCACATCTAGGCGAGGGTCTTGGTGGGCAGAAAGGAACAGTGTAATCAAGGAAAGGCTGGGATCTTTGCAGGTGGTAAGTAATAGAGTAGTCATGTCGAGGCAGGGTCTTGACGGAGGGCAAAGAAGAAAGCATTCTGGTCTAGGCAGGGGTCTTACTGTTTGGCAAGCATGATAGTAGTCACATCTAGGCAGGGGTCTTGGTGTTGGCAAGCAAAAGAAGAGTCACGTCTAGGCTGGAGTCTTGGTGGGCAGAAAGGAACAGTGTAGTCAAGTAAAGACTGGGGTCTTTGCAGGTGGCAAGTAAGAGAGTAGTCATGTTGAGGCAGGGTCTTGGCGGAGGGCAAGTAAGAGAGTAGTCATGTCGAGGCAGGGTCTTGGTGAAGGGCAAGGAAGAGAGTATTCTGGTCTAGGCAGGGGTCTTAGTGTTTGGCAAGCATGAGTGTAGTCACGTCTAGGCAGGGGTCTTAGTGTTGGCAAGCAAAAGAAGAGTCACGTCTAGGCTGGGGTCTTGGTGGGCAGAAAGGAACAGTGTAGTCAAGTAAAGGCTAGGGTCTTTGCAGGAGGCAAGTAAGAGAGTAGTCATGTCGAGGCAGGGTCTTGGCGGAGGGCAATTAAGACAGTAGTCACATCTAGGCAGGGGTCTTGGTGTTGGCAAGCAAAAGAAGAGTCACGTCTAGGCTGGGGTCTTGGTGGGCAGAAAGGAACAGTGTAGTCAAGTAAAGACTGGGGTCTTTGCAGGTGGCAAGTAAGAGAGTAGACATGTTGAGGCAGGGTCTTGGTGGAGGGCAAGTAAGAGAGTAGTCATGTCGAGGCAGGGTCTTGGTGAAGGGCAAGGAAGAGAGTATTCTGGTCTAGGCAGGGGTCTTAGTGTTTGGCAAGCATGAGTGTAGTCACGTCTAGGCAGGGGTCTTAGTGTTGGCAAGCAAAAGAATAGTCACGTCTAGGCTGGGGTCTTGGTGGGCAGAAAGGAACAGTGTAGTCAAGTAAAGGCTAGGGTCTTTGCAGGAGGCAAGTAAGAGAGTAGTCCTGTCGAGGCAGGGTCTTGGCGGAGGGCAATTAAGACAGTAGTCAGGTTGAGGCAGGGGTCTTGGCAGTAGGAAGCAAGAAAGTAGTCAGGTCATCTGGGTCGGCAACTGGCAGGTATTATAATGCTTTTTTTCTGTCCCAGATTTGCTTCAGTTCCACTGATGCTGTGTCCTGGGCCATGTCCTGGGATCATGGCAGCAATCTAATTTGAGATATTGTACAAGCACAGTAACTCAAAAGTCATTAATTGCAACCTGGTGGAGACTGGAATGCCTTTGGGCCTTCTCTTGCACCTTCTGCCCAGCACTCCTGAAGGTGGGCACACAAAGTGTAAACTTCCCTCAGGACAGGACACAGGAACAGCTTAGTACCAAAGCGGGAAGTACAGTAGTAGAGAAAGTCGGAGAGCAGGCTAAAGTCAGTAACAGCCAGGCAACGTGGGACAAAATCGGCAGACGGAGCAAGTCCAGGAAGCAGGCCAAGGTCCATAACAACCAGGCAAAGCAGTACAGAATCAAGAGTCAAACACAAGTCCAGTAATCATGACGAGGTCTAAAGTAATCTGATAAGTAAAGGTGAGGCAGAAGGCAGAGGTGAAATCCAGGGGGAAGCCTGGTCATACATGGATAAGTAGATGGAACAGATCAGGTCTCAGGGAACACAGGAACATGTTGAAGACCATTCAGCAACTTCTTTCTGTGACACATCAATTTAAATAGGCCACTGGGCACCAAGCATGCACGCCAATAACTACATGTGTGTTCGTCAACTTGTCACAGTACGTCTGATATTGCCCATTGGTTATTCTTTTGCTTGCCAACACCAAGACCCCTGCCTAGACGTGACTACACTCATGCTTGCCAACACCAAGACCCCTGCCTAGACGTGACTACACTCATGCTTGACAAACACTAAGACCCCTGCCTAGACCAGAATACTCTCTTCCTTGCCCTTCGTCAAGACCCTGCCTCGACATGACTACTCTCTTACTTGCCACCTGCAAAGACCCTAGCCTTTACTTGACTACACTGTTCCTTTCTGCCCACCAAGACCCCAGCCTAGACGAGACTCTTCTTTTGCTTGCCAACACCAAGACCCCGGCCTAGATGTGACTACTCTCATGCTTTATAAACTTTGCAATGTAAAAAATGTGCATGTGGACTGCCGCGCTTATGGAGCGAATCAAACAAGGAGAACTGCAGCCTCTACCAATTGATCCAGCTAGGTGGAAATAGAAGGAAATAGAAAAAAGGAGGGTAGGGGTGGCGCTGTTCTGATGTTGTGGTATTTAAAACCCTTTGCTGATGAGGTGAATTCCTAGTATAATAACTGTGCAAAAATGTAAAATAAATGTGCAAATGATCTGAGTGATTATTACTACAACCTAATATGCTGTTGCTAGTCATCTGATCACCAGACTTCACAGGAGGAAAACTCTAGATCTCCTCTGCTGCCACTTCCAGCAAAGTCTCCTTTGTACTTTGTACCTCATGGACCGTCTCAGGCGAACAGGACTTCTTATTTCTTTCAACAATGTCTTGACTAGGGTAGCCAGATACCTTACTACCCCATGCCAAACATACATTACACTTACCCTACTCAATACTATATATATATATATATATAAAAAAAGACACTGCCACCTGCTGGATGAAAATGGCCTGTCCGGCCTTTATTAACAAAAAACAACTTTTACTTTATTCAAGAATTTAACCTTTTATATCCATTATTATGACTATGTATCTAACCAACCAACTATCCAGCTTATTAATTGCAGATCCCTGACGACCACCATTATTTTGAGCCTCAAGTCCCATTTTTGTTGGCATTCGTCCCCAGCCGCCAACTCGCCTCTGGGACTTGCCAACCGACCCCAGACCCCCCAAACGTATTAACCCGTCAGACTGGCCAATCGCCAGCCTAACCGGGAGGACTCCATACCTGTGATGGGTCCTAACTTCCTCAATACCTCAACTTAACTGGGTAACTGTTGTATCTGCCGTCAAGGAACATCTGCCACCACCAATAACCAACCTTACCAAGCCACCCTACCCACCTCTTTAAAGGGCGGGCGGGCGGGGAACTTCTCTCCTATCCTGCTGACTCCAGACTGCTAACCTGAAGACCTCCCCTTACCACCAGAAGACCTATACTCATCCCCTCAGATCATTACTCCAATAAGGTAAGTTCCTCTGTTACTAACCCCACCTCTAACTATTTCACAGTAAGACTTGCACCCTGTCATGTCTGCACTCTGCCTACACTATGTTGTAGCTCCATGCATGTCTTTCTTCTTGCCACTCTTCCATAAAGATCAGATTTGTGGAGTGCACGACTGATGCCGCGTACACACAATCGGACTTTCCGGAAGACTTGGTCCGGCGGACCGGAATCCATCAGACAATTCGATCATGTGTGGGCTCCAGCGGAGATTTTTTTGCCCAAAAGTCAGATGGACCTAGAAATAAAACATGTTTCAAATCTATCTGATGGACTAAAAATCGGGAAAACCATTCGTTTGTGTGCCGGTCCGACGGAACATATACGAAGCAAGGGCAGCAATTGGCTACTGGCTATTGAACTTCCTTGTTTAGTCCCGTCTTATGTGATCACGTTCAAAACGAACGGACTTTCGAACTAACTTAGTCCGATCATGCGTGGGCAAGTCCGTTTCATTCAGAAAGTCCATCGGACCTCTGCCAAAAGTCCGTTGGGAAGACTGTCGGACCTAGTCCGTCGAAAAGTCTGGTCGTGTGCACACGGCATAATAGTTGTCCTGTGGACAGATTCTCCCACCTGAGCTGTGGATCTCTGCAGCTCCTCCAGAGTTACCATGGACCTCTTGGCTCTTCTCTGATGAATGCTCTCCTTGCCCGGGCCGGTCAGTTTAGGTGGACGGCCAGGTCTTGGTAGGTTTGCAGTTGTGCCATACTCTTTCCATTTTCGGATGATGGATTCAACAGAGCTCTGTGAGATGTTCAAAGCTTGGGATATTTTTATATAACCTAACCCTGCTTTATACTTCTCCACAACTTTATCCCTGACCTGTCTGGTGTGTTCCTTGGCCTTCATGATGCTGTTTTTTTCATTAAGGTTCTCTAATACCGCGTACACACGACCGGACTTTTCAACGGACTAGGTCCGACGGTCTTCCCGACGGACTTTCGGCAGAGTTCCGACTGACTTTTCCGAATGAACGGACTTGGCCACCCACAATCACGCCAAAGTCCGGACGGATTCGACCGTGATTACGTACGACCGGACTAGAATAAGGAAATTCACAGCCAGTAGCCAATAGCTGCCCTAGTGTCGGTTTTCATCCCTCGGACTAGCATACACACGAGCGGCTTTCTCTATAGAAACTGGGTCTGGGGGAGTTCCGGCGAAAATATTTGAAACATGTTCTATTTCTAAAGTCCGTCAGAGGACTGATGGAGCCCACACACACGATCGAATTGTCCGTCGGATTCGCTCTGTCGGACCTTTGCTGTCGAAAAGTCCGGTCGTGTGTACATGGCATAACAAACCTCTGAGGGCTTCACAGAACACAATATTTATACGGAGATTGCATTACACACAGGTGGACTCTATTTACTAATTAGGTGACTTCTGAAGGCAATTGGTTCCACTAGATCTGGCATATGCAATTAGTGGACCTCCAGCTGTTGCAAAACTACATGTCCCATCATGCTCTGCCTCTGGGTGTCATGCTTGTGGCTGTCAGAGTCTTGCTATGCCTCATGGGACTTGTAGTTCTGCAACAGCTGGAGGTCCGCTAATTGCATATCCCTGCACTAGATCTTAGTTAGGGGCATCAGAGTAAAGGGGGCTGAATACAAATGTCCCCCCCCCCACTTTTCACATATTTATTCGCAAAAAAATGAAAACTATCTATCATTTTCCCTCCACATCACAATTATGAGCCACTTTGTGTTGGTCTATCACATAAAATCCCAATAAAATACATTTACGTTTTTTGGTTGTAACATGACAACATGTGGGAAATTTCAAGGGGTGTGAACAGGGCCGTCTTTAATATTGATTGGACCCTGGGCAAAACTTTTCTTGGGGCCCCCCCCATGCAGTTTCACTCTCCACCTGCTCTGAGACATACAATAAATAGCAGCTAGACTCAAAATCAGTTTACCGAATCAGATCAGGCAGCAAATGCGATTGGTTGCCAGAGGTTACAGTGTATCATTATCGCTCACTAACTGGTTGCTAGAGGTTACAGCACACATTACGGCTCACTGATTAGTTGCTAAAGGTTAACAGCATATGATTTCTGCTTGTTGACTGGCTGCTAGAGATTACTGTGGATATGACCTCAGGGGACATATCAATGCTGCCGCTATTTACATATGAATGCCAGTAATTTACATGTAAACACAGGGTCTGCAGGTGAGTCCTCTATATACAACAATAGGGCAGAGCCGGGCAGCATTAGTAGCAGCACTTCACACTGAGATATTGGGACACAGCACGGGACTAAAACTTCAAGGGACGAGGGAATCTAAACCAGGATAGTTGGCAAGTATGTGGCAGCTGCTTTGGGCCCCACAACAATGACAGGGCCCAGGGCAGCTGCCCCTTTTGCCCTGCCTTAAAAACGGCCCTGGGTATGAATAATTTTTCAAGGCACTGTATTGGCCCAAATTTATGAAGAAATTCGATTTTTTTTTACAATTTTTTTTTATTGGCTATGTTTTATAGCAGAAAGTAAAAAAAATAATTTTTTTTTTTAAAATTGACAGTCTCTTTTAGTCTATAGCGCAAAAAATAAAAAGCGCAGAGGCGATCAAATACCGCCAAATGAAAGCTCTACTCATGGGAAAAACAGGACATCAATTTTATTTGGGTACAGCGTTCCATGACCGCGCAATTATCAGTTAAAATAGCGCAGTGCCGTATCGCAAAAAAAAAAAAATGGCCATGAAGGCCAAGTGGTTAAGCGAAAGACATTTGGCGAGATCTGGGCGAGTCGGCCTCAGGACCACATACACACCAAGAATGTAAATTGAAACATGATAGATATATATACAGTAAATTAAAAAAAAAAAAAAAGTGTTTTTCACGGGAGCAGAAAAATGTTGGTTTTGTAGTATATTCGCCGCATGCCTGCGACACGTTTCCACCGGAATGTTGCTTTAGAGCAGACGGAGAATCCGGAGCGAGAAGGGCGATTCTCGAGGCTGAGTTGCGGAATTTGATCAGAAAGAAAATATGTAGCGAGTGGAGGGAACAACATATATACAGTGTGATATGATTACAGTTTATGTTATAAAAAAAAATAAAAAAAAAATAAGTGAGAAATAAAAGGGATTGGAAAAACACATATAGAAAGGGGGCCACACAGGCAGCCTGGGAAACTCCCGCAATAGAAGGAAACTCGTCAGCCATATCTGAGGACGGCGAGGAGGACCACACACTGTGCGGGCGCTCCTCCCTTCACCCCAAATCTTACATTTAGTAGCAGCAAAAATGATTTATGTTCTACGTGTTCATCCTATACATATTAAAGTGGACCTGTCACCAGATATACTTTTCATGTTAAAGCCGAGCTCTGGGGAAAGTAAAGAAGCTCCCGTGGCGGTGGGGCTGCCCTCACACTGCTAGGGCTAAATGTGTGTAATGGGCTCGAGCAGGGGGCTCCAGACTTTCTAAGCAAAGGACAAGTTGACTTTCCTTCAGGCTTTGGGGGGGGGGGGGGGGGGAGACTGTAGCCAGTGTGAGTAGAAAGTGCCCTGGCATCAGTGCCCCATCATTGGTTTTAATGTAAGGAATAGTGCCCCATCGATTATGTAAGTTGGGGGAGTACTGCCCCATCATTGGTATCAGTGGGAGGAATAGTGCCCCATCATTGGTGTCAGTTGGAGGAATAGTGCCCCATAATCTGTGTCAGTTGGTTGAATGGTGTCCCCATCATTGGTATCAGTGGGAGGAATAGTGCCCCATCATTGGTATTAGTGGTAGGAATAGTGCCCCATCATTGGTATCAGTGGGAGGAATAGTGTCCCATCATTGGTGTCAGTGGGAGGAATAGTGTCCCATCATTGGTGTCAGTGGGTGGAATAGTGCCCCCATCATTGGTATCAGTGGGAGGAATAGTGCCCCATAATCGTTGTCAGTTGGTGGAATGGTGTCCCCATCATTGGTATCAGTGGGAGGAATTGTGCCCCATCATTGGTATTAGTGGTAGGAACAGCGCCCCATAATTGGTGTCAGTGGGAGGAATAGTGTCCCATCATTGGTGTCAGTGGGAGGAATAGAGTCCCATCATTGGTGTCAGTGGGTGGAATAGTGCCCCATCATTGGTGTCAGTGGAAGGAATAGTGCCCCATCATTGGTGTCAGTGGGAGGAATATTGCCCTATCATTGGTGTCAGTGGGAGGAATAGTGCCCCATCATTGGTGTCAGTGGGAGGAATAGTGCCCCATCATTGGTATCAATGAGAGGAATACATAGCTCCCAACTGGTCCCTGATTTCGAGGGACTGTCCCTGATTTGGAGCAATGTCCCTCTGTCCTCCTCATTTGCCCCTCATTTTGGTCTGATCTCTATAGTTGTATATAAAATGCACTTTTTATCTTTCAAAACCCAGTGCTAAACCTTTTATCCAAATTCTAGATTGCTGCATTTGTAAATTTAAAAAAAGCCAATATAAAGGTATAGTAGTGGTAAAAAAAAGCTCTTGTGGATTTAATTAACCTTTTTTGGTTAATTCTCCTTTAAAGGAGTGTGGCAGGGGGCGTGTCCTATGCCTACATATATTTGCTAGTAGGTGTCCCTCATCCCCATCTCAAAATTTTGGGAGGTATGGGAATAGTGCCCAATCATTGCTATCAGTGGGAGAAATAGTGCCCCATCATTGGTATCAGTGGGAGGAATAGTGCCCCATCATTGGTATCAGTGGGAGGAATAGTGCCCCATCATTGGTATCAGTGGGAGAAATAGTGCCCCATCATTGGTATCAGTGGGAGGAATGGTGCCCCATCATTGGTGTCAGTGGGAGGAATAGTGCCCCATCATTGGTGTCAGTGGGAGGAATAGTGCCCCATCATTGATATCAGTGGGAGGAATAGTTCCCCATCATTGGTATCAGTGGGAGGAATAGTGCCCCATCATTGGTGTCAGTGGGAGGAATAGTGCCCCATCATTGGTGTCAGTGGGAGGAATAGTGCCCCATCATTGGTGTCAGTGGGAGGAATAGTGCCCCATCATTGGTGTCAGTGGGAGGAATAGTGCCCCATCATTGGTGTCAGTGGGAGGAATAGTGCCCTATCATTGGTGTCAGTGGGAGGAATAGTGTCCCATCATTGGTGTCGGTCAGAGGAATAGTGCCCCATCATTGGTATCAGTGGGGGGACTAGTGCCCAATCATTGGTGTCAGTTGCTGGAATAGTGCTCCAAGGGCCAGATAAAGGTAAGCAAAGGGCTGCATCTGGCCCCTGGGCCACAGTTTGGAGACCACTGGTCTAGAGGAATAAGAAAAAGAGATTTACTTACCCAATCCTCTGCTTTAGCACACTGTAAGACCAATATCAATAGCATCTTCTTCCCTACACACTGTGATGTCATCAAGAGTAGACCATGGCAATGCCCATAGTCCCGCATTGAATGCAATGAGGCCAAGGAACATCCACTGCTGGAGCAGGAGGGCGAGGGGAGGCACCATAGGTCGGAGGAGGAGCAAAACTGCTTTACCCGTCCCCTAGACGTTGATGACCATTTAACCCTTGCAGCTTGGGGGGCAACCTCACCGCAAGGGAGCGTTGGTATTCTTCCTGGAGTGGGACTTTACCCACTTCCCAAGCACCCACCATCAATGTACTGCGGGTGAGCGGTCTGCGTAAGCAAAGCGATCTACCCACACGTCACTGCCTACTTATGGGTTTAGGGCTCACACATGCGCACCCCCTGCTCGGCATCCACTGTGGGAGCTGGTCGGTAAGTCCTGGCCACCTGTTGGTGAATCATTGGTTGGCACCTGCTGATCAGCTGTGCGTAATCACAGATCAGGGCTCTGTGCTGGTAAACAACACAGGGCTCTGTACAAAGGGAGCGATCTCTCAGTTTCTTTTCCCTGCAAAGCAAGGATGAGAAACAGAGATCTAGTAGTAAAAGCAGCAGACATTGCACATTGTTAGGCACACATTTAACCCCTTGATCGCCCCTAGCTATTAACACCTTCCCAGCCAGTGTTATTAGTACAGTGACAGTGTATAGTATTAGCACTGATCACTGTATTAGTTTCACTGGTGATGTCAATTAGCCAGTTCCCCCCCCCCCCCAGCGTCAGTGTCCGATTGTCCACCGCAATCGCAGATCGCCGCCATTAGTAGTATAAAAAAATAAAAATTCCAGTAAACATCCCATCATTTCTAGGCGCCATAACTTTCACACAAACCAATCAATTCAATATACACTTATTTCAGTTTTTTTTTTTTTTTTTTTTTAGAATAAAATTTTGCCAAAATTAATAAAGATATTTAATTTTTTATATTATTTTTATTGGATATGTTTTATAACAGAAACTCAAAAAATATGTTTTGTTTTGTTTTTTCAAAATTTTCGGTCTTTTTTCGTTTATATCACGAAAAAAAATGAAAAAAAACCCCCAGAGGTGATCAAATACCTCCAAAAAGAAAGCTCTATTTGTGTGAAAAAAAATTCTAAAAATATAATTTGGGTACAGCGTTGCATGACCGCGCAATTACCAGTTAAAGTAGTGCAGTGCCAAATAGCAAAAAATGTCCTGGTTATGAAGGGGGGTAAAAATCTTCCAGATGTCCAGAATAAGTGGTTAAGAGCACTGCGCCTCAAGCCCACCCAGTTGTGTGACAATAGTGAATTAGTATTCGCTATTGTCTTCCTGATTCTCTTCTCGTGCCAATGAGTGGCCGAGAGGAGAAGCGACCGTATTGGCCGCTGAGGAGGAGGAGCTGCAGGAAGGATCCGAAGCTGCCCGTGACCTAGATGGGGGTAAGTGCCGGGCTGGAGCGATGGGCTGGAGCGACGTTTGGATTGACCAACTCACCTACCGGGGGGGTGGGTGGCAAGTGGTTTGTTTTCCGACCCCCCTCCAAAAAATGAAGCACCAGGAGCCACTGCATAGTAGGTAAAGGTTAAATAAAGACACCGGTTCATCCAGTTTAACCTGTGTGGGGATGTGTGTGTATGTGTTATGTCTCCACCACTTCCCATATCCCTGTATATTGTGTTCAATAAGATGCTCATCCAAGAGTCTTTGGAAATTATCAACACTTGCTGCTGAAACCACCTATTGTGGAAGGGAGTTCCACATCTGTACTGCTCCAACCAGTGGTGGCTGGCGCTCAAAATTTTTTTGGGGGGGCACAAACTAACTGAAAAATTCTAAAAAAAACCCCATCAATTGCCCCATCAATTGCAACCTCACTGAACCAACACTGTGCCATCAATCGCAGCCACTGTGCCCATCAATTGCTGCCACTGTGCCATCAATCGCAGCCACTGTGCCCATCAATCGCAGCCACTGTGCCATCAATCGCAGCCACTGTGCCCATCAATCGCAGCCACTGTGCCATCAATCGCAGCCACTGTGCCCATCAATCGCAGCCACTGTGCCATCAAACCCAGCCACTGTGCCCATCAATTGCAGCCACTGTGCCATCAATTGCTGCCACTGTGCCCATCAAAGGCAGCCACTGTGCCATCAAACGCAGCAACTGTGCCATCAAATGCAGCCACTGTACCCATAAATTGCTGCCACTGTGCCCATCAAACACAGCCCCTGTGCCATGAAACACAGCCACTGTGTCATCAAATGCAGCCACTGTGGCCCATAAAATGCAGCCACTGTGCCCATCAATTGGCACCACTGTGCCCATCAATTGCCGCCACTGTGCCCATCAATTGCTGCCACTGTGCCTATCAATTGCCACCACTGTGCCCACCAATTGCTCCCACTATGCCCATCAATTGCCTATTGCCGACACTGTGAGCATCAATTGCTCCCACTGTGTCCCATCAAACGCAGCCACTGTGCCATATCAAATGCTGCCAGCGTGCCCCCCCCCCCCCCCGGCCCACCGTCTGCACTTACCTGTCTAGGTGGAACAGCTCCTCGATGACTTCTCCCGTCCTCTCTTCCCATCTTCTGCTATGGTTGGACACCTCTCGTTTCAGCCAATCAGGTGATGGGTAACAGATCCCAGCACCTGATTGGCGGAGAGCAAGTTTAGTGTTAGGAAAGCAAATATTAATTTGTTTTTTTAATACAGCTGAGTGACCTGCGAGTGCCCAGCATGGCGCTTGTAGGTCACCTTTTTTGACGCCTATTAGAGCTTATGGCTCTAATCAAGTGCATCAAAACCAGCTCCCGTGGCGGTGGGGCTGCCCTCACACTGCTAGGGCTAAATGTGTGTAATGGGCTCGAGCAGGGGGCTCCAGACTTTCTAAGCAAAGGACAAGTTGACTTTCCTTCAGGCTTTGGGGGGGGGGGGGGGGGAGACTGTAGCCAGTGTGAGTAGAAAGTGCCCTGGCATCAGTGCCCCATCATTGGTTTTAATGTAAGGAATAGTGCCCCATCGATTATGTAAGTTGGGGGAGTACTGCCCCATCATTGGTATCAGTGGGAGGAATAGTGCCCCATCATTGGTGTCAGTTGGAGGAATAGTGCCCCATAATCTGTGTCAGTTGGTTGAATGGTGTCCCCATCATTGGTATCAGTGGGAGGAATAGTGCCCCATCATTGGTATTAGTGGTAGGAATAGTGCCCCATCATTGGTATCAGTGGGAGGAATAGTGTCCCATCATTGGTGTCAGTGGGAGGAATAGTGTCCCATCATTGGTGTCAGTGGGTGGAATAGTGCCCCCATCATTGGTATCAGTGGGAGGAATAGTGCCCCATAATCGTTGTCAGTTGGTGGAATGGTGTCCCCATCATTGGTATCAGTGGGAGGAATTGTGCCCCATCATTGGTATTAGTGGTAGGAACAGCGCCCCATAATTGGTGTCAGTGGGAGGAATAGTGTCCCATCATTGGTGTCAGTGGGAGGAATAGAGTCCCATCATTGGTGTCAGTGGGTGGAATAGTGCCCCATCATTGGTGTCAGTGGAAGGAATAGTGCCCCATCATTGGTATCAATGAGAGGAATACATAGCTCCCAACTGGTCCCTGATTTCGAGGGACTGTCCCTGATTTGGAGCAATGTCCCTCTGTCCTCCTCATTTGCCCCTCATTTTGGTCTGATCTCTATAGTTGTATATAAAATGCACTTTTTATCTTTCAAAACCCAGTGCTAAACCTTTTATCCAAATTCTAGATTGCTGCATTTGTAAATTTAAAAAAAGCCAATATAAAGGTATAGTAGTGGTAAAAAAAAAGCTCTTGTGGATTTAATTAACCTTTTTTGGTTAATTCTCCTTTAAAGGAGTGTGGCAGGGGGCGTGTCCTATGCCTACATATATTTGCTAGTAGGTGTCCCTCATCCCCATCTCAAAATTTTGGGAGGTATGGGAATAGTGCCCAATCATTGCTATCAGTGGGAGAAATAGTGCCCCATCATTGGTATCAGTGGGAGGAATAGTGCCCCATCATTGGTATCAGTGGGAGGAATAGTGCCCCATCATTGGTATCAGTGGGAGAAATAGTGCCCCATCATTGGTATCAGTGGGAGGAATGGTGCCCCATCATTGGTGTCAGTGGGAGGAATAGTGCCCCATCATTGGTGTCAGTGGGAGGAATAGTGCCCCATCATTGATATCAGTGGGAGGAATAGTTCCCCATCATTGGTATCAGTGGGAGGAATAGTGCCCCATCATTGGTGTCAGTGGGAGGAATAGTGCCCCATCATTGGTGTCAGTGGGAGGAATAGTGCCCCATCATTGGTGTCAGTGGGAGGAATAGTGCCCCATCATTGGTGTCAGTGGGAGGAATAGTGCCCCATCATTGGTGTCAGTGGGAGGAATAGTGCCCTATCATTGGTGTCAGTGGGAGGAATAGTGTCCCATCATTGGTGTCGGTCAGAGGAATAGTGCCCCATCATTGGTATCAGTGGGGGGACTAGTGCCCAATCATTGGTGTCAGTTGCTGGAATAGTGCTCCAAGGGCCAGATAAAGGTAAGCAAAGGGCTGCATCTGGCCCCTGGGCCACAGTTTGGAGACCACTGGTCTAGAGGAATAAGAAAAAGAGATTTACTTACCCAATCCTCTGCTTTAGCACACTGTAAGACCAATATCAATAGCATCTTCTTCCCTACACACTGTGATGTCATCAAGAGTAGACCATGGCAATGCCCATAGTCCCGCATTGAATGCAATGAGGCCAAGGAACATCCACTGCTGGAGCAGGAGGGCGAGGGGAGGCACCATAGGTCGGAGGAGGAGCAAAACTGCTTTACCCGTCCCCTAGACGTTGATGACCATTTAACCCTTGCAGCTTGGGGGGCAACCTCACCGCAAGGGAGCGTTGGTATTCTTCCTGGAGTGGGACTTTACCCACTTCCCAAGCACCCACCATCAATGTACTGCGGGTGAGCGGTCTGCGTAAGCAAAGCGATCTACCCACACGTCACTGCCTACTTATGGGTTTAGGGCTCACACATGCGCACCCCCTGCTCGGCATCCACTGTGGGAGCTGGTCGGTAAGTCCTGGCCACCTGTTGGTGAATCATTGGTTGGCACCTGCTGATCAGCTGTGCGTAATCACAGATCAGGGCTCTGTGCTGGTAAACAACACAGGGCTCTGTACAAAGGGAGCGATCTCTCAGTTTCTTTTCCCTGCAAAGCAAGGATGAGAAACAGAGATCTAGTAGTAAAAGCAGCAGACATTGCACATTGTTAGGCACACATTTAACCCCTTGATCGCCCCTAGCTATTAACACCTTCCCAGCCAGTGTTATTAGTACAGTGACAGTGTATAGTATTAGCACTGATCACTGTATTAGTTTCACTGGTGATGTCAATTAGCCAGTTCCCCCCCCCCCCCAGCGTCAGTGTCCGATTGTCCACCGCAATCGCAGATCGCCGCCATTAGTAGTATAAAAAAATAAAAATTCCAGTAAACATCCCATCATTTCTAGGCGCCATAACTTTCACACAAACCAATCAATTCAATATACACTTATTTCAGTTTTTTTTTTTTTTTTTTTTTAGAATAAAATTTTGCCAAAATTAATAAAGATATTTAATTTTTTATATTATTTTTATTGGATATGTTTTATAACAGAAACTCAAAAAATATGTTTTGTTTTGTTTTTTCAAAATTTTCGGTCTTTTTTCGTTTATATCACGAAAAAAAATGAAAAAAAACCCCCAGAGGTGATCAAATACCTCCAAAAAGAAAGCTCTATTTGTGTGAAAAAAAATTCTAAAAATATAATTTGGGTACAGCGTTGCATGACCGCGCAATTACCAGTTAAAGTAGTGCAGTGCCAAATAGCAAAAAATGTCCTGGTTATGAAGGGGGGTAAAAATCTTCCAGATGTCCAGAATAAGTGGTTAAGAGCACTGCGCCTCAAGCCCACCCAGTTGTGTGACAATAGTGAATTAGTATTCGCTATTGTCTTCCTGATTCTCTTCTCGTGCCAATGAGTGGCCGAGAGGAGAAGCGACCGTATTGGCCGCTGAGGAGGAGGAGCTGCAGGAAGGATCCGAAGCTGCCCGTGACCTAGATGGGGGTAAGTGCCGGGCTGGAGCGATGGGCTGGAGCGACGTTTGGATTGACCAACTCACCTACCGGGGGGGTGGGTGGCAAGTGGTTTGTTTTCCGACCCCCCTCCAAAAAATGAAGCACCAGGAGCCACTGCATAGTAGGTAAAGGTTAAATAAAGACACCGGTTCATCCAGTTTAACCTGTGTGGGGATGTGTGTGTATGTGTTATGTCTCCACCACTTCCCATATCCCTGTATATTGTGTTCAATAAGATGCTCATCCAAGAGTCTTTGGAAATTATCAACACTTGCTGCTGAAACCACCTATTGTGGAAGGGAGTTCCACATCTGTACTGCTCCAACCAGTGGTGGCTGGCGCTCAAAATTTTTTTGGGGGGGCACAAACTAACTGAAAAATTCTAAAAAAAACCCCATCAATTGCCCCATCAATTGCAACCTCACTGAACCAACACTGTGCCATCAATCGCAGCCACTGTGCCCATCAATTGCTGCCACTGTGCCATCAATCGCAGCCACTGTGCCCATCAATCGCAGCCACTGTGCCATCAATCGCAGCCACTGTGCCCATCAATCGCAGCCACTGTGCCATCAATCGCAGCCACTGTGCCCATCAATCGCAGCCACTGTGCCATCAAACCCAGCCACTGTGCCCATCAATTGCAGCCACTGTGCCATCAATTGCTGCCACTGTGCCCATCAAAGGCAGCCACTGTGCCATCAAACGCAGCAACTGTGCCATCAAATGCAGCCACTGTACCCATAAATTGCTGCCACTGTGCCCATCAAACACAGCCCCTGTGCCATGAAACACAGCCACTGTGTCATCAAATGCAGCCACTGTGGCCCATAAAATGCAGCCACTGTGCCCATCAATTGGCACCACTGTGCCCATCAATTGCCGCCACTGTGCCCATCAATTGCTGCCACTGTGCCCATCAATTGCCACCACTGTGCCCACCAATTGCTCCCACTATGCCCATCAATTGCCTATTGCCGACACTGTGAGCATCAATTGCTCCCACTGTGTCCCATCAAACGCAGCCACTGTGCCATATCAAATGCTGCCAGCGTGCCCCCCCCCCCCCCCCCGGCCCACCGTCTGCACTTACCTGTCTAGGTGGAACAGCTCCTCGATGACTTCTCCCGTCCTCTCTTCCCATCTTCTGCTATGGTTGGACACCTCTCGTTTCAGCCAATCAGGTGATGGGTAACAGATCCCAGCACCTGATTGGCGGAGAGCAAGTTTAGTGTTAGGAAAGCAAATATTAATTTGTTTTTTTAATACAGCTGAGTGACCTGCGAGTGCCCAGCATGGCGCTTGTAGGTCACCTTTTTTGACGCCTATTAGAGCTTATGGCTCTAATCAAGTGCATCAAAACCACCCCCCCACCCCCCCCCCCCACTGTAATTCAGACGCCCTACGCCCGAAAAGGGACCGGGCGCCTGAAAAGGGGGTGGCAGCGGTGGCCATAGATAGATTCATGCAATGCATGTATCTAGCTATTGGTGCTAGAGGGGGGTGGCAGGAGAGAGGAGGGGCGGTGCCCATGCGCCCTCATGGACGCCCCGCCCCTGTCTCCAACAGTAAAGAACCCCCTATGTAAACCGCTTCTTATCCAACTTCATTGAATGTCCAGGTGGCTTCTTGAGGGACCTGAGACTGAATAGTTTCCTTCCAATGTCGGAATCACCATTATGTTTTATCCCACCCCCACTTCATCCAAAACAAGAGCCTTGGCTGGAGTTCCTCTCTCTACGTATTTATCTCAAAGGATCCACGGATTGCTCGCCGAGTACAGAATGTTTTCCTACCCTTAGTTTGATGAACAATGGCCCTTTTCCTATGCAAGGCCGGTAATTGGCGCCATACTTTTATTATAGCTTTACGTCGTATGTGATCTCAGAGCGATGAAAATAGTCTGACGAAAGGAAAAACGATAAACATTTATCTGTAGCGCTCCGTGAGATACGCACAGCCTGAAAATTCAATTATTCCAGGGCCGGGATATCTGTGTGCCCGCTGGAGGGGCGAGGGGCTGGGGGCTTCTAGGAACAACCAACATGTTTAAACTGCGGTTTATAGAGCTAAACATTAAATCATGATACCAGGCCGGCTGTCTGGAACCCATTATAACACTGAAATACACGCAACTGATACGCTGGAAATATTAGGACTCTGACATTCTTTACGTTGTTTGCAGAAAGAAAGCAAACAGAATCTTTTTTTTTTTTTTTTTTTTCTTTTCTACATTTCTTCAACAGAACTCTGTATTCCAACTTCCAAGAAAGGCGACAACTTCCAATACATACATACATATATATATATATATATATATATATATATATATGTATGTATGTATGTATCACAAGCTTGTGTTACCCATCAAAAGCAACTATGGAAAAATAATTGAAATTAGTAAAGGAAAACAAAAACCTGCACAATGGCATTGTAGAAAGGTCACATGGTGACCCCACCCCTTGAGATGTCACAGTCCCAGCCAACGCTAGTAAAAGAGCTGGAAGAAGATAGCGGAGGCCAAGCAGAAGAACCGAAGAGCGGGACAAGGCCCCCGAAGTTGGAAGAAAACCCCCGAAGTTGGAAGAAGACCCCCGGACGGCAGGCGACGAAAGGAGAAAGCCAGACTCCTCCGCTAGTAAAAGAGCAGAAGATAGCGGAGGAGCCCGGCGAGAAGACCCCCGAAGTCGGAAGAAGACCCCCTGGAACTGTCTAATAAACTACTTTAAAAACCTGTGTTGTTTTTATTTATTAACACTTTTTCCCTCAGGTGAATGTGTAGGGGGACCATGTACCCCATACTCATTCGCATAGGGTGGGGGGGCCGGGATCTGGGGGCCCCCTTATTAAAAGAGGGGCTCCCGGATTCCGATAAGCCCCCCACCCGCAGACCCCCGACAACCAACGGTCAGGGTTGTCTGGAAGAGGCCCTTGACCTCATCAACATGGGGACAAGGTGCTTTGGGGTGGGGGGCCGCAGGGCCCCCCTTCCCCAAAGCACACACCCCCCATGTTGAGGGCACGTGGCCTGGTACGGTTCAGGAGGGGGGCGCTCGCTCGTCCCCACCCCCTTTCCTGACCGGCCGGGCTGCGTGCTCAGATAAGGGTCTGGTATAGACTTTGGGGGGACCCCAATGCTGTTTTTTCGGCGTAGGGGTTCCCCTTAAAATCCATACCAGGCGACAGGGCTAGCAAGGTGTAAATCTCACCGATGGAGGTGGCGATATTGACTTCCTTCGCTAGTCCCATCTACCTGGAGTCACATTCAAAATGAACGGACTTTACCCCATGTGTGGGCAAGTCCGTTAATTTAAAAAGTCTGGCGGACCTCCGCCAAAAGTCCGGCAGATTGTCAGGTCATGTGTGGGCGTGTGTGGGCAAGTCCGCTCGTTCAGAAAGTCCGGTGGACCTCCACTGCAAAGTCCACTCCACTGAGTCCGCCGGATAGTCTGGTTGTGTGTACGCGGCAAAAGTGGCACATAATTGTGAAGTGGAAGGAAAATGATAAATGGTTTTCAATTTTTTTTACAAATAAATATGTGAAAAGTGTGGGGGGTACATTTCTAATCAGCCCCCCTGAGTCAATACTTTGTAGACCTGCCTATCACTGCAATTATAGCTGTAAGTCTTTTTGGGGATGTCTCTACCAGCTTTGCACATCTAGAGAGGGAAATTTTTGCCCATTCAGTTTGGGTGGAAGGCCATGTCTTGTCAGGTTTGCAGTTGTGCCATGAGGTCAGGACAGAGGCGGCTCTCTAATTAGGCGGTCGCCTAAGGCCTCAAACTCACAGGGGTCTCGCGGTCGCCTAATTTGCCTGTGATCAAACACTGATGTCAAAGCCTCATCACGGAGCATCCCGGTCCGGTTGCAGCAGGTGCGAGGAGTGGGACAGTGGAGGCCTCTAGGTGGCGGCAGCGGCTGGATGACAGCACCCGCCTCCAGGTGTCCTCTTTACAAGGCATGCAGGCAGCATGCCCATGTGGGACCTGCAGCTTTTTCAGCCTGCGCCACTCCCCCGACCTCTCCGCACCTGCCTCCTATTCAGTTCAGTAGTCGGGGCCGGGGAGGTCACTGAAACTATCCAGCTGAGCTGCCCCATGATTGTGAAGAGGAAGGAGCTCCACCTCCAATGTCTTTATGCTGCCTGGCCGACCAGAGAGACCGTGAGTGCCCGTGCTGCCTCCCTGTGTGCCTGAATAGGAGGAGCGGTGGGGAGACTGCACATAGTGGAATTGATTTTTCCA
The DNA here is from genome assembly GCF_037356315.1 of Lithobates pipiens. Classification (NCBI taxonomy): domain Eukaryota; kingdom Metazoa; phylum Chordata; class Amphibia; order Anura; family Ranidae; genus Lithobates; species Lithobates pipiens. The sequence goes on along the minus strand of NW_027507764.1, from coordinate 32,559,678 downwards.
TTTTCCACCATGCAGCCGCAGGAGGGAGAGGAGGAGAAGTGATCATTCAGCAGCCACATGGAGGAATATGGAAAAATCAATTCCACTATGTGCAGTCCCCACCGCTCCTCCTATCTAACTTTTTCTGCATCCCAGTGCTCTCTGGCCCCTCCTTGTGCTCCCTGGCTCCTCCCCTCCTGCTCTCCAGTCCCTCCTTGTCCTCCCTGGCTCCTCCCCCATTTTCCAGCACCCCCTTGCTCTCGACTACAATTCTTTCTGCCCCCCTGCTCTGAAGCCCCCCCCCCCAGGGCTCTCCAGTCCCCACCCCTCCTGTGCTCTCCACCTTTGCCAGTGCTCTCTGCCTCCCAGCACTCTCTAACCCCCATCCCCCCAGCACTCACTCTCACCATACTCCTTCTCTTTCTTACCCCTTCCCACTACTCCCTCCCTCTCCTCCCTCTCCATCACTCCCTCCCTCTCCTCTCCTCCCTTTCTCCCTCTCTCTCCCCCCTCTCTCCTCACCTCTCTTTCGCTCCCCCTCCTTTCCTCTCTCCCCATCCTCTCCTCCATACTCCCCTCTCCCTCCCCCCTCGCTCTCCCCCTCTTGCTCACCTAGGTTTACCACCTGTCCAGGATTCACCCGGACAGTTCAGGTTTGGAATCTTGTGTCCGGGTTTCAGTCTGCCTGAAACCCGGACACATTATTTAGACTGGGCTGTGGCTCCCCAAGTAGCTGAGATAGTCACACAAAAATCTGTTGCCATTCGGGATCTGCGGCCCGCTCCCTGGGGGCAGGTTTGGCATCACTGGGGGTGGGGGGCATGATGTTAGCAAAAGCAGTTTGGCCAGACCCACTGTTTGCCGCAGCGAGCTGCATTACCACTCTCCTTGGGGGACACCCAAAGGTGTCCTAAGTCTTTTATAATCCTATAGTGTATACTATGAAAAAAAAGTGCCCTGTACTGCTAAAGTGTTCGGGTTTGGCTTGAAGAAAAGGTGGCGACCCTATGCTCACCCTCTCTCTCCCTCCTCTCCCGCTCACCCTCTCTCTCTCACCCACTCTCCCTCCCCCTCTCACTGACAATCTTTTGCTCCCCCTCCCCTATCTCTCCCCCTCTCTCTGTCCTCCCTCTTCCTTTCTCTCTCCCCTCCCTCCCCCGCTCTCTCTCCCCCCACCCTCTCTCTCTCTCCCCCCACCCTCTCTCTCTCTCCCCCTCCCCTCCTAACACTCTCCCCCTGCGCTGTGCTGGGATTCCCCCATTCTACTTCCTCTGTGGAAGTGGGGTGACATCCTCTCCCCATTCCCCCAAGACACGCAAAATACTTAGAGGGGTTTCCAACTTGCTGGGTCCGAGATGTTTTTTTGGCTGCATGTCTGATGGGTGAGGAGGGTGCCCTAGAAGTGGTGCCAATGAACTGTGTGCTAGATCTGTGCATATTTCTGCAGCCATTTTTATTGCTTGATTTTTTTTTCCCATTATGGGTGTGATTGGGGCCTCATGTGTAAGTTTCGCCTAAGGCCTCACAAAGCCTAGAGCCTCTGGGTCAGAAATCTGTGCAGACCCACCCCAAACTCACTCATCCATGTCTTTATGGACCTTGCTTTGTGCACTGGTGGGCAGTCATGTTGGAACAGGAAGGGGCCATCCCCAAACTGTTCTCACAAAGTTGGGAGCATGAAATTGTCCAAAATGTCTTGGTATGCTGATGCCTTAAGCGTTCCCTTCACTGGAACTAAGGGGCCAAACCCAACCCCTGAGAAAACAACCCCCCCACACCATAATCCCCCCTCCACCAAATGATTTGGACCAGTGCACAAAGCAAGGTCCATAAAGACATGGATGAGCGGATTTGGGTTGGAGGAACTTCACTGGCCTGCACAGAGTCCTGACCTCAACCCAATAGAACACCTTTGAAATGAATTAGAGTGGAGACTGCGAGCCAGGCCTTCTCATCCAACATCAGTAACTGACCTCACAAATGCTCTTCTGGAAGAATGTCCAACATTCCCATAGACACTCCTAAACTTTGTGGACGGCCTTCCCAGAAGAGTTGAAGCTGTTATAGCTGCAAAGGGTGTGCCAACTCAATATTGAACCCTGCGGACTAAGACTGGGATGCCATTAAAGTTCATGTGTGTGTAAAGGCAGGAGTCTCAATACTTTTGGTAATATAGTGTATATATAAACACACACACACACACACACACATATATATATATATATACACACACACACATTATATATATATATATATATATATATAGAGAGAGAGAGACAGAGAGAGAGGTAGATAGATATACAATCACCGACCACTTTATTAAGTACACCTGTTCAATTGCTTCAACGCATTTAGGCATCTAGACCTGGTGAAGATGACTTGCTGAAGTTCAAACCAAGCATCAGAATGAGGAAAAAAGGGGATTTAGTTGACTCTGAACGTGGCGTGGGTTGTTAGTGCCAGACGGGCTGGTCTGAGCATTTCTGGGATTTTCACACAAAACCATCTCTCGTGGTTTACAGTGAATGGTCCGAAAAATAGAAAATATCCAGTGAGTTAAAGTTTTGTGGAGGAAAATGCCTTGTTGATGTCAGAGGAGAAATGGGAAGACTGTTTCCAGATGATAGAAAGGCAATGGTAACTCAAATAATCACTCGTTACAACCAAGGTATACAGAATACCATCTCTGAACGCACAACACATCCAACTTTGAAGCAGATGAGCTACAGCAGCAGAAGACCACACCGGGTGCCACTTCTGTCAGCTAAGAACAGGAAACTGAGGCTACAATTGGCACAGGATCACCAAATATGGACAATAGAAGACTGGAGAAACGTTGCCTGGTCTGATGAGTCTGGATTTCAGCTGCGACATTCAGATGGTGGGATCAGAATTTGGAGCATGGATCCATCCTGCCTTCTATCACCGGTTCAGGCTGGTGGGGGTGTAATGGTGGGGGGGGGGGGATATTTTCTTGGCCCACTTTGTCCCCCTTAGTACCAATTGAGCATTGTTTACACACCACAACCTACCTGAGTATTGTTGCTGACCATGTCCATCCCTTTATGACTACAGTGTCCCCGTCTTCTGATGGCTCCTTCCAGCAGGATAATGCCCCATGTCACAAAGCTCCAATCATCTCACCACTGGACAATGAGGTCCCTGTCCTCCAATGGTCTCCACACTCACCACATCTCACCCAATGACCTCCACACTCACCACATCTCATCCAATAGAGCGCCTCTGGGATGTGGTGGAATGGAGATCGGCATCATGGATGTGCAGCCAGCAGATCTACAACAACTGTGTGATGTTATCACGTCACTATGGAGCAAAATCTCTGAGGAACGTTTCCAACACCTTGTTGTATCTATGCCACCAAGAATGAAGGCCAAAGGGGGTCCAACCCCGGTACTAGCAAGGTGTACCTAAAAAAGTAGCCGATAAATGTATATGTATTGGTAAACACAAAAGGAAGATTGAATCAGGGGCGGATCCAGAGTCTAGTCTCGGGAGGGGCACTGCTATAAAATATGTTTTTTTGGGGGCAATTTATATGGGAAATGGCTGGTATTGGCGCTTCAATCACTACGGCACCATGGCTGTTATGGTGTCAGGATGATTGAAGCGCAATTATTTCTATTAATACATTGTAATATAAAATTAAATGGTTCAACTCACCATAATGCAGAATCAGTGGGAGCCCTGAGGGTGTCATTTGCCATGTCGCCTGCCACCAAACGCGGATTGTCACTTGCCACGTCACTTGTCACCAAATGCGGATTGTTACTTGCCACGTCACCTGCCACACATTGCGGATTGTCACTTGCCACGTCACCTGCCACACATTGCGGATTGTCACTTGCCATGTCACCTGCCACACATTGCGAATTGTCACTTGCCACGTCACCTGCCACCAGATGCGGATTGCCACGTAGCCTGCCACACATTGCTGATTGTCACTTGCCACGTCACCTGCCACACATTGCGGATTGTCACTTGCCACGTAGCCTGCCACACATTGCGGATTGTCACTTGCCACGTCGCCTGCCACACATTGCGGAGTGCCACTTGCCACATCATCTGCCACACATTGCGGATTGCCACTTGCCACATCACCTGCCACCAAATGCGGATTGCCACGTAGCCTGCCACACATTGCTGATTGTCACTTGCCACGTCACCTGCCACACATTGCGGATTGTCACTTGCCACGTAGCCTGCCACACATTGCGGATTGTCACTTGCCACGTCGCCTGCCACACATTGCGGAGTGCCACTTGCCACATCACCTGCCACACATTGCTGATTGTCACTTGCCACGTCACCTGCCACACATTGCGGATTGTCACTTGCCACGTAGCCTGCCACACATTGCGGATTGTCACTTGCCACGTCGCCTGCCACACATTGCGGAGTGCCACTTGCCACATCATCTGCCACACATTGCGGATTGCCACTTGCCACATCACCTGCCACCAAATGCGGATTGCCACGTAGCCTGCCACACATTGCTGATTGTCACTTGCCACGTCACCTGCCACACATTGCGGATTGTCACTTGCCACGTAGCCTGCCACACATTGCGGATTGTCACTTGCCACGTCGCCTGCCACACATTGCGGAGTGCCACTTGCCACATCATCTGCCACACATTGCGGATTGCCACTTGCCACATAGTCTGCCACACATTGCGGATTGCCACTTGACACGTAGTCTGCCACACACTGCGGATTGCCACTTGCCACGTAGCCTGCCACACATTGCGGATTGTCACCTACTGTGTCACTTTTCTGCTAAAGTGTTCTTTTGTTGAGTCCAGAGTGAAGATAGGCAGCAGAGAGATGATGTAATCTCTCTGCTGCACCAGCTTCCCGCACAGTGAGGGCGTAACTGGAGGGATGCAGGGCAGTGAGAGATGATGTCATCTCCCTGCTCCCCTTCTTGATTGGCCAGCAGCCCTCCTAAGCTGCCCAGCTGCCCCCCCCCCCACCCGTCCACTCAGCGCAGTCACCAGCGGAACCAGCCGCGCTGGCACCCGTGGAACCGGCCGCGGAACAGGCCGCGGAACAGGCTGCGCTGGTCCCCACGTGAACCGGCCGCGCTGGCACCCGTGGAACCGGCCGCGGAACTGGGCCACGCTGGCACCCGCGGAACCGGCCGCGCTGGCACCCACAGAACCAGCCGCGCTGTCATCCGCTGGCCGTATTCTCGGAGGGGGCAATTGCCCCGTTGCCCCCCCTGGATCCGCCCCTGGATTGAATGGGAGTGAATGAGGAAGAAAATTTGAGGAATGCATTGAGAATCTGCTCCCCTCCAAGATCAATGGAACATCAGATCAATAGGACTCCTTGCCCCATTCCAGGCCTTCCAGACCGCATCTGTTTTTTTTTCTTTGTACATACCTTATATCCAGATTACTTTGATCTGTTGGTCAAGAGCTCCTCTTCTGTCCTTGGCAGTGGGAAGGTCCTAAATACTGCAGAAATCCCACCACATCATTCTCTGCAGCATGCGCCTGTAAGTCCAGGGCGGTCTGATGTTGGACCCCCTATGGGGTGGGTCCTTGATGATACTCTCTTCTCCAATTTGCCAGCTTGTTTTTTTTTATTTTTTATTCCAATTGAGATTTTACATCAAATCATTGTGATGCAATGTTTGGCATGCAGTTTAAAGGGCAATTTGATATTTGACAGAATTGGGATTTTATATATATATATATATATCAATCAAATAAAACAATAGGTCTTACATCGCCAAGTAAAATTGGTAAAAACAAAAAAGAAAAGTGAATGGAATTTTCACTAAAAACTTCACCCTCAGGAAACACCTGAGGAAGACCATGACCATTTAGGTCGAAACACGTCAGAAATTGTATATGACAGACTGTCTAATATGTGATGCTGTGTAAGGGAAGAAACAGGAACCAGCCTCGCCAGTATCGCTGCTTTCCTGCTCGTATGCATGGCAGAGTGGCGATTCGGAGCATACCTGTGCTCAATCCAACGAAACGGAGCGTGCGCATGCGCACTGGCGCATGCATAACGTGAGTTCCTTTGCTGCCCGATAAAAGGCTGCTCAGTTCCATGTTTAGATTGCTGGTTTATCTCTCAGCTTCCTGTGTTCCCTGCCTTTGTATCCTGCCTCGGGATTACCTGTTGTGACCCGGATTGACCCTGCTCTGATTTTCCCCTGTGCTTGACCCTCGGTTCGGCTTACGGACTTCGCTACCAATCCCCTGTGTTGGACCCCCGGCCTGCTTAAGGACTTTGCTACTAGTCTCCTGTGTTTGGAACCCCGGCCTGCTTACGGACTTTGCTACCAGTCTCCTGTACTAGACCCTCGGCCTGCTTACGGACTTTGCTACCAGTCTCCTGTGCTTGACCCTCAGCTTGCTTACGGACCTTGCTATCAGTCTCCTGTGTATGACCCCTGACTTATTACCAGTCTCCTGCCTATCACCTGTGTTTCGCAGTCCACACACACAGAGGTGGGCGAGTGAAGGGCTGTTGGCGCTCCGTGTCCCGGGTGTGCACACACTCTGCTCGCTCCTCTGCACCCACCACCCTCCCCAATGCCCGGCCAATACAGTCGCTTCTACTCGCGGGCCAATAGGGTTTCAGAAGGATCCCCTTTCCTGATTGACTGGGAGGAGAAGCAGGAAGACAATAGAGAATATTAATTCGCTATTATCCACAACTGGGTGGGCTCCCCGAGCCCACTCTTTTTTAAGCCAATTAGAGCCTTAGGCTCTAATCATGTGCTTCAAAAAAAAAAAAAAAAACTTTGGAATCCATGTGTCTGGTGCCCTGCATATACATTAGGCACATTAGGCATCCATTAGGGGCCCATGCGTCCCTAATGGATACCACTGCTCAAAATCATATTTGCCAACCTTCAGTTAGCTTCCAATAAGCAGTTACTTATGTTTCAAAGGGCAAGTACTTGCCAATGATGGGACACTATTCCTCACACTGACACCAATGATGGGACACTATTCCTCACACTGATACCAATGATGGGGCACTATTCCTCACACTGATACCAATGATGGGGCACTATTCCTCCCACTGATACCAATGATGGGGCGATCAATTTTTTAGTAAAAAACAAAACCATAGTATAAAACTTCAACAGAAAACAAAGGAATACACATCCATGTTCAGAATATATACAATATATACATAATCCTTTACCAAAACACTCCTGGTGGGGGTGGTGTTCCCTTTGAAACAGACTTAGAAGGGGTAGACACCTGGGGGGTAACTGACCCGGGGGGCACAGACTCGGAAGGTTCTGACACAAGAGGAGAGGATACAGTAGGCTGGGGGGGCACAGAGACAGATACAGAAGGAATACTTACAGACACAGGAGGGGTGGCCACAGGAACTGGGGAGTGATCCTGAGCAGGACCAGGGGAGTCAGTCACCGCAGAGGAGGATGGTACACCAGGGGCCTCACCCTCCATCCTGTCCAGCCTTGACAAGTCATCCATTACCTCCTTCTCCATATTGTGCCAGGCTTCAGGACATTTGCTGTAGGGATGGCCAAGGCGCAGGCACAGGTTGCACCTGATCATATCGGTGCAGTCCTTGGCCATGTGACCCTGACCCCAACACACTGAACATATCAAGGCTGAACAGGAGGAGCTCAAATGCCCCTTTTCTCCACAGCGGTGACACAGCTTCGGCTGACCAGGGTAGATAATAGTCATCCTATCCCTCCCTATAAAAGCTGAGGAGGGCAGGTGACGGACAACATTCCCATCCCTGGCCAACCTGACTGTTACTGACCAACCCCCAGTCCAGATGTGACGCTCATCAAGGATTTTGCTGGGCTTAATCAAAACCTCCCCATAGTTCCGCAACCAAACCTCTAAATCCCGAGCGGGGACGCTCTCATTGGTCAGAATGATGGTGATTTTTTTTTACAGTTGACCTCTGAGAGATCGCAACTGGGGCCAGACCTTCCCATTCAGGTCTTGACCTGCACCGAGCCTCATATCGCTCCCAGAACAGGTCAAGACCCTCTGGCCTGGTGAAGCTAACTGTATAATCCCTCGTCCCAGACACATGTATAAAGGCATACAGATCATTTGCCCCAAAACCCATTTCCAGAATCAGATCCACCACCGCACGGCACTCTGGAGGGACTGCACCACCTTCCCCTTTCAGAATCACAACATTACGTCTGGGACCCCCAGCAGAAGCCAGAGACCCAAGACCAGATCCTGGGGTGCCCAAAGTGGTAGACTGTAGGAGAAAACCTCACTTGGGAGCAGAGCTACCAAGAGCAGAGCGTACCACCTGAGCAAACGTGGGTTTATCAGGGCCAAGGCTCCACACTGAAGCCACATTAGTCTTTACATTATTATTATTAGCATTATCATTATCAACAGTTTGAAGTGAATTAGCAGAATCCCTAGCAGGACAATTATCCATCACACTGGTGCTGGGGTGATTGTTATCAGTCACAGAAATGTTCAATCTCCCATCAGGAATGGTCACAGTCACTGCTGCAATACCAGCTGTCTCCTGATGCTGCGCTGTAGAGTCTTCAGCAGCAGTGGGGCAAACAGCATTGGACTCTGCTAAAGAAGGGTTAATGGGCTCTGCTGACACCTGTAGTTCCTCCAGGGAAATTACACTTTTTAAATGTAAGTCTTGCTGCATTGCAGCATCAGCAGGCACAACATTGCTGTACACAGCATTAGCAGCTTGACTGTCATTAGGCAAATTGTCAGCATCTGTGTTAGGCACAAAAACAGTCTTATCCACAACATGGGACTTGGCGGGCTTTACCTTATCAGGTACATCATCTGTAATGTCCTCCTCATTAAACACCAACTGATCCCCCCGCATAGGAGACTCCATTACCTGGATGGCCCTCAGCATGCCTCCTGAGTCCTGGGAAGGCATGGGGCTGCTTACCTCTCCCTGGGGGGGCAGGGGGGCGGAATTGGGGGTCTCCTCCTCCACCTCCATCTTTGTCACCCTTCCAAACCTCCTGTCATTTCCAAACTTCTCCTTAAAGGACCAATCTCTGCCTTCCATCATGGCCACGATGGTCTCCTGGTGGTCCACATGGACTTTGGCCAATTGGATCTCCGGATCCATGGATCCTCGTTTCTGGCTGTGTAAGCCCTCACGCTGCCTTCGCAGACACTTCACCTCCACTCGTAGCTTATAAAGCTTATCCCTCTCCCGATTTAGGACCTTTATCCCGGCCACCACTCGCTCCCGTATAGCTTCCGCGCCTTCATCCTCAACAGGGGCAGAGAGATCGGCTTGTACAGAGGAAGGCATGTCACCCGACGGCCCAGGAGATGGCTGAGAACTTCCAACAGGATAGGCCCCGCTGGCCTCCATGGCTTCCCCAGAAAGGGGACAGGAGAGCTGGGAGAGATTTCACCACCACTCCCCCTCACACAGATCACCTGGAAGAGCTCCAGAGACACCTTCCACCTGACACACCCGTGCTCCAATGATGGGTGGGGCACTATTCCTTCCACTGACACCAATGATGGGGCACTATTCCTCCCACTGACACCAATGATGGGGCGCTGTTCCTCCCACTGATACCAATGATGGGGCCCTATTCCTCCCACTGACACCAATGAGGGGGGAACTATTCCTCTCATTGACACCAATGATGGGGCACTATTCCTCCCATTGACACCAATGATGGGGCACTATTCCTCCCATTGACACCAATGATGGGGCACTATTCCTCCCATTGACACCAATGATGGGGCACTATTCCTCCCACTGATACCAATGATGGGGCACTATTCCTCTCACTGACACCAATGATGGGGCACTATTCCTCTCACTGACACCAATGATAGGGCACTATTCCTCCCACTAATACCAATAGTGGGGCACTATTTCTCTCACTGACACCAATGATGGGGCATTGTTACTGATGCCAGGACATTTTCCACTCCTACTGGCCACAGTCCAGCCCCCTTAAAGTCTGAACGATAAAAAAACTGGCCCTTTGTTTAGAAAGTTTGGAGACCCCTGGCTTATATACAGAGTCTATCCCCACAAGGAAAGGGTTGACATTTGATAATGCGGTTCATCCACTGAGTATAGAGATGACGTGCTCGTGTGTTTCAAGGTATAATGGTGTGTTGTGGTTGAGCTCCACTGCAGGAGAGGGTGGGATTTAGATTGGGATGTTATGCCAAGACCTTCCAACCCACCAGGCCAACCTTTTATGACTGTTAGCAGACAGTTGCCAGTATACCATTTTTTTTTACAGATGGTCCTCCTGAACCCTAAAACATTAGAACGAATGTGGTTTTATCTCAAGCCTGTACTATCGTGTGGGATGTTTCACACACACACACACACAGCTAAATACTACAGAACATCTAATGTATCAGTTTGTCGATAAGAACCATGCAAAGCACCATTACCCCCCACTGACCTCATTGGGAGAAGGCATAGATCTCTGCGAGGTGTACATTTCCATTATCAGCCTTTGCCGTAACCCAATAGCCAGATCTGTATTAGTGGAATTACTGGAGGCACATGAAACATTCTCTAAAAGCTGGAAAAATGTCTGCCGGTGCCAGCGGAGGTGCGAAGGGCCTTGGCGCTCCCCGGGTTCAGCGTGGATTTTATTAACATGACTGATCTCTTGTCTGCTCTCATTAAACAAAATCTAGATCAGATGTCAGTGGGAAAAAGAGGAATTGGAGAGAGAAATTGTTATTGTATATCACGGTCGTAAAACAAATGTATGCAATAATCTCCCATATCACAACATTCCAGAGAAATGTTTCTGGGCTGACATCACTAATGTGGAGAAAATAACTCCACTTTGGCTGCCTTGGGCTTCACATTGTTTTTTTTTTATGGTACTTTAAAAGTCTTGACCTTAAAAATTTTAATTGCCTAATTCTGTCTACTGTGATGGTTTGTATTACTCCTCTGTACAGATTGTAGACACAAGCTCAGGATTGTGTCCTCATACCCTAATGTTCTCTATATTTCCATATATATGAACCTTAGACGTGTAGCCCAAACTCCCAATGACTCCATGGCCACAATTGGGCCCACACCACAGAACCTGGCAGTGTGGCCACCATATATAAACTCAATGTGGAGAAGAAAATGTGATGGAGGGGCTACATGACTAGGAGGAACGGGCCAGGAAAGACTTCATAGAAATGGCGGAAGTGTTGAAATTTCAGATCTTACCTGATTGGCAATTAGGGTTTAGAAGGTCATTCCTGGAAGGTTATTCCAGAAAGGTGAGACATGTTGCCCCACCCACATACCAACATTACATTTTGGGGGAAAATACGGCCATATGAATGTCATGGCAGATTAGTGTGTTAGAAGGTGTTTGAGGTTTTGTGGAAAATTGGGATTGTTTCAAAATGGAGATCCATTTTTATGATGCTTTCCTTTGGCTGGTTGTTGGTGGATTTACCAGTGCTTGGTTATTTCTTTGGAGGAATGTGGAAAATACATTTAGAACTGTCTCCAGCCTTTGAGTTGCATCTGAAGATAAGTGGAGATCCTTTAGGAGATGAGGATAAGTGGAGATCCTTTAGGAGATGAGGATAAGTGGAGATCCTTTAGTAGAAAATATGGTCAGAAGAATGTGATGGCAACATATAGGGAGTCCTAGAGCAAAAAAAATGAAATACATGGGCGGAGGGATGACATGACGGAAGCAGGATAGCAGGACAGGCAGGGGTAAGCTTGGTAGGTACTCTTTTAAGAAAAGGGGGGTGGTTAAGAGCTGGGAAAAGACTGGGGGAAGTTAGTGAGAGGAAGAGACAGGAAGTGACGTCAGGTGAGAGCAGAGAGTGTGGAGGTTCCCACCTGTCCTTCCTATGTTTGGTCATTATGTCATTAGGGATGTCAGGACAGTGATGGGTCTTTAGAGGAAGAGAAGAAGTTTGGTATATAAGGTGGTTGGGATCCATCTGGTTCCCAGGTACCTTCCAGTTTACAAAGGGTTTAACCAGGAAGGGGTTAAAATGGTAGGTTGCTGCGCATGTCGAGTACCATCTCCAAATCAGTGGCTTGCGACTGGAGGCCTGAGTTCTAAAAGAAGTTGGTCGCAGTGACAACGTTGTGTGTCATTGCCCTCAAAGACCACCAAAAAGTATAGAGAAGTTTTAGTTGATGGTTATTTTAAATGTTATTTAAGTTACATTAATTGTTTAAATAAAAGGCCTTAAGGCCATTTTACTCCAAAACCTTGTCATGTCATTTATGGGGTAAAAAGGGGTGGTTTTGGAGGTCAGGGGTTAACAGGTTGAGTAGAAATCTGGAGGTGTATGTCCTTCGTATGTCATGGGTTAGAGGGTATTTGAGGCTTTGTCAAAGAGTTAGGATTGCTATAAAATAGAGGCCTAGCTGGATATATGATGCTTTCCTTTGGATGGTTGTTGGTGGATTTACCAGGGTGCTTGGTTATTTGGAGGAATGTGGAAAATACACTTAGTTCTCTGTTGTGCTATTGATTTATGTCATGTACCAGGTCACTACCTCAAGAGTTTTCATGTCATCCCTTTTCTTCTCTCTTTTCCTCCCTTTCTATCCCTCTTCTTCTTCTTTTTTTATTTTTTTATTTTATTTATGTTTTATCTTTCAAAAGGTGGTTTATTTCTCATCAACATAGAGAATCGATCTCTCTTTTAGAGGGTCTATTCTTCAAAACTTTCTTTAAATACTGGTTGTGCTGCGCTAAGGTTAACCAGGAAAAGAGTTTTACTTTTTACCGTATATACTCGAGTATAGGCCGACCCGAGTATAAGCCGAGGCCCCCAATTTACCCCCAAAAAACTGGGAAACCTATTGACTCGTGTATAAGCCGAGGGTGAGATATGCCTGTCCATCCCTGTGTGTGTGTGTCCATCCATCCATCCATCCCTGTGTGTGTGTGTGTCCATCCATCCCTGTGTGTGTGTGTGTGTCCATCCATCCATCCATCCCTGTGTGTGTGTGTGTCCATCCATCCATCCATCCCTGTGTGTGTGTGTGTCCATCCATCCATCCATCCCTGTGTGTGTGTCCATCCATCCATCCCTGTGTGTGTGTGTGTCCATCCATGTGTGTGTGTGTCCATCCATGTGTGTGTGTGTGTGTGTGTGTGTGTGTGTGTGTGTGTGTGTGTGTGTGTGTGTGTGTGGCCTTGTGTGTCCAGCCTACCTGTGTCCCGAGCCTCCGTCCGGTCCCGAGCCTCCATCCGGTCCCGTCCCGTCCCGAGCCTCCGTCCGGTCCCGTCCCGTCCCGAGCCTCCGTCCGGTCCCGTCCCGTCCCGAGACTCCGTCCGGTCCCGTCCCGTCCCGAGACTCCGTCCGGTCCCGTCCCGTCCCGAGCCGAGCCTCCGTCCGGTCCCGTCCCAGGATCACCGCTCTTCGTCGGCGCCCATTCCCCTGTTCAAATGCCGCGCCTCCCTGTCTGTGATAGGCGGAACACAATTTCCCAGCAGTCTGTGTTCCGCCTATCACGGACATCCTCTTATCCTCGTCCGTAGTATGAGAATGAGCGGATGTCCGTGATAGGCGGAACACAGACTGCTGGGAAATTGTGTTCCGCCTATCACAGACAGGGAGGCGCGGCTTTTGAAAGTTAGAATGGCCGCTGTCTGTCTGCTCGACACGCTGTTCGGGCAGACAGACGGCGATGACTCGAGTATAAGCCGAGGGGGGCACTTTCAGCCTCAAAAAAGAGGCTGAAAATCTCGGCTTATACTCGAGTATATACGGTAATTATATCTGCCCCCACCTGTTCACAGCTTGAACCCATTTGGGGTGGACAGGTGGTCTGGAGGCATATTTCATTAATTCTCTCATATAGTTCGTTCCTAATTTAGTTCAGTACTTATAATATTATAGTATACAATCTCTATGTTACTTATACTTTCACTTATAACATACCTAATCTATGTGATCAATACCTGATTATAACTATATTGTTCATTTACGATACTCATGATATGATGCTCATTATGATCTGTAAACTTCCCTTTTTCTTTCTTGAAATTCAATAAAAAGATTTAACAAGGGAAAATACACTTAGAACTGTCCTTCAGCCTTTGAGTTGCATCTGATTATAAGTGGAGATCCTTTAGGAGAAAATATGGTCATAAGAATATCATGGCAACATGATGGGTTAGAGGTTATTTGAGGCTTTGTGGAAGAGTTGGGATATAGAAGCCTACTTGGTCATATGATGCTTTCCTTTAGATGGTTGTTGGTGACTTTACCAGGGGGCTCGGTTATTTGGATTAATGTTTAAAATACCTTATTATTTAGAACTGTCCTCTAGCCTGTGAGTTGCATCTGATGATAAGTAGACATGTGCATTAGTTTTCGTCCGAATGCATTTTCGTCCGAATTTCAGGTATTTTCGTTTTCGTTTTGACAAACGATAACGAAAGTGCAGATTCCGAAAAACGAAAGATCCGACATAAATAAATGCTTTTTTTCGTTTTTGTTGTTACAACAGTTCGATATAGAATAGGAGATTCGAAGTGACCGTTCGATATAGAATAGGAGATTCGACGTGACTCCATATGTCTATTGAACCTGTGGTCGAATGTGCCTAAGTTTCGTTTACCTCTATTAGTCCTATTATATAGAAAAGCTTCGACAGAGAGTAAATATTCGACATAGAGAGAACAGAATCGACAGAGAGAAACGATACTGGAATTGGGTGGGGGAAGTAAATTAAAAAAAAATAATGATAATATTCGACGGGATCGTTGCACGTTTATAATAATATTCGACGGGATCGTCGCAACTATACGACACTGCAATCGTACATTTCGGCAATCGAATGCTCCGCCTATAGGCTATATAGTTTAGCAGCTCCATCGAATCTTCTTTATCCATTCGACAGATACCATAAGCCTTCCAAGACAGATTCGACCGTAATTCATGTGGATTTTCGGGCGAATGCAATTTTTGCACGAAAAACGAAATAAATAAAAACGAATTTCGGGAGTAACTAAATAAATAAAATTTACGGACGAAAACGAAAAAACGAAAGGAAATATTCTAGTCTGCACATGTCTAATGATAAGTGGAGATCCTTTAGGAGAAAATATGGCCATCAGAATGTAATTGAAACATGATGGGTTAGAGGGTATTTGAGAATTTGTTGTAGAGTTAGGATTGCTACAAAATAGAGGCCTAGCTGGTCATATGATGCTTTCCTTTGAATGGTTGTTGGTGGCTTTTCCAGTGGGCTCGGTTATTTGGAGTAATGTTGAAAATGTGTTATTTAGAACTGTCCTCCAGGCTCCAGCTTTTTAGTTGCATCTGAGGATAAGTGGAGATCCTTTAGGAGAAAATAAGGCCATAAGAATGTCAAGGCAACATAATGGGTAAGAGGGCATTTGAGGCTTTGTGGAAGAGTTAGGATATAGAGGCCTACTTGGTCATATGATGTTGGTGGATTTACCAGGGGGCTCGGTTATTTGGATTAATGTTGAAAATACAATATTTAGAACTGTCCTCTAGCCTGTGAGTTGCATCTGATGATAAGTGGAGATTCTTTAGGAGAAAATAAGGCCATAAGAATGTCAATAAAACATAATGGGTTAGAGGGTATTTGAGGCTTTGTGGAAGAGTTGTGTTATAGAAGCCTACTTGGTCATATGATGCTTTCCTTTAGATGGTTGTTGGTGGGCGGCTTTACCAGGGGTCTCAGTTATTTGGATTAATGTTGAAAATACGTTATTATTTAGAACTGTCCTCTAGCCTGTGAGTTGCATCTGATGATAAGTGGAGATGCTTTAGGAGAAAATATGGCCATAAGAATGTAATTGAAACATGATGGGTTAGAGGGTATTTGAGGATTTGTCATAGAGTTAGGATTGCTACAAAATAGAGGCCTAGCTGGTCATATGATGCTTTCCTTTGAATGGTTGTTGGTGGCTTTTCCAGTGGGCTTGGTTATTTGGAGTAATGTTGAAAATTTGTTATTTAGAACTCTCCTCCAGGCTTCAGCTTTTTAGTTGCATCTGAGGATAAGTGGAGATCCTTTAGGAGAAAATATGGTCATAAGAATGTCAAGGCAACATAATGGGTTAGAGGTTATTTGAGGCTTTGTCGAAGAGTTGGGATATAGAAGCCTACTTGGTCATATGATGCTTTCCTTTAGATGGTTGTTGGTGGCTTTACCAGGGGTCTCGGTTATTTGGAGTAATGTTTAAAATACCTTATTATTTAGAACTGTCCTCTAGCCTGTGAGTTGCATCTGATGATAAGTGGAGATCCTTTAGGAGAAAATATGGCCATAAGAATGTAACTGAAACATGATGGGTTAGAGGGTATTTGAGGATCTGTCGTAGAGTTAGGATTGCTACAAAATAGAGGCCTAGCTGGTCATATGATGCTTTCCTTTGAATGGTTGTTGGTGGATTTACCAGTGGGCTCAGTTATTTGGAGTAATGTTGAAAATGTGTTATTTAGAACTGTCCTCCAGGCTCCAGCTTTTTAGTTGCATCTGAGGATAAGTGGAGATCCTTTAGGAGAAAATAAGGCCGTAAGAATGTCAAGGCAACATAATGGGTTAGAGAGCATTTGAGGCTTTGTGGAAGAGTTGGGATATAGAGGCATACTTGGTCATATGATGTTGGTGGATTTACCAGGGGGCTCGGCTATTTGGATTAATGTTGAAAATACAATATTTAGAACTTTCCTCTAGCCTGTGAGTTGCATCTGATGATAAGTGAAGATCCTTTAGGAGAAAATATGGCCATAAGAATGTCAATAAAACATAATGGGTTAGAGGGTATTTGAGGCTTTGTCGAAGAGTTGGGATATAGAAGCCTACTTGGTCATATGATGCTTTCCTTTAGATGGTTGTTGGTGGCTTTACCAGGGGTCTCGGTTATTTGGAGTAATGTTTAAAATACCTTATTATTTAGAACTGTCCTCTAGCCTGTGAGTTGCATCTGATGATAAGTGGAGATCCTTTAGGAGAAAATATGGCCATAAGAATGTAACTGAAACATGATGGGTTAGAGGGTATTTGAGGATTTGTCGTAGAGTTAGGATTGCTACAAAATAGAGGCCTAGCTGGTCATATAATGCTTTCCTTTGAATGGTTGTTGGTGGATTTACCAGTGGGCTCGGTTATTTGGAGTAATGTTGAAAATTTGTTATTTAGAACTGTCCTCCAGGCTCCAGCTTTTTAGTTGCAATAAGTGGAGATCCTTTAGGAGAAGATAAGGCCATAAGAATGTCAAGGCAACATAATGGGTTAGAGGGCATTTGAGGCTTTGTGGAAACTTTGGGATATAGAGGCCTACTTGGTCATATGATGTTGGTGGATTTACCAGGGGGCTCGGTTATTTGGATTAATGTTGAAAATACAATATTTAGAACTGTCCTCTAGCCTGTGAGTTGCATCTGATGATAAGTGGAGATCCTTTAGGAGAAAATATGGCCATAAGAATGTAATTGAAACATGATGGGTTAGAGGGTGTTTGAGGATTTGTCGAAGAGTTAGGATTGCTACAAAATAGAGGCCTAGCTGGTCATATGATGCTTTCCTTTGAATGGTTGTTGGTGGTTTTTCCAGTGGGCTCGGTTATTTGGAGTAATGTTGAAAATTTGTTATTTAGAACTGTCCTCCAGGCTCCAGCTTTTTAGTTGCATCTGAGGATAAGTGGAGATCCTTTAGGAGAAAATAAGGCCATAAGAATGTCAAGTAGGGATGAGCTTCGTGTTCGAGTCGAACGTACGTTCAACTCGAACATTGGCTGTTCGTGCGTTCGGCGAATTCCGAACGTTTTGGCCGTTCGCGTCAAAATTCGAGTGACGCGCGCGCGGACCACAATGCACTCCGTTGGCGCAGTGCATTGCTGCCCGATGATTGGCTAAGCATGCACTGTGACCCCGCATGCTTGGCCAATCGCAGCGCCGGCAGCGAGGAGAGCCATGATTGGCCACAGGCATCCTGCCTGTGGCCAATCATAGCTCAGGCTGTGTAGTGCACGCCCCACACTATATAAGGCCGCCTTTAAGGCGGCCTCCTGTAGTGTGTTACTTTGCATCTGAAGCAGTGGGTGTTCTGTGTACCTTCAACACAGTACACACCAATCGTTTTTGGCTGATTTCCTATCTTGCTGCTGTGTAGTGGTTGTTGTCTGTGCCCTGACTGCAGTATACACCACTATATTCACCTCACCTATATAGCTAGTAATCTAGCTTTAACCACTTAACAACTGCCCATTGCCGATTAACGGCTTCAGGGCGGTTGTTTAACTCAGAGAGGCCGTTAATTAACGGCCTCCCAGAATTCTGCTCTCGCGTGCCCCGAGGTGTGCGCACTCGAGAGCATCCGTGACCGCATCACGGTAAACGGCCGCTCATAGCGGCCGTTTACCACGTGATTGCTCCGTCAAATGACGGAGTGATCACTTGGAAACAAACCAGCGTCATGTTATGACGCCTGTTCCTCCCTCCCCTTTCTGTACCGATCGGTACAGCGGAGGGGAAAGAGATCGGTGTCAGCAGCAATGTGGGCTGCATCTGCAGTGCCCACATCGCTGCTCACCGAATTTAACCCCTCAATACCAGTGCATACTCTGCAGTACCCTGCCATTACTCTGCAGTACCCCGCCATTACTCTGCAGTACCCAGCCATTACTCTGCAGTGCAGTACCCCGCCATTACTCTGCAGTGCAGTACCCTGCCATTACTCTGCAGTGCAGTACCCTGCCATTACTCTGCAGTACCCCGCCATTACTCTGCAGTACCCCGCCATTACTCTGCAGTGCAGTACCCCGCCATTACTCTGCAGTGCAGTACCCTGCCATTACTCTGCAGTGCAGTACCCTGCCATTACTCTGCAGTGCAGTACCCTGCCATTACTCTGCAGTACCCCCAATACTCTGCAGTACCCTGCTATTACTCTGTAGTACCCCGCCAATATCCCGCCAATACTCTGTAATACCCTGCCATAAATTGCCATACCCAGCCATACTCAGAGATACCCAGCCATACTCGGTGATACCCTGAAATACCCAGCCATAGACGCCCCCCACCCCTCACCGCCCTCCGGTGCTTCTACCAACTCGCCAGTACGATCAAAGCCAGAATCTTTTTTTTATTTTTTATTTCAGGCTTCCCAGCCTAGAGGTGAGATGTGGGGTCATATTGACCCCCCAGATTTCACTGTAAAGAGGACCTGTCACCCCATATTCCTATTACAAGGGATGTTTACATTTCTTGTAATAGGAATAAAAGTGATCAAAAATATATTTTTGGGAAAAAAAATGTCAAACTAAAATAAATAAAGTAAAATGAACAATAAAAAAATAAAATAAAAATGAAAGCGCCCATGTCCCCATGTGCTCGCATGTGCCACACATGTGAGGTATCGCCGAGAATGTTAGAGCGAGAGCAATAATTCTAGTCCTAGACCTCCTCTGCAACTCAAAACATGTAACCAGTAAAAAAATATTTAAAGCGTCGCCTATGGGGATTTTTTAAGTAGCGACGTTTGGCGCCATTCCACGGGCATGTGCAATTTTGAAGAGTGACATGTTTGATATCTATTTACTCAGCATAACTTCATCTTTCACTTTATGCAAACATTGGGCTAACAAGTGGTTAATAATAGAGCTTGCAGTCAGTAGTGTTAGGAGATAGTGCGTGCTGTCTGCGTGCTCTGTACCCAGTACATACCGCTATAATATAGGGCAGGCCCCTACTTTCAAACATCCAACTTACAAACATCTCCTACTTGCAAACGCAAGGAGACAACAGCAAGTGAGATGAAAAAAGATGGATGACAAAACAAATTATACAGGGGTGATAACCCTTCCCTATGTTTTCCAAAAAGCTTAAAGATAGTTTTTTTGACTGGAGCTACACTTTAAAAATGTACCGGTTGAAAATGACAAACAGATTCAACTTAACACAACAAACCTACACAGTCCCTGTCTTGTTTGCACCGCCTGTATACTGCTGTTCTGAGTATATAGGGCCTGGGGGCCACACGCATTTCCTTTTTTTAATATGGGTACGGGGTTCCCCTTAATATGCGTACAAGACCCAAATAGGCTGGTAATGGGCAGGGAGGGCTACCCATGCCATGTTTCTCAATGATTTTCAACCATATTGCAGGAACCAGATATAACATTAAAACCGCAAGCAGTTTTAAATGGTGTTATTTCCGTTTAATGTCATTTTGTGCAGGGACTGTTCTAAACACGGGAAACACGTGGCACTTCACAGGCATACTACAGACACCCCGCAGGCACCATATTTAAAGGAATATTTCACTTTTTTTTTTCACTTTAATCGTCATTAAAATCAGTGCTCCCGCCAAAACGGTAGTTTTTAAAACTTTTTTTTGCAGTGACCCATGTCCCCTGAGGCAGGAGGCAGGTCGCCAAACCCTTTTTAGGACACATTGCATATTAGCCGTTAAAATTAGCACTTTCCAATTCGAACGTTCGAGTCCCATAGACTTCAATGGGGTTCTAACGTTCGTACCGAACGCGGGGGTCGTTCGCAAGTTCTGGTGCGAACCGAACCGGGGGGTGTTCGGCTCATCCCTAATGTCAAGGCAACATAATGGGTTAGAGGGTATTTGAGGCTTTGTGGAAGAGTTGGGATATAGAGGCCTACTTGGTCATATGATGTTGGTGGATTTACCAGGGGGCTCGGTTATTTGGAGTAATGTTCAAAATTTGTTATTTAGAACTGTCCTCCAGGCTCCAGCTTTTTAGTTGCATCTGAGGATAAGTGGAGATCCTTTAGGAGAAAATAAGGCCATAAGAATGTGAAGGCAACATAATGGGTTAGAGGGCATTTGAGGCTTTGTGGAAGAGTTGGGATATAGAGGCCTTCTTGGTCATATGATGTTGGTGGATTTACCAGGGGGCTCGGTTATTTGGATTAATGTTGAAAATATGTTATTTAGAACTGTCCTCTAGCCTGTGAGTTGCATCTGATGATAAGTGGAGATCATTTAGGAGAAAATATGGCCATAAGAATGTCAATAAAACATAATGGGTTAGAGGGTATTGGAGGCTTTGTGGAAGAGTTGGGTTATAGAGGCCTACTTAGTCATATGATGCTTTCCTTTGGATGGTTGTTGGTGGATTTACCAAGAGGCTCGGTTATTTGGATTAATGTTGAAAATACAGAAATAAAATGCAGCGCTTTTAAGAATATAAACAAAGGCCTTCAAAAATGTTCATGTAGGTCCAATGAAGTTGAAGGCATAGAAGGCACCTCAAGTGTGTATATAATGATAATCCATTAGTGGTAAAAAGAATCCTCCACCTGCACCACATCATGCTGAGCCTCTAACCCTCAATCGCGGACCACCGAAAATTATATATGGTCAAACAGCGCCTCAATCACCCAGTAAACATGGTCAGGCTCCCAACAAAATTCATAGAGGTTATGGCTTAAACGTAGTCTCTCCTCGTGGATGATCCCTCCAGAAGTCAGAGCGCCAAACATATATAACAAACAGGAGAAAAAAAAAAAACGTCTCGAGGTGTAGTAATTTAAAAGCACTTCAATGTTTATTAAAATAATACAGAATGCTCATAATGTATACGATCAAACATGCATATCATCAAACAAATGTAAACACTTCCAACGTTTCCTGATGACGTCTGATGATGACGAAATACGCTGAGGGGAGCTTGGACGCATGACATCACTACGATAGAGGACCATGGCTAACGCATTTCGTCATCTTTGGACGTTATCAGGGGCTGGTTGGAAACTATTAAAATTGTTTCATGACATGCCTGTCACATTACACTTGTTAACCACACAGTTAACCCGTATTTGCCCCAGATATTAACCCCTTTTCAACCAGCGTCATTAATACAGTGCATTCATTCAGTATTATATCTGATCACTGTATTAGTGTTTCTGTTAACGTTGGAAATTCATTGTTTTCAGTCTGTGTCAGTTAGTGGCCCACCGAGCCAGTGTCAGTTAGCGCCAGATTGGTCGCCACCCTATCAGAATCACACTATAAGTTGCTGATCGACGATATTACCAGTCTATAGCTGCGTAAATTCCCAGTATATATCCCATAGTTTGTAGACGGTGTAACTTTCACACAAACCGATTAGTTTACACTCATTGGGATTTTTTTTTTTTTTACCAAAAACATGTAGCAGAATACATTTTTTGACAACATTTTTGAAGACATTTTTTTTTTTTTTAGGTATGTTTTATGACAGAAAGTAGAAAATATTGTTTTTTTTTCAAGATTTTCAGTATTTTCTCATTTATATATATAAAAAAAAACAGAGGTGATCAAATACCTCAGTTCAGACAGTGACTTTGCCTAGGCTGAGATGACGTCATCAATCTGCTGCAGGCAGGAGGAGGCATTTCCTCAGTCTCCTCTCCCCTCAATGATCAGAATGTAACATTGTAACTTTCTAGCAAGCCACAAGGGGAGAGGAGGAGATTGTTGAGGAGAACTCTGAGAATAGATTCAGGTTGAGAGGCAGAGAGGAAAAGGAGGAGGAGGAGGAGGAGGAGGAGGAGGAGTGAGTGCCACAAGAACAATGTTTACTATATGCAGCTCTGACAGCCTTATGTTTCAGTTGCTGCTGTCTGATAAGCAGCACACAGAGTTCAGGCATATGTAAGGGGTCATCATAGAGAAATATCTCAAAATTCATAAAAGGAAAGTCTCAATTCCTACCTACGGGTACTGAGAGAGGAAACATATATATATATAATATGCACACTGTATTGTCAAAAGTATTGGGAACCTGCCTTTACACACGTGAACTTTAATGGCATCCCAGTCTTAGCCCGTAGGGTTCAATATTGAGTTGGCCTGGCTCGCAGTCTCTGCTCTAATTCATCCCAAAGGTGTTGAGGTCAGGACTCTGTGCAGGCCCAGTCAAGTTCCTCCACCCCAAACCCACTCATCCATGTCTTTATGGACCTTGCTTTGCATACTGGTCCAAATCATTTGGTGGAGGGGGGATTATGGTGTGGGGGGTTGTTTTTCAGGGGTTGGGCTTGGCTCCTTAGTTCCAGTGAAGGGAACTCTTAAGGCGCCAGCATACCAAGACATTTTGGACAATTTCATGCTCCCAACGTTGTGGGAACAGTTTGGGGATGGCACCTTCCTGTTCCAACATGACTGCCCACCAGAGCACAAAGCAAGAACCATAAAGTGTGTCTATGGGAATGTTTGACCATTCTCCCAGAAGTGCATTTGTGAGGTCAGGCAGTGATGTTGGATGAGTAGGCCTGGCTCGCAGTCTCCACTCTAATTCATCCCAAAGGTGTTCTTTCGGGTTGAGGTCAGGACTCTGTGCAGGCCAGTCAAGTTCCTCCACCCCAAACTCGCTCATCCATGTCTTTATGGACTTTGCTTTGTGCACTGGTGCGCTGTCATATTGGAACAGGAAGGGGCCGTCCCCAAACTGTTCCCACAAAGTTGGGAGTATGAAATTGTCCAAAATGTCTTGGTATGCTGACGCCTTAAGAGTTCCCTTCACTGGAACTAAGGGGCCAGGCCCAACCCCTGAGAAAACAACCCCCCACACCATAATCCCCCCTCCACCAAATGATTTGGACCAGTGCACAAAGCAAGGTTCATAAAGACATGGATAAGTGAGTTTGGGGTGGAGGAACTTGACTGGCCTGCACAGAGTCCTGACCTCAACCCGATAGAACACCTTTGGGGTGAATTAGAGCGGAGACTGCGAGCCAGGCCTTCTCATCCAACATCAGTGCCTGACCTCACAAATGCTCTTCTGGAAGAACGGTCAAACATTCCCATAGACACACTCCTAAACCTTGTGGACAGCCTTCCCAGAAGAGGTGAAGCTGTTATAGCTGCAAAGGGCGGGCTAATTTAATATTAAACCCTCTGGACTAAGACTGGGATGACATTATAGTTCATGTGCGTGTAAATGCAGACGTCCCAATACTTTTGGTAATATAGTGTATATACAGTGTAATATACAGTATCTCACAAAAGTCAGTACACCCCTCACATTTATGTAAATATTTTCTTCTATCTTTTCATGTGACAACACTGAAGAAATGACACTTTGCTACAATGTAAAGTACGGACTAAGACTGGGATGCCATTAAAGTTCATGTGCGTGTGCAAAGGCAGGCGTCCCAATACTTTTGACAATACCGTGTATATTTTTAGGTACACCACTATGGCTATTAAGAAATGTTTTAGATGTTTGTCTTTAAATCAGAAGTCCCGGCCCTCAGCATGAAATATGACTGAAATTCTTTCTGCATCTGTGAACGCCAGGAATGAGAATGGCGCCTGTAGTACATTATGGCGGCCGGGCGCGGGGGAGCGCTCACGTCTGGAACATTACCCCCCCCCCCCCCGGAGAATCTAATAGAAAAATTAACAAAGAATTCCACCATCAAAGTTAGACGATTCCTGATTGGTGTTCAGCCTCCGACTCTCTCTAATAAAATGATGGAGCTGCCGGATGATTATCTCCGGTCTTCTCTTCAGTCCTGCGCGGTTGTAGCGGCTCCTCTCCTGGACTGAAACGGCTTCCTCTGATTTCACCGCACACTGTGAGCTTCTCACCATGTGCATTAGAAGATGCAGCAAGTCAGATAGAGCCCCGCCCTCATTTCCTGGCTGGAAGACGTCATCATTCCTTTCCTCTCCAGCCTCACAGAAAACACGAGCTGCACACGCACACTGAGCTTGTCTCTCCATACTGCCAATGCGAGGACCATGCGCGTCCACAGCGCACTTTCTGCGCAGGTTGCCGCACTAAAGATATCAGCCATAAGCCCGGTACTTTTTCTGCAGCTGGCGGCCGGCTTTCCCATGAACCGAACCTACTTTCAATAGCGGCGGGAGGAGACGTTACCCCACCTTCTTGTCAATGTGACGTAAAAAAATTGCCAGTCTGGGGGGAGGGGTGTGTTAGATGTACTACAGTAGTAGATTTAAATACACTGACAAATTGAAGCCAGACTCCAGCATTCCTGCCAGTGTGGTTTGTAGACACGTGCACTGACAAAAAATGTGTTGGTTTTCGTTTTAGTTCCATTCGTTCTTTGGCTTTTTTCGGGAATTTGGAAATTCGAAAATTCGGAAATTTGAAAATTCGGAAATCCGAAAATTCAGATTTTAGAATTTCAGAATTTAAAATTTTCGGATTTCCGAAAATTCGAATTTCTGATTTTGCAAATTTTAGAATTTTCTAATTTTCAAATTTCCGAACTTTGAATTTACGAATTCCCAATTTCCAAATTTTCTAACTCCGAATTTATGAATTTTTTAATTCAGAATTTACTAATTTTCTAATTCCGAATTTACTAATTTTTGAATTCTGAATTTACTAATTTTTTAATTTCCGAATTTACTAATTTTCAGGATTCGAAAATTCTAAAATCCGAATATTTGAAAATCTGAAAAAAAAAAATAAAGAAAATCAGTTAAGTTCAAAATAATAACTAACTAATAATAACTATTAAATTATAGATATCGGAATTTCCTTTCAAATTTGGCTGTTAGTGAATGTAACGAATACGAATTTATCTGACGTTACAAATTATCCGGGAATAACGAATGCCGCATCTAAACAAATGGAATGGAACAAATGAATAATAAAAAGGTTTTATTGTTATTATTGTTATTTATTATTATTAGATCGTTACGTTCCATTCTTTTAGATACAGCATTTGTTTTTTCAGATAATTCGTCATTTTCGATAAATTCGTAAACTAACAGCCAAAATTTAAAGGAAATTACAATACCTATAATTTAATAGTTATTATTAGTTAGTCATTTCATATTTTCGAGTTTTCGAATTTTCTGATTTTCATTCTTTTGAATTCTCAGATTTTCATTTTTTGGATTTTCAAATTTTCAAATTTCCGAATTTTAAAATTTACAAAATTCAGAATTTCCACATTTTCGAATTTCCGAGTTTCCTATGTTTCAAATTTCCGAACTTTTGAATTTTTGAAATTTCGAATTTCAGAAATTTCGAATTTTCCAATGTCAGAAATTTCGATTTTAAGAATTCTGAATTTCCAAACTTCTGTATTCCGAAGTTTTGGAAATTCAGAAATTTCACAAATTCAAAAATTTGGAAATTCGGAAATTTCAGAATTAATGAATTTGTCAAAATTAGTTAAAAAACTCATTTGGAACTAAACGAATTGCACATGCCTAGTGGTTTGTCTCATCCATGTAAACTAATACAGTCCACTGGTGAGCTTGTGTTTTTGAAAAACAACAGACTTACAGCCTCGATCACCAGATAAGACAAACTGAGACAACACTGACAGGGGTTCTTTCAATGATCAGCTTTTATATATGTAGCGCCGGCTCCTGAAGAGCACGCGCTGTGTTTTTTTTTTAAATTTAATGTTACACCTGAACTGCAGTTTGGTTTGGGTATAATTATTCCAAAGTTGGACCTCAGCATCAGTCTGACTGGACTATAGGGTGTTCTGTCTGGCCATAGGTAGCGCTATCTCTTCTGGCAGGCATGGAACCACAGTCTGGTTTGGTGCTTTCTCTCGGAGCCTGCCCAGTGGGAGTGTCACTCTTGCTGTGCTTTCTGGGAGAGGGTACTTAAGATGCGGATGTCCCGTGGTTCAGGATTCCGGTCCAGAAGTATGTTTCTGACTCCGTGGTCCTGGTCCTCCTGAAAGGCTATGGCCTGGGGTGTGGATCCACCCAACTTTATGTCTCAGGGCTGGCTAGCCCGAGGCAAGGAAACTAAAGTAAGGATTCCGAGGTTGTCCGGTGCCGTCTCCGGTTGTAGAGAGGCCCAGCAACTTCGTAGCTATCCAGTGGAGGACTCTTCAGAAGAAGGCCACGTACGGGTTGGCTTCTTAGCAAGAGCCTGGTGAGGCTGAGGGACCTAAGTGAATCCAATCTCCTTGGTATCGCCAAACCGAATGAAAGATACTGGTACCACACGAATGTTCTACAAGTTCTAGTTTCCTACGTGTTCTGCAACAACGTCTGTGGAAAAGACTTGTTCCTGAGTTTAGCACCTTGTTGGCTTCCAGGCCTTGTGAGAGAGGGACTGTCCAACCTGAGTGAACATCCAGCTATGAATGGCTATTCTCTGGATTTACTCAAAGTAAGCAAGTCCTTTATCATTGACTTTGACACTAAGAGTACCTGAACTTTCCTCCTAACCCTCTGATCCTATATTAAGAGACTGTTCGCTAACTACGTTTTTGCAAATAAAAATCCCTTTATGCGGATCTTTCTTCAGTCTCTAAAGTTTCTGGGCATCTACCACGGGAAACCCCTAGACGCAAATCGAAGAAGGTAACGGTAAGCCCAATCAAACCAGCAGCTCCTTCGGGGGTTAGTGCTACATATATTTATGTAAAACCCAGTGGCGTCTTGTAGGCATCAACCCCCCCCCCCACCGCCTGCTCTAGGTAGGTCGGCCCGTCGGTCGGTCATCAAGCCCGGCACTTACCTCATGTAGGTTGCGAGCGGGCATCGGGCAGGTTGTGGGCTCCTATGGGCGGCGGCTCCTGTGTCCTCTCCTCCTCTTCTGCATCACCTGCGTCTCCTCCTTCCTCCTCCTCCTCCTCCTAGGCTTCCAAAAGGATCGCCTGACCTTTCAGCCAATCGGGTGATGGGTCTCAAGGCCCCCTTCCTGATTGGCCAGGAGGAGGATCAGTGTGGCAATAGCGAATATTCATTCACTATTGTCACACAACTGGGTGGGATCAGGGTTCAGTGCTCTGCGCCCCCAAGCCCACACTTTTTGAAGCCTATTAGAGCCTCAGGCTCTAATCATGTGCTTAAAAAAAATAAAAAAAAACACCCCCATTGTAATCCATGCGTCCGGTGCCCTGCATGTTGACCAGGGGGCCGGATGCATGGGTAAGGGGGGTAGGGGGGGGGCAGATATATATTATAAAACATTTTTTTTTTTTTTTGCACTGCTGGACAGTGACCCCTCCAGCAAAAAAAATAACAACAAAAAAAATATTCAAAAAAGATTTGACTTTAAATCACAATAAATCAATTTTTTTTTATTTTTTTTATTTTGACCCCTCCAGCAAAAATAAATTAATAAAGACAAATCAAAAATATTCAAAAAAGATTTGACTCTATATACACTTTAAATCACAGTATGTCCTATAGTTATAGAAATTTAAGTTTAATGACACTAAATAAAGTAATGGCTTTTTCACTATATATATTTTTTATTTATATATATATATTTTTTTACAAACACTTTTTATTGAATTTATTAAATTGATATTTTATTTATGTATTATTTATTATAAGTAAAAAAATAATCTTTATTACATAATTATATACAGTATTTATTATTTAGTATATTTGTATGAACTTCAGACTGCAACTGCCGGACTAGGACCCCTCACAGTGGCCAATTCCACTCCATAGTCCATCAGGCATCTATAATATATATATATATATATATATATATATATATATATAATTTATTTATTTACAAACACTTTTTATTGAATTTATTAAATTGATATTTTATTCATGTGTTATTTATTATAAGTTAAAAAATAATTCTATTACATAATATTATATACAGTATTTATTTAGTATTTTTGTATGAACTTCAGACTGCAACTGCCGGACTAGGACCCCTCACAGTGGCCAATTCCACTCCATAGTCCACCAGGCATCTATAATTTTATATATATATATATATATATATATATATATACATACATATAAAAAAAATATATATACACATATATATATATATTATATAATTTATTTATTTATTTACAAAAATTTTTTATTGAATTTATTAAATTGATATTTTATTCATGTATTATTTATTATAACTAAAAAAAAAATTCTATTACATAATAATATATACAGTATTTATTATTTAGTATTTTTTTGTATGATTTATGTTTGATTTTTTTCTATATTATAAGTTCAGACTGCGACTGCCGGACTATGACCCCTTGCAGTGGCCAATTCCACTCCATAGTCCGCCAGACATCTATTATATATATATATATATATATATATATATATATATATATATATACACACACTACCGTTCAAAAGTTTGGGGTCACATTGAAATGTCCTTATTTTTGAAGGAAACGCACTGTACTTTTCAATGAAGCTAACTTTAAACTAGTCCTAACTTTAAACAAATATACTCTATACATTGCTAATGTGGTAAATGACTATTCTAACTGCAAATGTCTAGTTTTTGGTGCAATATCTACATAGGTGTATAGAGGCCCATTTCCAGCAACTATCACTCCAGTGTTCTAATGGTACAATGTGTTTGCTCATTGGCTCAGAAGGCTAATTGATGATTAGCAAACCCTTGTGCAATCATGTTCACACATCTAAAAACAGTCTAGCTCCTTCCAGAAGCTACAAAACTGACCTTCCTGTGAGCAGATTGAGTTTCTGGAGCCTCACATTTGTGGGGTCAATTAAACGCTCAAAATGGCCAGAAAAAGAGAACTTTCATCTGAAACTCGACAGTCTATTCTTGTTCTTAGAAATGAAGGCTATTCCATGCGAGAAATTGCAAAGAAATTGAAGATTTCCTACAACGGTGTGTACTACTCCCTTCAGAGGACAGCACAAACAGGCTCTAACCAGAGTAGAAAAAGAAGTGGGAGGCCGCGTTGCACAACTAAGCAAGAAGATGAGCACATTAGAGTCTCTAGTTTGAGAAACAGACGCCTCACAGGTCCCCAACTGGCATCTTCATTAAATAGTACCCGCAAAACACCAGTGTCAACATCTACAGTGAAGAGGCGGCTGCGGGATTTTGGGCTTCAGGGCAGAGTGGCAAAGAAAAAGCCATATCTGAGACTGGCCAATAAAAGAAAAAGATTAAGATGGGCAAAAGAACACAGACATTGGACAGAGGAAGACTGGAAAAAAAGTGTTGTGGACGGATGAATCCAAGTTTGAGGTGTTTGGATCACAAAGAAGAACGTTTGTGAGACGCAGAACAAATGAAAAGATGCTGGAAGAATGCCTGACGCCATCTGTTAAGCATGGTGGAGGTAATGTGATGGTCTGGGGTTGCTTTGGTGCTGGTAAGGTGGGAGCTTTGTACAGGGTAAAAGGGATTCTGAATAAGGAAGGCTATCACTCCATTTTGCAACGCCATGCCATACTCAGTGGACAGCGCTTGATTGGAGCCAATTTCATCCTATAACAGGACAATGACCCTAAACACACCTCCAAATTGTGCAAGAACTATTTACAGCAGAAGCAGGCAGCTGGTATTCTATCGGTAATGGAGTGGCCAGCACAGTCACCAGATCTGAACCCCATTGAGCTGTTGTGGGAGCAGCTTGACCGTATGGTACGCCAGAAGTGCCCATCCAACCAATCCAACTTGTGGGAGCTGCTTCTAGAAGCGTGGGGTGCAATTTCTCCAGCTTACCTCAATAAATTAACAGCTAGAATGCCAAAGGTGTGCAATGCTGTAATTGCTGCAAAAGGAGGCTTCTTTGACGAAAGCAAAGTTTGATGTAAAAACAATGTTATTTCAAATACAAATCATTATTTCTAACCTTGTCAATGTCTTGACTCTATTTTCTATTCATTTCACAACGTATGGTGGTGAATAAGTGTGACTTTTCATGGAAAACACAAAATTGTTTGGGTGACCCCAAACTTTTGAACGGTAGTGTATATATATATATATATATATATATATATATATATATAAAAATATAATATATATATATAAAAATAATATATATATATATATATATATATATATATATATATATATATATATATATATATATATATATATATATATATATATATATATATATAATTTATTTATTTATTTACAAACACTTTTTATTGAATTTATTAAATTGATATTTTATTCATGTATTATTTATTATAAGAAAAAAAAATTCTATTACATAATAATATATACAGTATTTATTATTTCGTATTTTTTTTGTATGATTTATGTTTGATTTTTTTTTTTTCTATATTATAAGTTCAGAATGCGACTGCCGGACTATGACCCCTCGCAGTGGCCAATTCCACTCCCTAGTCCGCCAGGCATCTTGCCGGGGATCCCGCCTGGGTCGCGGCTGCCTTCATTCCGTGCTCCGGGATTAGCGGCGAACAAGCTATTATTTCAGTAGCTAAACTGGAGGGCTTTGATATTTGCTGCGTGTTTTCTCTGTTCTTTGTTAGTGAAGAATTATTGTGGCTTAATCATTACCCCCCCCCCCCCCCCCACACCCGTAATTCATTTTTCACAAAGGGACCTAAGCCTTGTTTAGACAGCGTGGCCGCCGAGGGAGCCTGGCAGTGCCATCTCAAGCAGCCGGATTCAATTACCCTGTGGGCCCAATAAAGCAAGTTAAATCCTTATTAAATATTAAAAAAAAAAAGAGAAGGAAAAAAAAAAGAAAGAAAAAAATGTCAGCAGAGGGGAATGGTTCCAGCCTGGGAATTAAAACCATCCCATCGAATGATATGATCTCGTGGAGTTGAACCATGCAAATTAAAAGGGGTTTAGTATTAATGTTCATGGCACGAAAATCTAAGTACCTGCAAGCCGCTTAAAAAAGCTTAAATCTAAATTTGTACAAATCATGCACTGGGCTGGGCCGGGGCTGGCACTGCCAGGCAGATGTGCTGCTGGAGTTTAGTGGAGCGGCCAAGTGGAAAGGGCACATCGAATGTACTCAGATGACTCAGACAGACCGACGTACAATCACCGGCCACTTTATTAGGTGCACCTATTCAATGGCTCGGTAACACAAATTGCTCTTCAGCCAATCACATGGCAGCAACTCAATGCATTTAGGCATCTAGACGTGGTGAAGACGACTTGTTGAAGTTCAAGCCAAGCAGCAGAATGGGGAAGAAAGGGGATTTAGATGGCTTTGAACGTGGCATGGTTGTTGGTGCCAGACGGGCTGGTCTGAGCATTTCTGGGATTTTCACACACAACCATCTCTCGGGATTACAGAGAATGGTGGGAAAAAGAGAAAATATCCAGTGAGCGGCGGTTGTGTGGAGGAAAATGCCTTGTTGAGGTCAGAGGAGAATGGGCAGACTGGTTCCAGATAATAGAAAGGCAACAGTAACTCAAATAAGGTCTCAACCAAGGTATGCAGAATACCATCTCTGAACGCACAACACATCCATCCTTGAAAACGATGGGCTACAGAACCTGAAGACCACACCGGGTGCCACTCCTGTCAGCTAAGAACAGGAAACTGAGGCTACAATTGGCACAGGATCACCAAAATTGGACAATAGAATATTGGAGAAACGTTGCCTGGTCTGATGAATCTACATTTCAGCTGCGACATTCAAATGGTCGGGTCAGAATTGGGCCCATGGACCCACCCTGCCTTGTATCACCGGTTCAGGCTGGTGGTGGGGGTGTGATGGTAGAGGGGTATTTTCTTGGCACACTTTGGGCCCCTTAGTACCAATTGATCATGGCTTAAATGCCATGGCCTACCTGAGTATTGTTGCTGACCTTGTCCATCCCTTTATGACTACAGTGTCCCCATCTTCTGATGGCTCCTTCCAGCAGGATAATGCATCATGTCACAAAGCTCCAATCATCTCACCACTGGACAATGAGGTCCCTGTCCTCCAATGGCCTCCACACTCACCACATCTCATCCAATAGAGCACCTTTGGGATGTGGTGGAATGGAGATCGGCATCATTGGATGTACAGCCGACAAATCTGCAGCAACTGCGTGATGCCATCATGTCACTATGGAGCGAAATCTGTGAGGAACGTTTCCAACACCTTGTTGTATCTATTCCACCAAGAATGAAGGCAAAAAGGGGGTCCAACCCCGGTACAGGCAGTCCCCGAGTTACAAACAGGCTAGGGCAGTGATGGCGAACCTTGGCACTCCAGATGTTTTGGAACTACATTTCCCATGATGCTCATGCACACTTCAGTGTGGTTGAGCATCATGGGAAATGTAGTTCCAAAACATCTGGGGATGCCAAGGTTCGCCATCACTGGGTTAGAGACTGCCTGTTTGTTCTGAAGTCGAAATTTGTTCGTAATCCGGACCCGCATGTGCAGAACGGCATTTCTGATGTTTTCCAACGTTGTTTTTCCGATATTTTACAATGTTTTCCAATGTTTTCCGTTGTTTTCATATGTAGTTTTCCGATGTTTTCCAATGTTTTCTGCTGTTTTCAGATGTAGTTTTCCGATGTTTTCCGCTGTTTTCAGGCATCGTTTTCCGATGTTTTCTGATGTGCCCACCGGCTCCACCTGCTGTTCGTAAGAAGGAGTCATTCGCAAGTCAGATGATCGTAACTCTGGGACTCCCTGTACTAGCAAGGTGGACCTAATAAAGTGGCTGGAGAGTGTATCTTGTATCTGTTTGCCTTGAGGGCCCAGCCATAGATGTCCACTGTCCCTGAACTCCAAGGACAGCTCTCCAGTAAATTCATAAATAAAGATCCTTTCTTTTCTCTTTGCTTCTTAAATAATCTGACCTCCGGCCTCCCCTTCAGTCTTGCGCAGTTGTACAATCTCCTCTCCTGGACTGAATTGGCTTACTCTGATTTCACCGCACACTGTGAGCTTTTTTTTTCTAATGAAAGCACAGTCCTGTGAGTACTAATCAGGGCCGGTGCTACCACTAGGCACACTAGGCAGCCGTCTAGGGCGCACTGCTGCCTAGGGGCGGGCCGGCCACTAGTGTTCCTACTCTCTTCTCTCTGCAGCAAGAAACTAAGTCTCAGCATCAGCAGGCAGCCGCCGCTCCGTCCGCACATAGTGTCAGAGGCGCAGCGGCGGTGGAGGACTGTGTCTGTGTCCCGACTCTCGAATGAATGGAAGCAAGCAAACATTCAGTGATGGGCGCTGGTAGGTTGCATGGATGGGCGCTGGTGAGGCTGCATTTGATGGGCGCTTCATTAAAAAGGTGGGGTATACATGGGCAGGACAAACGAGGTGGAGTCAGGGGTGGAGCCAAGGGGGTGTGTGGCAAAATGAGGTTTGGCCTAAATCCTTGCACCAGCCCTGGTACTAATGACCTTGGGTGGAATAAGAGACAGTAAGGAGGAAAGGGCTGCTGAAAGTGTTGCATATGCTTTCACGTGTGACTACTGTGGACGTCCGCTAAATGTGATTGACTAATTATTGTCAAGTGACTCCAGAACGAACGCCAATGTAAGATGCAGCAATTCTGCTCATATGTGTGAATGTTACTTCCTTGGGATTTAAAGGTCAGCAACCAGGAATGTGGTGTGGAGGCCTCTGGTATGAAATGGGGTCACAAGATGATGGAGGGTTTTGCCTCAGCAGAAGGGGGTAGTGTTTTAGCAGGACAGGAGCAAGGGTAGGGACTTCTGCTCTTGGTGCCAACTCTAGTCAATCACAGAGCCCCTCTTACAGGGTACCAAATCTCTTTCCCTGACTCCCAATTGTACTCCTGTGTTGTCTCCTCTACACATGAGCTTCCAATGGAGACCACGAGTGGCCTTTTCAACACACATTATGCAGGCATGGTACACTGTGGTCACCAACAGCAAACCCACTCTGAAAAATGCAGTTGTTATGCTGAATACATTTAAAAAATGACGGTGCCATGTTGAGACAACAGCCAAGCATACGGCGCAGTGGCTGGAGAGTATGTAAGCAGGGTGATTGGGCACTGGGCGGCAGTGTAAAAGGGAGAGAGATGAGTCATTTTAATGAAGAAACAACAATATAATGTGTTATTTGAAGGAGAGGAGCTAGAAATATACAGTATCTCACAAAAGTGAGTACACCCCTCACATGTTTTCTTCTATCTTTTCATGTGACAACACTGAAGAAATGACACTTGTCTACAATGTAAAGTAGTGAGTGTACAGCTTGTATAAGCCCTTGTACACATGGTCAGAGAATCCGTCGGAATGTGTCCTATTGGACCGTGTCGTCGGATAATCCGACTGTGTGTGGTATGCATCAGACTGATTCCGTCGGAATATCCGTCGGACCCAATTTTCCAACATGTTGGAAATATTTCCCGACCAACTGGGCCGGTCGGACATACTCCGATCATGTGTAGAGAATTTCGATCGGACAAAGTGCCACGCATGCTCAGATCAAATTCCTACATCAAAGCTATTGGCTACTAGCCTGAACGTAGTCCCATCGTAACAAAATTATGTCATCACGTTCTGAAAGATCGGATTTTTCGCCAACTTTGTCCGACCGTGTGTATGCAACAGTTTCGGACAAGATCCGACGGGCAAAATCCGACGGATTTGGTTGTGGAAATCTCCGACCGTGTGTACAGGGGCTTACAGTGTAAATTTGCTGTCCCCTCAAAATAACTCAACACACAGCCATTAATGTCTAAACCGCTGGCAACAAAAGTGAAAATCCACAAATTGGGCACAAAGTGTCGACATTTCGTGTGGCCACCATTATTTTCCAGCACTGCCTTAACCCTCTTGGGCATGGAGGTCACCAGAGCCTCACAGGTCACCACTGGAGTCCTCTTCCCCTCCTCCATGATGACATCACAGAGCTGGTGGATGTTGGAGACCTTGCGCTCCTCCACCTTCCATTTTAGGATGTCCCACAGATGCTCAATAGGGTTTAGGTCTGGAGACATGCTTGGCCAGTCCATCACCTTTACCCTCAGCTTCTTTAGCAAGGCAGTGGTCATCTTGGAGGTGTGTTTGGGGTGGTTATCATGTTGGAATACTGCCCTGCGGCCCAGTCTCTGAAGGGAGGGGATCATGCTCTGCTTCAGTATATCACAGTACATGTTGGCATTCATGGTCCCCTCAATGATTTGTAGCCCCCCAATGCCGGCAGCACTCATGCAGCCCCAGACCATGACACTCCCACCTCCATGCTTGACTGTAGACAAGACACTTGTCTTTGTCCTCCTCACCTGGTTGCCCCCACACACGCTTGTCACCATCTGACACCAAATAAGTTTATCTTGGTCTCATCAGACCACAGGACATGGTTCCAGTAATCCATGTCCTTAGTCTGCTTGTCGTCAGCAAACTGTTTGCGGTCTTTCTTGTGCATCATCTTTAGAAGAGGCTTCCTTCTGGGACGACAGCCATGCAGACCAATTTGATGCAGTGTGCGACGTGTGGTCTAAGCACTGACAGGCTGACCCCCCCACCCCTTCAACCTCAGCAGCAATGCTGGCAGCACTCATACGTCTATTTCCCAAAGACAACCTATTTCCCGTGCACCCAACTTCTTTGGTGGACCATGGCAAGGCCTGTTCTTAGTGGAACCTGTCCTGTTATACCGCTGTATGGTCTTGGCCACCGTGCTGCAGCTCAGTTTCAGGGTCTTGGCAATCTTCTTATAGCTTAGGCCATCTTTATGTAGAGCAACAATTCTTTTTTTCAGATCCTCAGAGTTCTTTGCCATGAGGTGCCATGTTGAACTTCCAGTGACCAGTATGAGAGAGTGAGAGCGATAACACCAAATTTAACACACCTGCTCCCCATTCACACCTGAGACCTTGTAACACTAACGAGTCACATGACACCGGGGAGGGAAAATGGCTAATTGTGCCCAATTTGGACATTTTTACTTGGGGTGTACTCACTTTTGCTGCCAGCGGTTTAGACATTAATGGCTGTGTGTTGAGTTATTTTGAGGGGACAGCAAATTTACACTGTTATACAAGCTGTACACTCACTACTTTACATTGTAGACAAGTGTCATTTCTTCAAAAAAAAAGAACCCAGGCTTTGAACATTTCAGTTCAGTTCTGTGCTGGGACCAATCCTATTTGATTTGTTCATAAACGACCTGGAGGATGGGGATGGGGGAAACAGTTCAATCTCTGTATTTGCGGACTATACTAAGCTAAGCAGGGCAATAACTTCTCTGCAGGATGTGGAAACCTTGCAAAAAGATCTGAACAAATGAATGGGGGGAGGGGCAACTACATGGCGAATGAGGTTCAATGTAGAAAAATGTAAAATAATGCATTTGGGTGGCAAAAATATGAATGCAATCTATACACTTGGGGAGAACCTCTGGGGGGATCTAGGATGGAGAAGGATCTGGGGGTCCTAGTAGATGATGGGCTCAGCAATGCCAAGCTGCTGCTAACAAAGCAAACAGAATATTGGCATTAAAAAGGGGATCAACTCCAGAGATAAAACGATAATTCTCTTCTCTACAAGACTCTGGAGTATAGCCATAAAGGTGAAGTTCTGACAAAAACAAAGAGAGTAGTGTTATGCCGCGTACACACGGTCAAATTGTCCGGTGTACTTAGTCCGCCAAAACGCATTTCACCGGACAATTCGATTGTGTGTGGGCTTCAGCGGACTTTCTCAGCGTAAAGTCCGGCGGACTTAGAAAGTATTTTTGCAGTCCAATCTTTCCGCCTTGGACTTGGGTTTTCAGCGGACAATACGTTCGTCAGTGTGCTAGTCCGGCGGACTAAGAATGACGCATGCTCAGAAGCAAGTACGAGAAGGAAGCTATTGGCTACTGGCTATTGAACTTCCTTTTTCTAGTCTCGTCGTACGTGATGTACGTCATCGCGCTAGCAAACGCCGGACTTTCTGTGTGTCCGTGTGTGGCCAAGTCCGTTCGGTAGAAAGTCCGCCGGACTATCCGCCGGATTGTTTGCCGGACTAAGTACGCCGGACAATTCGTTCGTGTGTACGCGGCATTAGGGTGTCAAGAGGTCTTGCAAAGCCATGGAAGTTCAGCACAGAGTCTAGCACATCCATATGCGATGGAAGGAGTCCATTCTATCTGAACCCTTGTCTACCAAACTCCTAATGTCCACCAGGTTGTTTACGATTTTTTTTTCTCTTGCAGACAGTAGTGGTGGGGTTGGTGATTTTCGGTGTCTGGATATTGTGGTACCTGTTGCCACTAGGCAAAGTCACAGAATAAGCTTCTTAATGAGCCACGGTGAGCATGAGAGCACAAAATGTAATACTAAATCTGGAAATATACGGTCTGCATGCTTCATTTAGGGTGAATAAAGAGTCCACTTCTGTGGGGATCATGACACCCAAGGTATTGCCTTAGCCCTTGTACACACGGTCGGAGATTCCGACGGAATGTGTCCTATCGGACCGTTTTGTCGGATAATCCGACTGTGTGTGGTCTGCATCGGACTGTTTCCGTCGGAATATCCGTCGGACCCAATTTTCCAACTTGTTGGAAATATTTTCCGACAAACTGGTCCGATCGGACATACTCCGATCATGTGTAGAGAATTTTGATGGGACAAAGTGCCACGCATGCTCAGATCAAATTCCTACACCAAAGCTATTGGCTACTAGCCTGAACGTAGTCCCGTCGTAACGAAATAACGTCATCACGTTCTGAACGATCGGATTTTCCAACAACTTGGTCCGACCGTGTGTATGCAACAGTTTCGGACAAAATCCGTCGGACAAAATCCAACGGATTTGGTTGGCAGAATGTCCGACCGTGTGTACAAGGGCTTAGACTGCCACTTGAATGGAAAGGCTGATTTTAGGTTGCCCAGCTGGATACGGGGTAGGGATATGTTTAAAAAACGAAGATTCTGAGGAATTCACCTTGAAAGTGCTAAGTGCCCCAAACCGAGAGAATTCTCGTAAAAAGTTTGAGAATGCTAGTGTTTGAGGATAAAACATACAAGAGATAATCGGCATAGAGAGACAATTTATGGTGGCATGACTCCAAACGCAGGCCCCGAATGGAGGGATTGGTCTGTGTGTAGGTGGGGTGCAGTGGAATGCAGCCTGGCTGTCCAGTGCCCCAAACAGGAACATGTCCAAAGAAGTTGCGACCCTACGCTTTCCCTCCTCATCAGGAATCTTTCCCTACCACTGTTACTGTCCCTCACAGGTGGGGTACCTGTCCCTACTCTTCCAACTCGCAAAAAGCATGCAGAGCCTGGGAGCCAGGGCCTTAAGTAGGCTCTGCTTTACCCATAATGGCTGCTGGAGTCACATGAGGCATCAGTGTCCAATCAGATGCTTCCCCAGTGAGCCAGTAAACCATAGAGGAACTGTGTTTCCATTGACTTCCCCTCCTACTGCTATGCCGCTGAAGAAGAGCGCCACCTGCGGTGGATAAAGTAGACTGCACTTGCCTACAAACAACACGGTAGCCAAATGTTCCATGATAGGGATATATATATATCAATGGACAAGGAAAAGCCTTCTTTAATGGTAAGAATAGTTGGACCTTTACTGATATTGAAGGAAGAAAACGCACTGAGGAATTATTTATTTTCAGAAAAGGACATTTTGTTTCTCCTGGATCAATATCAGGGAGTGAATTCCTCTTGCAATAGGCGACGATTGTTCCAACGAATGTCTAATGTTCCCTACCCCTTCCTAACACCTATGCTGACTAACCTGTGTAAAAAAATATGTATATACTTATCTATTCTCAGCCCGCTCTGGTCACGTGACCAGCCACCGCTGGCTGGCATCGGGGAGAGGAGAGAGGACTGACAATGGCTGGGAATGCCTGGGATCGGTGACTTCACCCATAGATTTCCATGTCACAGTTGTGACCAGATTGGGCTTAAAATATACCTATATACAACTATATACCTATTTTTTTTTAACGCAGGTTAGCCAGCACAGGTTTTATAACTATTTAAACTTATACTAGAATTCTACTTTAATAATATAGATAAAATACCTTGGCCAATCACCTCTGGTGGTGTCACGTCATCTTCTAAGCTGGCCATAGATTATGTTGACTGACAGGTTCAGATGGCTGGGTCGGGCATAGGATTTTTTGACATTAGCGCATGAACCTTGGCACAATGAGATCTTGCACCGTGTGGCGGCCGCAAGCATTTCCCATATAACCATTTTTTTGGTCTCTGGAGTGTCACTTTAACTACTTTTGATTCAGAAGATTTTACCCCCGTTACATCTCCAGGAGAAGAAGAAGAAGAACAGAAGGCGGCGGCGGCGACAGAAGACCGGGCCACCGCCTGTAAAAGAGCTATTAGAAGGCGTGGTGGCCCGGCAGAAGAACCGAAGAGGGGGACAAGACCCCCGAAGTCAGGAGAAGAGGCCGGCGGGGAGGAAGAAAGCCGGGCTCCTCCGCTAGTAAAAGAGCTACAAGAAGATAGCGGAGGAGTCTGGCGAGAAGACCCCGAAGACGGAAGACCCCCGGAGCTGTGCAATAAATTATTTTATCTTGTGTGTTGTGTTTTTTTTTGTACTTTATTTTACAGGTGAATGGGTAGGGGTACATTGTACCCCATACTCATTCACATAGGGTGGGGGGCCGGTATCTGGGGGCCCCCTTATTAAAGGGGGCTCCCGGATTCCGATAAGCCCCCCCGCAGACCCCGACAACCAACGGCCAGGGTTGTCGGGAAGAGGCCCTTGTCCTCATCAACATGGGGACAAGGTGCTTTGGGGTGGGGGGGCCGCGCGACCCCTCCTTCCCCAAGGCACCCCCCATGTTGAGGGCACGCGGCCTGGTACGGCTCAGGAAGGGGGGACGCTGGCTCGCCCCTCCTTTCCTGGCCGGCCGGGTAGCGTGCTCGGACAAGGGTCTGTTGTGGACTTGGGGGGAACCCCCACGCCGATTTTTTTCGGTGTTGGGGTTCCCCTTTAAGTCCATACCAGGCGGCGGGGCCAGTGACATCTCCTTCGCGGGCCCCGCCTACCTGGAGACGCGCTCGAAATGAGCGGACTTTCCTCCGCGTGTGTGGGCGAGTCCGTTCATTTCAAAAGTAGGGCAGATAGTACGGCGGACTTAGAACGCCGTATTAGTCCGCTGAAAAAGTGCTGTGTGTGGGCAAGTAGCCCGTTCGGAAAGTCCGACGGACAGTCTGGCGGGAAGTCCGCCAGACTAAATACGTCGGACAGACGGCTACGTGTGTACGCGGCCTAAGGGAGGTGATCAGCAACCTATAATGGAACTGCAATAGTACGGCGGACAATCTGACACTGACGCTGGGGGAAGAACTGACTAACTGCCACTGACAACAACAGTGACACTAATACAGTAATCAGTGGCAGTACTGTAGATTGTCACTGTACTAATGACACTGACTGGGAAGGAGGTTAACATCTGGGGGGCGATCAAGGGGTTAAATGTGTGACTAACAATGTGTAATGTGTGCTTATTTTACTAACAGATCTCTTTGTTTCTTATCTCTGCTTTGCTGGGATGAGAATCAGAGAGATTGTTCCCGCTGTACAGATCCCTGTGTTGATTGGATTGTC
Source organism: Lithobates pipiens (assembly GCF_037356315.1). Taxonomy (NCBI): domain Eukaryota; kingdom Metazoa; phylum Chordata; class Amphibia; order Anura; family Ranidae; genus Lithobates; species Lithobates pipiens. Next base: position 32,518,538 of record NW_027507764.1, on the reverse strand, counting down.
ACTCCTGGCTCAGGGCTTTGATTGGACACAGCCAATCAGCAGGTCCTGGTCATGAATCATTGGCCGGGACTTGCTGACAGACTCTATTTGCTGTGTACAATCACAGTAAGGGCCGGGCAGAGGCCAGGCGACCTGGAAGCAGGCAGCAAAGTATCAGTTCACTGATTAACCTGCATGGGCCGCCCGTCTGCAGTACATTGCGTGTGGGCGGTCCAAAAGTGGTTAAAGCTGAATTTCAAAGACACACCGACGCTCTTTATTTACTGAATGATACATCATTAAATATCTTTTATTTAATATATATATATATATATATATATATATAAGAGGGCCAGTATGGTGGCCCGTAATTATGGGAGGAGCCCGGAGGGTATATAATCAGACCACCCACAACGGTCTGTGTCGGTTCCAGTGCAAGGTACTGCACATCAAGGGGCCGGCTTGTCTCAGCTCCCTCACGGTCGGCTATCTGTGTGTCCAATCGTAGGTGCACTTCGGCTTCTTCATTCGTGGTCTTCGTCGGCGGTTCCCGCTCATGGTCGCAGATAAGTAGTATCCGAATCTTTTCATATCATGTGCAAACTTGCGGCTTATCATGCTTACTATCCTGCACCCCTTTCGCAAAACCTACCTCTGAGTTGTTGACACTCATGTCCCGACGTTGTTCGGCACAGCCGAGTCGCTGTCAGTTGTTCTCCAATATCACTCGCCATAGGCTTCACTGGTTATAAAATTCACTGTTCTCATCCTTTTTTGAGATAAACAGGTATTGTTTGTATGGGTTTCTGTGGCTGATTGAGGTGTAATTAAACCCACCTGATGTCTTTCCTGCACTTGACTAGCCTGGGGGGATGGGTGGTTGATAGGTGTTTGGTTTCACAGTAAGGAATGGCATACACTCTACAACCAATTCGTATCAGATACTCCTTACTGCCAATTTTTATCAGATTCATCTCATACATTTTTGAGCTGATCCGTGTCAAATGCATTGCAGAGGCTGACTCTGCCAACTCACTGCATGTCCACGTAGTTGTACCTTCGAGATCGGTCGTATATCTTCATCGATTGCCCCACGCTCGGACCGCTACACACTCGCTGTCGCAGGTAGGACTTTGTTGTTACCGCTCTTCTAAACTCCAATAGTTACCTTATCATGTTCGTTTATCATGTTCGTTTTGCAAAGTCGCACTTACGCCACTTATGTCTGTCATCTTTCATGTATTTCATCCTTTCTACCCAACGCGGGTTTACTCGAGCCGATCACTTCACGGTCGATGCGGTCAAATCCGACATTCAAGCCCCTTACTCACCTCGCATCTACGGCCGATTCGAAATCTAGTCGCAACTTTGCTTCTATGTTTCGGATCCTCGGCAATCACAAGCCCCTTCAACCGTCATCACCATTTAGTTGATTCGAACCCAGCCATATCATTGGCAATACGGTCAGATCTGTCATACGAGCCCCGTAGTCACCTCATATCTACGGCCGATTTGAAATCTAGTCGCAACATCGCTTCTATGTTTCGGATCCTTGGCAGTCACAAGCCCCTTCAACCGCCATCACCATTTAGTCGATTCAAACCCAGCCATATCATCTGCAACACGGGCAGATCTGTCATACGAGCCCTGTAGTCACCTCACATCTACGGCCGTTTCGAATCTAGTCGCAACTTCGCTTCTATGTTTCGGATCATTGACAATCACCAGCCCCTTCAACCACCATCACAATTCAATCAATCCGAACCCAGCCATATCCTCAGCGATACGGTCGGATCCCATATACGAGCCTCTCAGTCGCATCTACGGAGGATTCGAGTCTAGTCGCAGCGTCGGCGCAACGATTCCAGTCCTTGCCAAACGCAACTCTAACAACCAAGCCGAATCCTGTTGCATCACCGACTCAAATGAGTCAAATCTTTCGCAGACTATTCCATAGCTATAGCCCAGTTCAAACTAGTCACATCGACTGTACGAATTCAGCAGTACTTACATTTGACCTTCTCAGTCTATCCATACATGATCGTACACAATTCTCTCCACCAATTTGCTCAGTATTGCGCACGGTCATTCCTACATAATCACATTTCCTCTATAACCTTTCTTTCGCCTTTCAACAAAGCTGCGTTCTTGCAATCGCTGCAAGTCTTTTCTGCATTTGGCTCAAAACTGCCAATCGTAGCAACACTGCTGTTCACCTCATACCTACACACTTATAAATCCGCAAAACATTGCTTTCACCTTTCAAATAAAGCTGCTTCCTTGCAATCGCTGCGAGCATCGATGCAATGGCTCAATACGGCCACTCATCTCTAGTAGCAAAACGGCTGCTCTCCTCATTCCTACACACTTATAATTAAATTTATAGATTCAAATAAAGCTGCTTTCTTGCAAATCGCTGCAAGCATCTCTGCAATAGCTTAATACGGCCACTCATCGTCTCCAGTAGCAACACAGCTGTTCACCTCATTCATTCATTCTTTCATTCATTCTCACCTCATAATTCAATTTATAATTCAAATAAGGCCGCTTCCTTGCAATCGCTGCAAGCATTTCAGCAAAATGGCTCAAACTGCCACTCATCGTCTCCAGTAGCAACATGGCTGCTCATCGTTTTCTCTGTCGCTTTCCCCTTTTAGGCCAGTTAGCACACCAGTTAGTCCACCCTGCACCAGGTTTGGACAGTATCTCCCAAAAAAAAAAAAAAAAAAAAAAAAAAAACATTGTCGAGGGCTTGCATCTTCACCAGGGGGCCAGCTTTGCCCCAAACAGCTCTTTGCAATCCCCATCATCAAAACGAAATTCTCATGTCACCTTACTACAGGCTCCCGGTCAACTCAGTTCTCGACCACCAACCAGTCAACTTCACAACTAGGGCATAAAGTCAGGTGTGTAGTTCAATGGGATTCCCCCTTTCTCTTAAACACTCTTTCACTACATATTTTTACTTCACATACAGAATTTGACCTGCTCCTGAGGCGTTAGCAACTGTCACATACTTCTGTGCACTTCACTCTGTTTTCGAAGCACAAGCCTTCAATACGCAGACAAGGTCGCCTAATCTCCATACTTGCTGGCAGTGCAAGCATTAGTAGACCGAACCCACGTCAATTAACTACAGATCGCAACATTCCTACTTAGTATACCAGACTTCAGCTACCCACCCCAGTCCGCCCTGGGGCGCTCTGGTTCATTAGTCTGTGCCGAGCACAGACTGACACCCGAGCTATCGGTTACCTAGCCAGTCACCTCCTGGCTCACCTCGGTTGTTACGCATTCTTTTGAGTTTTCTAAAGTCACACTCAACAGCGTTCGAGCGCAAACCAACTGTCACTATGGCTGTCGTTCCTTGTCCTTTTCTTCTTGTTTCCTTCCGCCTTTCATCTTATCTACCCAACGCAACTATCCCCTCCTACCTTTGCAACTTACCTCAAACATACCCCCCCTTGCTTTTAGTTGACGCCATGTCGCAGGCAGACAGTGAGGACTTTGCCTCAGCCCTGCCATCACGGGCTCAGCAAGCGGCGGTTTACAGTCTCACAAGAGCTTGGACCAATAAAAAATAAATAAATAAATAAAATAAACTCATAACAGAACGGTGTCGCAGGAGTAAATCCTACCCTGCTGCAGCCAGGAAACCAAGCCTTTAGGCTACTGTTTCCACCGCCAGTGGCAGCCCTTCCAGGCACCACTTCAGTCTATCTTCTTTGCGACTACTCAGCTGCACTCCTGGGTAACCACACTGTCAGCCGCAGTCGCCAAAGTCCAAGCAGAGTGACAGCCCTGGAGGTACGCCCAGCCATGCCCCTACCAGCTCCAGTCACCACCGTCATTCCCGTACCTTCACTTACAGATACACCCAACTTCTGCACCATCGTCTTCCCTGCACACCTTGTCCTAGCAGGGCATCTAGGAGGACATCTTGGATGACAACGACGTTAACTTAGCATCCCTCCTCATAGCAGTACACAACTTGGCCTAGAACAAATCATATTCGCAGGGAGATGTCTCCGTCATCCTGAAGGCCAGGGACCCTTTACTTAATCGCAAGCTCACTGTCACAGAGTTTGTGCGGGCCTTGGGGACAGTCCGAGACATGCTAGGCAGAGCAACCCCAACAGGAGGGTAGAATTGGACCCGTATCTGCACGCAGCAGGTCACAAGTACGTAGGGTGCCCATCCTTTGACTATCACTGCTCATTTTCAGCCAAGGCAGCAGCCAGACTCAAGGGGATCTTTTACCTCCCATCTTTTAGTGTTTCTCTTCCAGACAAAGACCCTGACTAAATCCTTAAATTAAGATGTGCCAGCTATAGCAGATCTGCCCATGAGAGTCGAATTTCTCACAAATTGGAATGGCATGCCAATGTGTATTCCCTCAGCATCTCTCTCTTCATCTCAGGTAGTCATGGTCACCGCAGCCTCCACAGGTCCTCGCCTCAATTTTGGTCAAATTGGGTTTATAGGGCCATGGCCGTCAGAAATCCTCTTGATTCCTGGGTTCAGTTAGTCCTCCTCTTTGTTCGACCTCTACCCCATTGTCGCAGCAGCTCAAGTCTGGTGCAACAACTGGGCAGGACAAACAGTGACGTTCGCCACAGACAACCAAGCTACAGCCAGTATTATAAATAAAGGAGGTCCTAGTAGCTGGCCATCGTGGCCTTCCTGTGCAGGCTGGTGCCACTATCCCCACAGCACCAATCTAACGTCCTATGCGTCCACATCCCAGACAAACGCAATAATCTGGCCGACGCACTACCCGTTAACTTTGCTTCGTTATTTTTTGCAGGAACCTGGAACCGACCCGACCATGTCTCTTATCCCACACTGGTCGTAGCTAACCTCGGATTCAAACAACACTTTCACGACGCTACCTGCCTTATTAATCTTTCACTATCTCACAACACCCTGAAGGCCTACCGGGCAGCCTAGAGGTTCTATGTCAGGTTACTAGCCTCAAACCCCAGAGCAATACCAAGAGTTCTCCATCACATCCTGGTCTTCATATTATGCCACCGCACACAGTTGGCATTGTCACACAATACCTTAGATCCCACTCAGCTGACATCCAGTATTTCATCCCCTTATGAGATCCTAACAAACCGTCTTGTTCGCCGCCCATACGGTCAAGACCATGTTGTGTGGTATTCACAGGCAATGACCCCAAATCAGTATCAAACGGCTACCCGTCACCAGCGCCATATTCCGAGACATGTCTTTCATCCTGTCACATTCCCCTTTTGGCTAAATTCAGCCTGGTCCTTCAAGCAGCCATCTACCTGGCTTTCTACAGCTTTTTACGCCCCAGTGAATACTGTCACCATCCCAGTTGTAAAGTGTTACGTAGACACCACCTCACACGCCATCAGACTTCATCTTGCTCCTCAGCGTGTCCAAAACACAATAGTCCGGTCCAGGGGTTGACCTAAAACCTTTCCAAACTCTCAAAGCCTGGTGCCCCGTGTCCATCCTAGATCAATTTTTGGCCCATATGTTTGATCCCTCGCAGGACAGCCCATTACTACCGTTCTCGATTAGTACCCCAGGCAGCAACCAGTTCATTAGTCACGTCAGGTTCCTTTTGAGCACATTAGGCCAGGACCTTGGTCATTTTCTTGGACATTCTTTTGCATTGGAGCAGCATCAGCAGCCTCACGAAACGGGGTCCCAGTCCACGCGATCAAAGATGGGCAGGCGGGAATCCACCTGCTTTACTCGATACATCTCCAATCCACAAGTGGAAATGTCCTGAGCCTTCAGAAACTTTGCCCCGTAGTGTCTTGCTGTACATAAATTAATAATTACCTCCCTACACCAAATCTTTTGCGGCCTTCTCTTGGCATATCGCCCAGCAGAGCAGGGCTCACCGCCCAGCTCACCAGGGCTTACCTTACAGCAGACCAAGGGCACAGTTCAGGTCTATTTTATGTTGTTAGTCTTGTGACGTGTTTATGTGTTCTTTCATATCTCTTACAGCGGAGGGCTCCAACCATAAATAAGAGGGCCAGTATGGTGGCCCGTAATTATGGGAGGAGCCCGGAGGGTATATAATCAGACCACCCACAACGGTCTGTGTCGGTTCCAGTGCAAGGTACCCACCCACCCATTTCCCTTCTCAGAGTACTTCACTTAAAACACGTTTCTCTACAGAAACATCCATTTACTTTCTTAAGGTATGCGGCCTTCTCTTGGCATATCGCCCAGCAGAGCAGGGCTCACCGCCCAGCTCACCAGGGCTTACCTTACAGCAGACCAAGGGCACAGTTCAGGTCTATTTTATGTTGTTAGTCTTGTGACGTGTTTATGTGTTCTTTCATATCTCTTACAGCGGAGGGCTCCAACCATAATATATATATATATATATATATATATATATATATATATATATATATATATATATATATATATATACATACACAGTGCCTTGCAAAAGTTTTTACCCCCCTTAGCTTTTTATCTATTTTGTTACATTATATGTGATGGATCAGAACACAATAGCCTTTTTTTATTAATGAAAACTAGTTTTATGTATATATTTATATATACATAAAATATTTTTATGTATATATAAAAATAAATTATTTCTGAAAAATAGTTTTATGCATATATTGTTCAAATTTTATTTCACCAACAAAAGTCGGTGAAGTAAAATTAGAAAAATATATACATAAAACTATTTTTCAGAAATAAAAAACTGATATTTGGCATGTGCGTATGTATACACCCCTCTTTGCTATGAAGCCCATAAAAAGCTCTGGTGCAGCCAATTACCTTCAAAAGTCACATAATTAGTGAAATGATGTCCACCTGTGTGCAATCTAATGCCGTGTACACACGACCAGACTTTCCGGCATGATTCCGTCGGACAATCCGATCGCGTGTGAGGTAATCCCATCGTTTTTCGTTTAAAAAAAATCTGACGGACCTAGAAATAGAACATGTTTCAAATCTGTCCGACAGACTCAATTCCTATCGGGAAAAACGTTCGTCTGTGTGCTGGTCCGACGGACCAAATACGATGCAAGGGACACTATTGGCTACTGGCTATTGGACTTCCTTTTCTAGTCCCGTCGTACGTCATCGGGTTCAAACGGGCTTTCAAACGGACTTAGTCCGTTCGTGTGTGGCCAAGTCCATTCGTTTCGGAAAGTCTGCCAAAAGTCCATCGGGAAGACCGTCAGACCTAGTCTGCCGGAAAGTCCGGTCGTGTGTATGCGGCATTAGTGTCACATGATCTGTCATTACATATACAGAGCTTTCTGAAAGGCCCCAGAGGCGGCAACACCTAAGCAAGAGGTACCAATAACCAAACACTGCCATGAAGACCAAGGAACTCTCCAAACAAGTAAGGGACAATGTTGTTGAGAAGTACAAGTCAGGGTTAGGTTATAAAAAAAATTCCAAATCTTTGATGATCCCTAGGAGCACCATCAAATATATCATAACCAAATGGAAAGAACATGGCACAACAGCAAACCTGCCAAGAAACAGACCTGCCTGTTCCTGTGAAGTCACGACCAGCTGCTTCTTGTTTCCTGCCTCCTGGTTCCCAGCATTCTCTGGATCCTTGTAAGATCACACCAGTGCCCCAGGCTGCAAAGGGAAGACATTTATGAGACTCCAGGACTGGCGATTTTCACCACATACTGAACTCATCTAATTTAACCTTGTTTTCGAGCCCTCTGCTGTAAGGGTCCTCCGCCACCACGCCCAGAATATGATATTGTATGTATGGGTCTCACAGGATCTGGCAAGACCAGCCTTTTATCACAGCTGTGCAGTGAGAGCCAGGACAACCTTGTGCCTACCACAGGTTTTAGTATAAAAGCCGTTCCGTTCCATAATGCCATTCTGAATGTAAAAGAACTTGGAGGAGCAGCCAATATCCGGAAGTACTGGAGTCGTTATTATCAGGGATCTCACGGTGTAGTCTTTATTCTCGATAGTGCCTCATCAGAAGAAGACCTAGAAACTGGCAGCAATGAGCTCCATTCCGCACTTCAGCACCCACAACTATGCACTTTACCGTTTTTAACCACTTCAATACCGGGCACTTAAACACCTTCCTGCCCAGACCAATTTTGAGCTTTCAGCGCTGTCACACTTTGAGTGACAATTGCGCGGTCATGCTATACTGTACCCAAATGAAATTTTTTGCATTTTTTTCCCACAAATAGAGCTTTCTTTTGGTGGTATTTGATCACCTTTGCGGTTTTTATTTTTTGCTAAACAAATAAATAAAAAAAGACTGAAAATTTTGAAAAAAAAATGTTTTTTTTGTTTCAGTTTCAAAACTTTGTAAATAAGTACGTTTTCTCCTTCACTGATGGGCACTGATGGGGCTGCACTGACGGGCACTGATAAGGCGGCACTGATGGGCACTGATGAGGTGGCACCAATGAAGTGGCACTGATGGGCACTGATATGTGGCACTGATAGGCGGCACTGATGGGCACTGATAGGTGGCACTGATTGGCGACATGGATGGACACTGATAGGTGGCACAAATTGGCCCTGATAGCTGGCACGGATTGGCATAGATAGGCAGCATGGATGGGCACTGATAGGTGACATTGTATTGTATTGTTTTGTGCTGATGGATGCCAATCAGTGCCAAAAAATAATGCATGCCAATCAGTGATGCCCATTGTGGGCACTGATTGGCATCCATTGTGGGCACTGACTGGCATCCCTGGTGGTCTAGGGTGGCATACCTGGTGGTCTGGTGGCGTCCCTGGTGGTCCAGTTTTGGCATCCTCGGGGGGGGGGGGGGGGGCTGTGCTGATAATCGATCAGCACAGACCCCCCCCTGTCAGAGGAGCAGCCGATCGGCTCTCCTCCACTCACGTCTAACAGACGCGAGTGAGGAAAAGCCGATCACCGGCTCTTCCTATTTACACTGTGATCAGCCATGATTGGACATGGCTGATCACGTGGTAAAAAGTCTCCGTCTGAAACTTTTTACCGAGATCGTAGTTGCGGGGTGTCAGACTGACAGCCCGCAACAACGATCGCCGCGATGCGCGCCCCCGGGGGCGCGCAGCGGCCCAAAATCCTGAGGACTTCCTATGACGTCCAGTCAGGATTTTGAAACCACTTTGCAGCCGTCATTTGCCTATGGGCGGGCGGCAAGTGGTTAATATTGGCTATTTACCAAGACAAACCAGCGGCTCGTTCCATACAAGAGCCATTTTCTGCATATCTACATCTGGATTGATATTATCATGCATACACCTGAAGTTGGTCATAGCCGACGACTGAGGCTTCTGGAGGATCATAATTGGAGACTGCCTTGTCCATGCCTGGGAAGCGTAGCAGTTTGGTTTCTGCATACCACATGTGTGAATCTGCCTGTTTGACCATCTGGGTACTCAGTGGTCCATCCCAGCTTTTAAGAATTTACTAATACTGGTGGAAGGATTGGTTACACACAAGAGAAGAGTTTCCTCACTACGTGATGTTTCTTCCTACATATTCCCTGCTGCTACACAATAATATGTGATAATTTTTTGGACTTGCGCTGTACCATTTTTGTATTTTATTGTACACTCCATAGAGTTGGGCTTTATGGCAGAGTGGCCAGAAGAAAGACATTACTTTCATCAAAAAACAAAATGGCAAGTTTTGAGTTTGCGAAAAGGCATGTGGGAGACTCCCAAAATGTATGGAGGAAGGTGCTCTGGTCTGATGTATGGAGGAATGTGCTCTGCTCTGATGTATGGAGGAAGGTGATCTGGTCTGATGTATGGAGGAATGTGCTCTGGTCTGATGTATGGAGGAAGGTGATCTGGTCTGATGTATGGAAGAAGGTGATCTGGTCTGATGTATGGAGGAAGGTGCTCTGGTCTGATGTATGGAGGAAGGTGCTCTGGTCTGATGTATGGAGGAAGGTGCTCTGCTCTGATGTATGGAGGAAGGTGCTCTGGTCTGATGTATGGAGGAATGTGCTCTGGTCTGATGTATGGAGGAAGGTGATCTGGTCTGATGTATGGAAGAAGGTGATCTGGTCTGATGTATGGAGGAAGGTGCTCTGGTCTGATGTATGGAGGAAGGTGATCTGGTCTGATGTATGGAGGAAGGTGATCTGGTCTGATGTATGGAGGAAGGTGCTCTGGTCTGATGTATGGAGGAAGGTGATCTGGTCTGATGTATGGAGGAAGGTGCTCTGGTCTGATGTATGGAGGAAGGTGCTCTGGTCTGATGTATGGAGGAAGGTGATCTGGTCTGATGTATGGAGGAAGGTGATCTGGTCTGATGTATGGAGGAAGGTGCTCTGGTCTGATGTATGGAGGAAGGTGCTCTGGTCTGATGTATGGAGGAAGGTGATCTGCTCTGATGTATGGAGGAAGGTGCTCTGGTCTGATGTATGGAGGAAGGTGATCTGGTCTGATGTATGGAGGAAGGTGCTCTGGTCTGATGTATGGAGGAAGGTGCTCTGGTCTGATGTATGGAGGAAGGTGATCTGGTCTGATGTATGGAGGAAGGTGATCTGCTCTGATGTATGGAGGAAGGTGATCTGCTCTGATGTATGGAGGAAGGTGATCTGGTCTGATGTATGGAGGAAGGTGCTCTGGTCTGATGTATGGAGGAAGGTGATCTGCTCTGATGTATGGAGGAAGGTGATCTGCTCTGATGTATGGAGGAAGGTGATCTGGTCTGATGTATGGAGGAAGGTGATCTGCTCTGATGTATGGAGGAAGGTGCTCTGGTCTGATGTATGGAGGAAGGTGCTCTGGTCTGATGTATGGAGGAAGGTGCTCTGGTCTGATGTATGGAGGAAGGTGATCTGGTCTGATGTATGGAGGAAAGTGCTCTGGTCTGATGTATGGAGGAAGGTGATCTGGTCTGATGTATGGAGGAAGGTGCTCTGGTCTGATGTATGGAGGAAGGTGATCTGGTCTGATGTATGGAGGAAGGTGATCTGGTCTGATGTATGGAGGAAGGTGATCTGGGCTGATGTATGGAGGAAGGTGCTCTGGTCTGATGAGACTAAAATTGAACTTTTTGGCCAGCAAATAAAACGCTATGTCTGGCGCAAACCCAACACATCACATCACCCAAAGAACACCATCCCCACTGTGAAACATGGTGGTGGCAGCATCATGCTGTGGGGATTTTTTCCAGGGGAAACTGGTCAGAGTTGACGGAAAGATGGATGGGGCTAAATACAGGGATATTCTTGAGCAAAACCTGTACCTCTCTGTGTGTGATTTGAGGCTAGGACGGAGGTTCACCTGAGTGGTTTAAGGGGAAACATGTAAATGTATTGGAATGGCCTAGTCAAAGCCCAGACCTCAATCCAATAGAAAATCTGTGGTCAGACTTAAAGATTGCTGTTCGCGAGCGATAAACCATCCAACTGGAGCAGTTTTGCAAGGAGGAATGGGCAAGATGTGGCAAGCTCATAGAGACTTATCCAAAACTTGGAGCTGTGATATCCGCAAAAGGTGGCTCTACGAAGTATTGACTTTAAACATTGACTTTTTCTGTTATTTTGTCCTATTTGTTGTTTGCTTCACAATAATAAAAAAAAAACATCTTCAAAGTTGTGGGCGTGTTCTGTAAATTAAATGTTGCAAATCCTCAAACAATCCATGTTAATTCCAGGTTGTGAGGCAACAAAACACGAAAACCCAAGGGGGGTGAATACTTTTGCAAGGCACTGTGTGTGTGTATATATATATATATATATATATATATATATATATATATATATCACTGTATGTTGTTTATTTTTAACGTAAGTAATACAACTCTACTTCCTCCTCTCCTCCTTTCTCTGTTGGGGTTCCCTAAGGTTCTGTTCTTGGACCTCTCCTATTTTCAATCTACACCTCCTCCCTGGGTCAGCTGATAGGCATGGCTTCCAATACCACCTCTACGCGGACGATACCCAAATCTATTTCTCTACCCCTCAGCTCACTCCCTCTGTCTCCTCACGTATCACGAATTTACTATCAGAGATATCAGTCTGGATGTCACACCACTTCCTCAAACTCAATCTATCCAAAACCGAACTTATCATTTTTCCTCCACCATATGCCCTTTCCCCCCATCTCTCTGTCAAAATTGATGGCCCAATATAAGCCCATCCCCTCATGCCAAGATTCTATGTGTAGTCCTGGACTCTGAACTATCCTTTAAGCAACACATCCAATCACTGTCCAAATCCTGCCGCCTCAACCTCCGCAACATCTCCAAAATATGCCCCTTCCTAACCAATGAGACAACAAAGCTCTTAATTCACTCGCTGGTCATCTCTCGCCCTGACTACTGCAACGCCCATCTCATTGGCTTACCCCTACATAGTCTATCACCTCTTCAATCCATCATGAATGCTGCCAGACTCACCCACCTTACCAATCGCTCGGTGTCTCCTACCCCTCTCTGTCAATCCCTCCACTGGCTTCCGCTCGGCCAAAGAATTAAATTCAAAATGACGTATAAAGCAATCCACAATTTCGCCCCCCAGCTACATCACTAGCCTAGTCTCTGAATACCAACCTACTAGTTCTCTTCTCAAGACCTCCTGCTCTCTAGCTCCCTCATCACCTCCTCCCATGCTCGCCTCCAGGACTTTTCCAAAGCCTCTCCAATCCTATGGAATGCCCTACCCCAATCTATCCGCTTATCTCCTACTTTATTAGCTTTTAGACGATCCCTGAAAACCCTTCTCTTCAGAGAAGCCTACCCTACCCACACCTAACAACTTTACTTTCATTTTCTCCATCAGCCCCACAGTTATTACCTTTTGTTTCCACTTGACCCTCCCTTCTTGGTATCTTGGTATCAGCCTCTTGTTCTTTTACAGTAGAGCTTTGACTGGGAGATGGAGAAGCAGCAGAGGGAAGTAATCAGTTGTTTTGCAGTGCTAGCAAGGGGCATGCTGTTAGGAGGAGAGAGCAGAGTGACAGGTAGGTGAGCTCATCAGTCTGCTGCTTTTCCTTTCACTGTCCATTCACAGGGTTTGGTGGAGGGCCAAGAAAAGCAAGTGTTACCTGACTGCAGTAACACAGGGCTGTGCTGTGCAGCAGAGCTGTGTCAATCTCAGGACTGGATGGGCAGAAATATAAATCCTTCGGCAGGTAAAACAACCACCATAGGTGTGCACAGCCTATTGCATTAGGGTGTACACCCCAGAGCTCAAACATATTTTCATGTTTGTACATGTGTATATATATAGTATATTGATGGTGTCAGCAGAGCGGTGGATTGTGTCAGTAGGGCAGAGATTGCTGTCAGTAGGGCAGTGGACAGTGTCAGTAGTTTTTATTTTTATAATTTTTTTTATGATTTTTCTTTTAGGAGCTCCATTAGGGAGCTTTGGTGAAATATCAGGGGTCTATTTCAGTACGTTAGTGCACGTTTATAGCAGTATATTTCTGTGCATCGATGCAAGTTTAATGCAGTATATTTCAGTGCATTACTGCACGTTTAACACAGTATATATCTGTGCATTAGTGCACGTTTAAAGCAGTATATTTCAGTGCATTAGTGCAAGTTTAACGCTCCATATTTCAGTGCATTAGTGCACATTTAAAGCAGTATATTTCTGTGTGTTAGTGCACGTTTAAAGCAGTATATTTCAGTGTGTTAGTGCAAGTTTAACTCATTATATTTCAGTGCGTTAGTGCAAGCTTAATGTAGAATATTTCTGTGAGTTAGTGCATGTTTAACACTGTATATTTCAGTGCGTTACTGCACACTTAAAGCAGTACATTTCAGTGCATTAGTACAAGTTTAACGCAGTATATTTCTGTGCATTACTGCCCACTTAAAGCAGTATATTTCAGTGCGTTAGTGCAAGCTTAACATAGTATATTTCCATGTGTTAGTACATGTTTAACGCTGTATATTTCAGTGTGTTACTGCCCACTTAAAGCAGTATATTTCAGTGCGTTACTGCACGCTTAATGTAGTATATTCCTGTGCGTTAGTGCACAATTAATGCAGTATATTTCAGTCCATTAGTGAAGGGTTAACCTAGTATATTTCTGTGCATTAGTGCATGTTTAACAAAGCATATTTCAGTGCATTAGTGCACATTTAAAGCAGTATATTTCAGTGTGTTAGTGCAAGTTTAACTCGATATATTTCAGTGTTTCGGTGCAAGTTTAATGTAGAATATTTCTGTGCGTTAGTGCATGTTTAACACTGTATATTTCAGTGCGTTACTGCACACTTAAAGCAGTACATTTCAGTGCTTTAGTACAAGTTTAGCTCAGTATATTTCTGTGCGTTACTGCATGTTTAAAGCAGTATATTTCAGTGCGTTAGTGCAATATTTAATGCAGTTTATTTCAGTTCGTTAGAGCAAGTTGAACACAGTGTATTTCTGTGCATTACTGCCCAGTGTATTTCAGTGCGTTAGTGAAAGTTTAACGTAGTATATTTCTGTGCATTAGTGCGCGTTTAACGCTGTATATTTCAGTGCCTTACTGCACACTTAAAGCAGTATATTTCAGTTCATTACTGCACGTTTAACGTAGTATATTTCTGTGCATTAGTGCAAGTTTAATGCAGTGTATTTCTGTGCGTTACTGCCCACTTAAAGCAGTATATTTCAGTGCGTTAGTGCAAGTTTAACGTAGTATATTTCCTTGTGTTAGTACATGTTTAACGCTGTATATTTCAGTGCGTTACTGCACACTTAAATCAGTATATTTCAGTGCGTTAGTGCAAGTTTAACGTAGTATATTTCCTTGTGTTAGTACATGTTTAACGCTGTATATTTCAGTGCGTTACTGCACACTTAAAGCAGTATATTTCAGTGCGTTACTGCACTTTTATTGTAGTATATTTCTGTGCGTTAGTGCACATTTAATGCAGTTTATTTCAGTTCGTTAGAACAAGTTGAACACAGTGTATTTCTGTGCGTTACTGCCCAGTGTATTTCAGTGCGTTAGTGAAAGTTTAACGTAGTATATTTCTGTGCGTTAGTGCGCGTTTAACGCTGTATATTTCAGTGCCTTACTGCACACTTAAAGCAGTATATTTCCGTTCATTACTGCACGTTTAACGTAGTATATTTCTGTGCATTAGTGCAAGTTTAACGCAGTGTATTTCTGTGCGTTACTGCCCATTTAAAGCAGTATATTTCAGTACGTTAGTGCAAGTTTAACGTAGTATATTTCCTTGTGTTAGTACATGTTTAACGCTGTATATTTCAGTGCGTTACTGCACACTTAAAGCAGTATATTTCAGTGCGTTACTGCACTTTTAATGTAGTATATTTCTGTGCGTTAGTGCACATTTAATGCAGTTTATTTCAGTTCGTTAGAACAAGTTGAACACAGTGTATTTCTGTGCGTTACTGCCCAGTGTATTTCAGTGCGTTAGTGAAAGTTTAACGTAGTATATTTCTGTGCGTTAGTGCGCGTTTAACGCTGTATATTTCAGTGCCTTACTGCACACTTAAAGCAGTATATTTCAGTTCATTACTGCACGTTTAACGTAGTATATTTCTGTGCATTAGTGCAAGTTTAACGCAGTGTATTTCTGTGCGTTACTGCCCACTTAAAGCAGTATATTTCAGTACGTTAGTGCAAGTTTAACGTAGTATATTTCCTTGTGTTAGTACATGTTTAACGCTGTATATTTCAGTGCGTTACTGCACACTTAAAGCAGTATATTTCAGTGCGTTACTGCACTTTTAATGTAGTATATTTCTGTGCGTTAGTGCACATTTAATGCAGTTTATTTCAGTTCGTTAGAACAAGTTGATCACAGTGTATTTCTGTGCGTTACTGCCCAGTGTATTTCAGTGCGTTAGTGAAAGTTTAACGTAGTATATTTCTGTGCGTTAGTGCGCGTTTAACGCTGTATATTTCAGTGCCTTACTGCACACTTAAAGCAGTATATTTCAGTTCATTACTGCACGTTTAACGTAGTATATTTCTGTGCATTAGTGCAAGTTTAACGCAGTGTATTTCTGTGCGTTACTGCCCACTTAAAGCAGTATATTTCAGTGCGTTAGTGCAAGTTTAACGTAGTATATTTCCTTGTGTTAGTACATGTTTAACGCTGTATATTTCAGTGCGTTACTGCACACTTAAATCAGTATATTTCAGTGCGTTAGTGCAAGTTTAACGTAGTATATTTCCTTGTGTTAGTACATGTTTAACGCTGTATATTTCAGTGCGTTACTGCACACTTAAAGCAGTATATTTCAGTGCGTTACTGCACTTTTAATGTAGTATATTTCTGTGCGTTAGTGCACATTTAATGCAGTTTATTTCAGTTCGTTAGAACAAGTTGATCACAGTGTATTTCTGTGCGTTACTGCCCAGTGTATTTCAGTGCGTTAGTGAAAGTTTAACGTAGTATATTTCTGTGCGTTAGTGCGCGTTTAACGCTGTATATTTCAGTGCCTTACTGCACACTTAAAGCAGTATATTTCAGTTCATTACTGCACGTTTAACGTAGTATATTTCTGTGCATTAGTGCAAGTTTAACGCAGTGTATTTCTGTGCGTTACTGCCCACTTAAAGCAGTATATTTCAGTGCGTTAGTGCAAGTTTAACGTAGTATATTTCCTTGTGTTAGTACATGTTTAACGCTGTATATTTCAGTGCGTTACTGCACACTTAAATCAGTATATTTCAGTGCGTTAGTGCAAGTTTAACGTAGTATATTTCCTTGTGTTAGTACATGTTTAACGCTGTATATTTCAGTGCGTTACTGCACACTTAAAGCAGTATATTTCAGTGCGTTACTGCACTTTTATTGTAGTATATTTCTGTGCGTTAGTGCACATTTAATGCAGTTTATTTCAGTTCGTTAGAACAAGTTGAACACAGTGTATTTCTGTGCGTTACTGCCCAGTGTATTTCAGTGCGTTAGTGAAAGTTTAACGTAGTATATTTCTGTGCGTTAGTGCGCGTTTAACGCTGTATATTTCAGTGCCTTACTGCACACTTAAAGCAGTATATTTCCGTTCATTACTGCACGTTTAACGTAGTATATTTCTGTGCATTAGTGCAAGTTTAACGCAGTGTATTTCTGTGCGTTACTGCCCATTTAAAGCAGTATATTTCAGTACGTTAGTGCAAGTTTAACGTAGTATATTTCCTTGTGTTAGTACATGTTTAACGCTGTATATTTCAGTGCGTTACTGCACACTTAAAGCAGTATATTTCAGTGCGTTACTGCACTTTTAATGTAGTATATTTCTGTGCGTTAGTGCACATTTAATGCAGTTTATTTCAGTTCGTTAGAACAAGTTGAACACAGTGTATTTCTGTGCGTTACTGCCCAGTGTATTTCAGTGCGTTAGTGAAAGTTTAACGTAGTATATTTCTGTGCGTTAGTGCGCGTTTAACGCTGTATATTTCAGTGCCTTACTGCACACTTAAAGCAGTATATTTCAGTTCATTACTGCACGTTTAACGTAGTATATTTCTGTGCATTAGTGCAAGTTTAACGCAGTGTATTTCTGTGCGTTACTGCCCACTTAAAGCAGTATATTTCAGTACGTTAGTGCAAGTTTAACGTAGTATATTTCCTTGTGTTAGTACATGTTTAACGCTGTATATTTCAGTGCGTTACTGCACACTTAAAGCAGTATATTTCAGTGCGTTACTGCACTTTTAATGTAGTATATTTCTGTGCGTTAGTGCACATTTAATGCAGTTTATTTCAGTTCGTTAGAACAAGTTGAACACAGTGTATTTCTGTGCGTTACTGCCCAGTGTATTTCAGTGCGTTAGTGAAAGTTTAACGTAGTATATTTCTGTGCGTTAGTGCGCGTTTAACGCTGTATATTTCAGTTCATTACTGCACGTTTAACGTAGTATATTTCTGTGCATTAGTGCAAGTTTAACGCAGTGTATTTCTGTGCGTTACTGCCTACTTAAAGCAGTATATTTCAGTGCGTTACTGCACTTTTAATGTAGTATATTTCTGTGCGTTAGTGCACATTTAATGCAGTATATTTCAGTGCAATCTGCACCACACAGGGTTATTAGGGTGTGCCCAGGCACACCTGGCACACTCTGAGTGCTCGACTATGACAACCACAGATATATATTTAATCTGAGCATTTTATTTGTCAGCCTAGAGTCCACCTTTAAGATTCTTTTTTATTTTTGGCAGCAGAGTCACATGCATTGTGCCCCCCCCCCCCCCAACCACCGGCTGAATTCTTGCAGAGAGGGGTAGCCCATGTCCCGGAATGCTGAGACTGTGGGAATCACAACCCCGCACTGTTTATTTTGGCTCAGCAGGCACAGTAATAGATCTCGATACCATTAATTAGCCACTTTACGGCCGTGCTTATTCCTGATGTTTAATTTTTACGGTAATTCAAGTTTTTTCTCTCCCTCTCTCTTTTTTTTTTTTTTTTTTTTTTTAGTGCTGGGACATAAAATGAAAATATTGGACAGGCCTTAAAAAAACTAATTACGGGGCGAATCAGCTGCAGTATTTACGTCTTGTAGGTCCAGACTGATTTAACACCCGTATAGACGTTCATTATTTGTAATGCCACACTAATTTCCTCAGGATTTAGTGCGCACGGCCCCGCGTTCGCCTCCGCCAGATCCCGGCTCCGAACGAAGTGTTGTGAAAGCGAAGTGAATTATGAACGCGCCACGGAGCGCAGTAAGGAATACGAGGCTGCGCCGAGATTACCCCGGTGTAAAACACAGCCGAACGGATATTAATAATATTTAATGTTGGGAAGGTGACAACTGATGTGTTGCTCTTAGCTCGTTCTCCGCAGTTCACCAATTCATCCTCCGGGGAATTCCATCAGCTGTTGGGAAACGAACGTACGCTGTAATACCGGGGGGGACAGCAACAATAATACATTAAAATGTAGATAAATACAGTTCCTTGAAAAAGTATTCATACCCCTTGAAATGTTCCACATTTTTTCATGTTACATCCAAAAACGTAAATGTATTTTATTGGGATTTTATGTGATAGACCAACACAAAGTGGCACATAATTTTGAAGTGGAAGGAAAATGATAAATGGCTTTCAATTTTTTTTTTTTATACAAATAAATATGTCAAAAGTGTGTGGGGGGGGGCATTTGTATTCAGCCCCCTTTACTTTGATACCTCTAACTAAAATCTAGTGGAACCAATTGCATTCAGAAGTCACCTGATTAGTAAATAGAGTCCACCTGTTTGTAATGCAATCTCAGTATAAACATAGCTGTTCTGTGAAGCCCTCAGGGGTTTGTTAGAGAATTTTAGTGCACAAACAGCATCATGACGGCCAAGGAACACAACAGACAGGTCAGGGATACATCTAGTGGAATTGATTGCCTTCAGAAGTCACCTTGTTAGTAAATAGAGTCTACCTGTGTGTAGTTAGATCTCAGTATAAACACAGCTGTTCTGTGAAGCCCTCTAAAGGTTTGTTAGAGAACCTTAGCAAACAAAGACCATCATGAAGTCCAAGGAACACACCAGACAAGTCAGGGTTAGGTTATAAAAAAATGTGAATGAGAGGGATGGGGAAAAGAGAGAGAGGGTGAGATAGGGGGTTGTGTGAGAGAGGGGGTGAGATAGGGGGTTGTGGGAGAGAGGGGGTGAGAGAGAGAGAAAGGGGGGTGAAGGGGGTGGGAGAGTGACAACTGGGTGAAAGGGGGGGTGAGAGAGAGGGGGTGAGAGAGAGGGGGTGAGGGAGTGAAAGAGAGAGAGAGGGGTGAGAGAGGGTGAGTCTGTAGGGGGCACAGCATTGTACATTACATGGATTGCACAACAGAGTATGTTACATGGGCATAGTTGCCAACATTAGTAAAAAAAAATTAGGGACACTTTTTTGGCTATAGGCAGTCACATTATAATTAGGGGACAGGGCATGTGTTTGTAGGTGTGGCATAGAAAAAATAAAAATGCGTCGCGCTGCGCCAAAAATGGGCATGGTTTATGTGAAATAGTGGGCGTGGCTTACATGGGCATAGCTCAAAGGCGGTGTGGTTAGAGTCTGAGATGAATGAGGGATGGAGAGGGAAAGGGGAAAGGGGGAAATGGGGGGAGAGGGAGAGGAATGGAGGGACAGCAGCCCCAGATCCTATACCACAATATAAATATGTGTATTTCAGAGTTTAACAATCAGCAGATAAAGATACTCCAAACACCTGGTGTTAGCTCTTCCATCATCCCGGCACCATGGTTGTTATGGTGTCAGGATGATTGAAGTGCATTATTTCTATTATTATGTTGTAATTTAAAGTGAAATCATTCAACTCACCATAATGTTGAATCAGTGGTACCCCTGAGTGTGCCACCTGCCACGTCGCCTGCCACCAGCAGAGTCCATCCTTGCATCAGGTGTCCCCAGCAGAGTCCGTCCTTGCATCAGGTGTCCCCAGCAGGGTCCGTCCTTGCATCAGGTGTCCCCAGCAGATTCCGTCCTTGCATCAGGTGCCCCCAGCAGAGTCCGTCCTTGCATCAGGTGCCCCCAGCAGAGTCCATGCTTGCATCAGGTGCCCCTAGCAGATTTTGTCCTTGCATCAGGTGCCCCCCAGCAGAGTCCGTCCTTGCATCAGGTGCCCCCCAGCAGAGTCTGTCCTTGCATCAGGTGCCCCGGCAGAGTCCGCCCTTGCATCAGGTGCCCCCAGCAGAGTCCGCCCTTGCATCAGGTGCCCCAGCAGAGTCCCTCCTTGCATCAGGTGGCCCGAACAGAGTCCCTCCTTACATCAGTTGCCCCAGCAGAGTCAGTCCTTACACCAGTGTCCCCAGCCTCATTCCTTACATCAGTGTCCCAGGCAGAGCCATAGTTACCCCCCTGTACATAGTTACCCCCCTCCCCTGTGCATAGTTACTCCTCTCTCCCTAATTACCCCCTGTACATAGTTACCACCTTGTACATAGTTACCCCTCCTGTACATAGTAACCCCTCTGTGCATAGTTACCCCCCTGTACATAGTTACCCCCTATACATAGTTACCCCCTGTACATAGTTACCCCCCTGTACATAGTTACCCCCCTGTATATAGTAACCCCCCTTGTACATAGTAACCCCCCTGTACATAGTAACCCCCCCTGTACATAGTTACTACCCTCCCCCCTGTACATTACAGTTACATCGCTGCTGGCCTGTGCTTTACACTGAGAGGGACAAGAGCAGAGCAAACTCCACGAGTGGCGCCGTGTGTTCAGTGGAGAGAGGAGGGGCCTATTTGTGCAGCTAACCCTGGCTTCAGAATTGTGAAGAGTGAAGCCAATTGATTGGCTGCACGGATCGAGCCCCTCCCCTCTCCACTGAACACAAGGAGAACGATCTAGCGCCAGCGGGCATTTTGTTGTAGCCAGCTGCTGAAGATCCAAACATTCCCGATTTACCTGGACAAAAAAGGCAAAATCCCGAATTGGGACAGCCACCGATCGGGACGAGGGTCCCAAAATTGGGATTGTCCCGGGAAAATCGGGGGTTGTCCCGGGAAAATCTGTACTATTGGCAACTATGCATGGGGGTGTATAGCACAGTACATTACATGGTGAGCACAGCACATTACTTGACATGGTGGGCACTGCACAGCACATTCAATGGTGAGGATGGCACAGTACATTACATGGTTGGCACAGAACATTACATGGTTGATGCATGGATACAGCACATTATATTGTGGGCACAACACAGCAGATTACATGGTGGATGCATGTATACAGCACATTACATGGTGGGCAAACCACAGCACAGCACATTACATGGTGGACACTGCACAGCACATTACATGGAGAGCATGGCAATGTACATTACATGGTGGGCACAGCACATTACATGGTGGATGCATGGATACAGCACATTACATGGGGGGAACTACACAGCACATTCAATGGTGAGCATGGCACAGCACATTACACAGTTGTCACCGCACAATACAGCACATTACATGGTGGGCACAGCACATAATATGGTGGGCACAGCACATGACATGGTTGGTACTTCACAACACAGCACATGCAAACGGTGGACACAGCCCCTTTTATGGTGGGCACAGCACATGACATGGCAGGCACAGCTGAGCACGTTACATGGTGGGCACTGCACATTACAAGTGGATACTGCACAGCACAGCACATTATATGGTGGGCACTGCATATTATATAGTGGGTACTATACATGACATTGTGGGT
Source organism: Lithobates pipiens (assembly GCF_037356315.1). Classification (NCBI taxonomy): domain Eukaryota; kingdom Metazoa; phylum Chordata; class Amphibia; order Anura; family Ranidae; genus Lithobates; species Lithobates pipiens. Next base: position 32,496,447 of record NW_027507764.1, on the reverse strand, counting down.
ACTGCACAGCATATGACAAGATGGGCACTGCACGACACCCCATGACATAGTGGGCACTGTATGGCACAGCACATGACTTGGTGGGCACTGCATGGCACAGCACAGCACAGCACATTACATGGTGGGCACAGCACATTAAATGGGGAACACAGCACATGACACAGTGACCACTGCACAGCACATTCCATTTTGGATACTGCACTACGCATGACATGGCGGGCAATGCACAGCACATTACATGGTAGGCACTGCACAGCAATTTTCATGGTGGGCACTGCACAGGGCATGGTGGGCACTGCATGGGACAGCACAGTACATGGTGGGTATAGCACATTACATGGTGGGCACTGCATTGCACAGCACATGCCGTGGTGTACACAGGACATTTCATGGTTGACACTGCATGGCACAGCACATAACATGGTGGGCACTGCATGACATAGCACATTACACAGTGGGCAATGCGCATGACATGGTGGGCACTGCACCGCACATTACATGATAGGAACTGCACATGACATGGTGGGCACTGCAAGGCACAGCATATGACATGGTGGACAGTGCACATGACATGATGGACACTGCAAATGACATGGTGGGTGCTGCACATGACATGGTGGACACTACATGGCACAGCACATGACATGGTAAACACTACATGGCACAGCACATGACATGGTGGGTGCTGCACATGACATGGGGGGCACTGCATGGCACAGCACATGATATGGTGGGTACTGGGCTCAAAAGCGCACATTACATGAGGGGGGGAGCAACAGTCTGTCCCCTAGCACAATCAATAACCCCCCCCCCCCCCCAAGGCAGTCTGTGCACAAATCTTGGCTGCAGCGGCTGACACTTGTCTCCTCCATGTGTGCAGACCGGGCTCCTCTTCTATTAGGACGGCACACATAGATATTGATAAGCCACTGGCATGGGCCTATATTGAGGGCGGGGGGCCTGGAGCTGCAGCTCCAATAGCCTCTATGTTAATCCGGCCCTGATGTGGGGGACACAGCAAACATGTGGAAGAAGGCAGACATCCCAACCTGCAAAATCTAATTTCAGGGAGGTCACCACCCCCCCCCCCCCCAATTCATAATAAAAAACTATAATAATATGATACTTTAAAGATAATTAATAATAAAATGCCATAATAAAATAATACTTTAAAAGATAATGTTGTATCACACTCACCAACAATGCACCCTCACTGTGCCCATTTGCAGCCTCATCGGTGCTCATCAATGCAACCTCACTGTGCCCATCTGCAGCCTCACTGTACCAACAATGCAACCACACTGTGCTCATCTGCAGCCTCACTGTGCCAACAATGCAACCACACTGTGCCCATGTGCAGCCTCACTGTACCAACAATGCAACCACACTGTACCCATCTGCAGCCTCACTGTACCAACAATGCAACCTCACTGTGCCCATGTGCAGCCTCACTGTACCAACAATGCAACCACACTGTGCTCATCTGCAGCCTCACTGTGCCAACAATGCAACCACACTGTGCCCATCTGCAGCCTCACTGTGCCCATCTGCAGCCTCACTGTGCCAACAATGCAGACTCACTGTGCCCATCTGTATCCTCATCAGTGCCCATCTGCAGCCTCACTAGTACCTTGATTACACGCAATGGGTGTCTCCTGCTGTGTCATGCAGCTGCAGTCTTAACTGTTTGGCGGCCGTCCACTCTAACAAAGCCCCGCCTCCTCGTCCATGATAGACGGTCAACTGAACACTGATGCAATGCTGTGAAATTAAAGCAGAGGGCCACCCTGAAAAAAAAAAAAGTACATAAGTAACATTCTTAAAAAAATATTTAAAAAAAAATGTGAAAAAAAAAATTTTACTCACCAGAAACCCCTCTTGCTAGGCAATCTTCCTAATCTGCCTCTTCCACAGTGCTGTTTCTTCAGTTCCTCCTCCTCAGCGAGCTGCCCCGTTGTCTTCTGGGACATGTGTGTGTCCCAGGAAACAATGGGGCCATTCACATAGCACTGCGCGGCTCGTGCATGCGCAGTAGGAATCGAGCAGTGAAGCCGCTAGGCTCCACTGCCTGTTTCCCTTAGATAGGATGGCGGCGTGGCCTCGGGGCGGTCAACATCGTGGGCTCATTGGAAAGGTAAGTGTCCTTATTAAAAGTCAGCAGCTACAATGTTTGTAGCTGCTGACTTAAAAAAAAAGAAAAAAGGCCAGAACACCCCTTTAAATCAGTGTTCTGTCTATCATGGGTGAGGAGGCGGGGCTTTGTTACAGTGAACGGCCGCTGTTTGTTATTACTCCAGGCTGAGTGGCTGTGCAGGCTCAGTCGGGAGATCGTGCCGCACTCTTGGGTGTCTGTGAGCCACCGTCATATGCGGGAGCATCCCGCGAGTCGCGGGAGACTTGAGATGTCTGAGAAGGTGCTCTGGTCAGATGAGACCAAAATGGAACTTTTGGCCCAAAAGCAAAACGCTATGTGTGGCGGAAAACTAACACTGCACATCACCCTGAACACACCATCCCCACTGTGAAAAATGGTGGTGGCAGCATCATGTTGTGGGGATGCTTTTCTTCAGCAGGGACAGGGAAGCTGGTCAGAGTTGATGGGAAGATGGATGGCGCCAAATACAGGACAATCTTAGAAGAAAACCTGTTAGCCTCCAAACTGCGGCCCGCTTTGCTTGCCTTTATGTGGCCCTTGGGGTGCTATTTTATTCAATGACAACAATGAAGGGCACAATTCCTACCAGTGACATCAATGATGGAGCACAGTTCCTCCCAAGGACACCAACAATGGGGCCCAATAACACCAATGATGGGGCACAATTCTCCCAATGACAATAACAATGGGACCAAATGATGGGGCACAATTCCTCCCAAAAATTCCAATGATGGGGGATTGTTTATTCCCACTGATGCTGAGGCATTTTGTACTCCCAATGGCCACAGTCCCGCCCCCCTGAAGCCTGGAGGACAGAAAGTTGGCCCTTTTTTATAAAGTTGGGAGACCCCTGGTTTAGATCAAAGCATATCATGTGTTAGAATGGCCCAGTCACAGTCCAGACCTAAATCCAATTGAGAATCTGTGGCAAGACTTGGAAATTGCTATTCACATTGCTCTCCATCCAATCTGACAGAGCTTGAGATATTCTGCAAAGAAGAATGGGCAGAAATGTCCCTCTCTAGATGTGTAAAGCTGGTAGAGACATCCCCAAAAACACTTGCAGAGAAAGGCAGTTCTACAAAGTATTGACTCCGGGGGGCGCCACACAAATGCACCCCCAACACTTTTCTCATATCTATTTGTAAACAATGTTGAAAACCATTTATCATTTTCCTTCCACTTCACAATTGTGTGCCACTTTGTGTTGATCTATCACATAAAAATCCAATAAAATACATTTACGTTTTTGGTTGTAACGTGACAAAATGTGGGAAATTTCAAGGGGTATGAATACTTTTTTAAGGCACTGTGTGTAAATTAAGGGATCCAAAAACAGGCACATTTCTGTATTTTTCTTTATTCATTAGAGATACAAAGTAACAGCTGCAGTTCCAAGCATAGCATGCTAGCTTGATAAATGTTGCAATCATGGAAACGGTTACTTTGTATCTCTGATGAGTAAAATAAAATACAGTCATATGCACCCAAGCCAATTCTGACATTTCTCTCCTACATGCAACAATCATTTTTTATTTATTTTTTTGCTAGAAAATTACTCAGAACCCCCAAACAGCCGCTATGATGCCTTTTTCCCTGTAGGGAATCGCCGGCTGAAAAAAAAAAACATATCTGGATAAGTTAACCTTTTAAAAAAATCATTAAAAAAAATAAAAATTATATATATATATATATATATATATATATATATATATATATATATATATCTGCACCCTCTCTGACCGCCTCCTGTATCATGTTTGCACCCTCTCTGACTGTCTCCTGTATCATGTCTGCACACTCTCTGACCATCTCTTGTATCACGCCTGCAGTCTCTGACATATCTTGTATCACGGCTGCAGTCTCTGACATATCTTGTATCACGGCTGCAGTCTCTGACCATCTCCTGTATCATGTCCTCAGTCTCTGACATCTCTTGTATCATGTCCTCAGTCTCTGACCATCTCCTGTATCACGTTTACAGTCTCTGACATATCTTGTATCATGTCCTCAGTCTCTGACCATCTCCTGTATCACGTCTGCAGTCTCTGACCATCTCTTGTATCATGTCCTCCTCAGTCTCTGACCATCTCTTGTATCGTGTCCTCAGTCTCTGGCCATCTCTTGTATCATGTCCTTAGTCTCTGGCCATCTCTTGTATCATGTCCTCCTCAGTCTCTGACCATCTCTTGTATCATGTCCTCAGTCTCTGGCCATCTCTTGTATCATGTCCTCCTCAGTCTCTGACCATCTCTTGTATCATGTCCTCAGTCTCTGGCCATCTCTTGTATCATGTTCTCAGTCTCTGGCCATCTCTTGTATCATGTCCTCCTCAGTCTCTGACCATCTCTTGTATCATGTCCTCAGTCTCTGGCCATCTCTTGTATCATGTCCTCAGTCTCTGACCATTTCCTCTATCACGTCTACAGTCTCTGACATATCTTGTATCATGTCTGCAGTCTCTGGCCATCTCTTAAATTAGTTTGATGTCATCTGCCTGGGGGGATGGTGTTTGGAGTATCTTTATCTGTTGATTGTTAAACTTTCTGGAATACACATATTGCTATTGTGGTGTAGGATCTGGGCCTGCTGCCCCTCCATCCTTATTTCTTTCCTTTTTTCTTTCTCCTGCCCTCCCTATCTCTCTCTCCCTTTCTTTCTCCCTCCATCCCTCTTTCATCTCAGACTCTAACCACATCCCCTTTAAGCCACGTTCAATATTTAGCTTCAACAGCACCACATTTTTCCACCCCCCCCCTCACTACACCACGCCTACAAATGAATGCCCTACCCCTAATTATAACAAGACTCCGCCTATAGACAAAAGGTGTCCCTATACATTTTTTGATAATGTTGGCAACCACACTGTTGAGGGCATTTATTAAGGCTGGAGCCAACAGAATCTGGAGCAGCTGTGCATGCCAACCAATCAGCTTCTAGCTTTCATTTTCAAAGCAACCTGAACAAGTTTAAGTTAGAAGCTGATTGGTTACTATGGTCTGCTTCAGTTTTAGTAAATCCTCCCCTGTAAACTTTTTACGATGTGCATTATAAGTTGCATTAAGTCAGAGCCCTCCTCATTTCCTGGCTGGAGGACATCCAGCACCATAAAGCTCTTTGCTCTCCATGCTGACTGTCTCTAGGTCTAGGCTGGCTGCCTCTTCCACTCATTGGATTTCAGTTCTTTCCATTATGGAGACTCGACATCCCATGTGGGCCTTATTTAAGGTGGTCTGTATGCAAATACAGCCTGCCTAAAATTGCCCACTTCTCCAGACAGAAATCCACCCATCAAGGCATTTTATTATTTACATACATTTTCTCATGAGCCAGACCACTGCTTACATCAGGGCTGAGGGCTCTTGGGAGGAGTATTGAGTAGCCCATGTCATCCCAACCCTTGAGGGTCCAGGCTGTGAGTCTGACCTGGTGCAGAAGGAGTCTAATATGTTGGCTTATATCAAAGATTAAAGCGGAGTTCCACTCAAAAGTGGAACTTCCACTTATCTGTCTCCCCCCCCCCCTGTGCCACATTTGGCACCTTTTGGGGGGGAGGGGGAAAGGGGGACCTGTTTTTGACAGGTCTCCCTTCCTCACTTTCGGAGATGGTGCCGTCCCTCGGGAAGTTCAGCCCCCTCCTCCTTTCTCCGTCTCCGGGCCAATTAGAAAGCGCAGTCCGCATTATGCTTTGCGCAAGCGCAGTAGGGAGCCAGCTGTGAAGCCAAAAGGCTTCACTGCTGGGTTCCCTTGCCAGGAACAGGCGGTGGCAGCACCCGCGAGCCAATCCGAAAATCGGCTGGGGTGCCAACATCAGGGGAACCACGAACGGGTAATATTAAAAGTCAGTAACTACAGTATTTGGGGAGGCGGGTGGACACACCACTTTAAGTAGCATGCCACAGTTCCTATCTCCCTTTTTTGCAATAAAGAAGAGTTATATCCTTGTTCATATTTTTTTGTTCCTTGCTGAAGGGCCGGTGTTTATCTATTTTGTGCACTAGGCAAGACTAACACTATGGGTGGAGTGGGGGGGGGTGCCATTAGACTTGCCTAGGGCTGCGCAGGTGACAGAATCACAGAGCGGACTCACTGGACTGTAGCTACGTCTCTGCCTCCCCAGTTGTGCCCACCACCTCCTCCATCGACCTCATACCCGGCGCCACCTCCGCCTCCATGGTAAAGTCCACTGCCTCCTCCGCTGACCTCATACCCAGTGCCTCCTCCACCTCCCCAGCTGTGCCAGCCTCCTCCGCCAACCTCATGCCTGCCTCATCCGCCTCCCTTCCCCAGCCTCGTGTTCCCCCTGTTCCCCCGACCAGGCTAACTGGGAAGTAAGTGGGCCGTGGCTGCGCCCCCTAGGCCTAGTGGGAGTACTGGCCCTGCTTCACTTCCTGCCCCAGTGATAATGATGGCTGCTTGGTAAGGATAAGGTTCGAGATTGGAGCCACCTTGGGATGAACAAGAATCTGCTGGTTTTGCCATCAGGTGACCTATTGAAGGAAGTTAGGACAAATGTCCCCAATTCAGCCACAGGCATCAGTATGAGCTACCAGAGGCTCCAATTCTACCCAAACATAAAACAAAGTTCCCCTTTAAATATGTATATTGACCCTCTATACTTTAAGCACTGGCCTTTTTTTTTTTTGCCATCGGGGGAACAAAGCCATCCCTAGGACAGGAAGTTGGGACAAATCTCCCCAACTGGGCCACAGGCATCAGTACAAGCTATCAGAGGCTCCAACTCTATCCAAACCTAAAAAATGAACTGCTCCCTTAATGGGTGTATAGACCCTGCGTACTTTGAGCATTGGCAATGGTTTTGCCAAATAAAGTCGCTCCTGGGACAGGAAGTCAGGTCAAATCTCCCCAACTGGGCCACAGGCATCAGTACGAGGCCCCGACTCTATTTAAACCTAAAAAATAAAGTTCCCATTCAAATGGGTATATAAACTCTGTGTACTTTGAGCATTGACCATGGTTTTGCCATTGGGCAACAAAGTCATCCCTAAAACAGGAAATTAGGACAAATCCCCCTGACTGGGTCATAGGCAGTATTATGAGCTATCCGAGGTCCCAACTCCAGCCAAATAAAATAAAATAAAGTTCCCCTTTAAATGGATATATAGACCTTCTGTACTCTGAGCACAGGCCATAGTTTTGCCATAGGGCAACAAAATCATCCCTGGGACAGGAAGTTAGAACTTATCTCTCTAACTAGGCCACAGGCATCAATACTTCAAAGACTTTGCGCATAGGCCATGAATTTGCAGTCGAGCAACAAAGTCGTCCATGGGAGAGAAAGTTTGAACAAATTTCTGAGAGTGGGCCGCAGGCATCAATATGAGTTCTCGGAGGCTCTAACTCTACCCAAACCTAAAGAATAACAATCCCCTTTAAATGGGTATATAAACCTTGTGTACTTCGAACATTGGCCATGGTTTTGCCCTTGGTCAACAAAGTTGTCCCTGGGACAGGAAGTTAGGACAAATCTCTCCAAATCTCCCAATCTACCCAATCTCTCTAGAGCTCTCAGAGGTTCTAACTCTACCCAAACCTAAAAAAATAAAATTCCCTCATAAATCGGTATATAAACCCTGTGTACTTTGAGCATTGGCCATGGTTTTGCCCTTGGGAAACAAAGTCATGCCTGGAGCAGGAAGTTAGGACAAATTTCCCCACCTGGGCCACAAGCATCTTTATAAGCTATCAGAGGCTATTTAAACCTAAAAAATAAAGTTCCCCTTCAAATGGGTATATAGACTCTCTGTACTTTGAGCATTGACCATGGTTTTGTCATTGGGCATCAAAGTCGTCCCTGAGACAGGAAGTCAGGACAAATCTCATCAACTGGGCCACAAGCATCAGTACGATGATCAGAGGCTCCGACTCTATTCAAACCTAAAAAATAAGTTCCCCTTTACATGGGTATATAGACTCTCTGTACTTTGAGCATTGACCATGGTTTTGCCATTGGGCAACAAAGTCGTCCCTGTGGCAGGAAGTTAGAACAAATCTCCCCAGGTATCAATATGAACTATCATTGATTTCAACTCTACCCAAACCTAAAAAAACAACGTTCCCCTTTAAATGGGTATATAGACCCTGTGTACTTTGAGCATTGGCCATGGTTTTGCCATCGGGCAACAAAGTCGTCCTTGGGGCAGGAAGTTAGAACAAATCTCCCCAGGTATCCATATGAACTATCATTGGTTTCAACTCTACCCAAACCTAAAAAAATAATGCTCCGCTTTAAATGGGTATATAGACCCTGTGTACTTTGAGCATTGGCCATGGTTTTGCCATCGGGCAACAAAGTTGTCCCTGAGACAGGAAGTCAGTACAAATCTCCCCAACTGGGCCACAAGCATCAGTACGAGCTATCAGAGGCTCCAACTCTATTCAAACCTAAAAAATAAAATTCCCATTTACATGGGTATATAGACTCTCTGTACTTTGAGCATTGACCATGGTTTTGTCATTGGGCATCAAAGTCGTCTCTGGGACAGGAAGTCAGGGCAAATCTCCCCAACTTGGCCACAAGCATCAGTGCGAGCTATCAGAGGCTCCAACTCTATTCAAACCTAAAAAATAAGTTCCCCTTTACATGGGTATATAGACTCTCTGTACTTTGAGCATTGACCATGGTTTTGCCATTGGTCAACAAAGTCGTCCCTGGGGCAAGAAGTTAGAACAAATCTCCCCAGGTATCAATATGAACTATCATTGGTTTCAACTCTACCCAAACCTAAAAAAACAACGTTCCCCTTTAAATGGGTATATAGACCCTGTGTACTTTGAGCATTGGCCATGGTTTTGCCATCGGGCAACAAAGTTATCCCTGAGACAGGAAGTCAGGACAAATCTCCCTGACTGGGTCACAGGCGTCAGTTTGAGCTATCAGAGGCTCCAACTCCATCCAACCCCTTTAAATGGGTATATAGACCCTTTGTACTTTGGGCCAGATGATCCCCCCCCACTTTCCACCCCGCCCCCCCCCCCCCCCCCCCCCAGACACCAGCATGAAAAATATTTTTACCAGCGGAGTTGTGTTCCTGTACGGCGTGTTTTCACACACTTGTCAATATGCTGGTTGTCGAGGTACGTTTCCTCCCCTTTGGCCAAAAGGCTGGATGAAAAATGCCACAAGTAATTCAGTTTTTACATAGCTCATAAAACAAGCGAGGAGGAGTCAATTTAACTGTCACCAGCTTCGTAGCGACACCTTCTTTAATGACGGCAGTACCGTTCCACCATCCGCGGGATGACATGCCGGATAAAATGTCCCTCCAGAGCCGTCTACACAGCTTTCTGTCCCCACCAGAGACTGCGGCCTTAAAGGAACACCAAACGTTATTAAGAGTTTTTAAATACGCTCAGTATGAAAATATTTTAGGAATTCATGCTAATCAAAAATATTTAAAATTAAGGGAAAAAAATTAAAGGTTAAATATATATTTCTTTATTATGTTCAGAACGAAAAAAAAGACAATTTTTAATATTATTATTTTTCTTTATTTAGGAATATTAGGAATATTGTATATACTGTATATATTTCATAGTCCATCCAGTGGGCGGAGGTCATGGCTCATTTTCTAACATTTACCTATCTATTCTTAGCTGCTCTGTTGAGAAGGTCTATTGTGTCTGCTCCTTTTATATTTGTATTTTATTTTGTAAATAAGTTCTTTATTTAAATGCATTCTAATACCTACATAAAGGAAATGTTATCAATCAGACTGGTAGTCTCTGAAGTGTAGATGTCAAGGTCAGGGGCCAAGCTTGGAGACCAGTGGCTTCAGCAGTAGAGAGGTACTGTCAGGGCTGGGCTCAGCCCTTCCTTCTCTGAGCTGGCCGCTCAGCTGCTAATTGCTTGCTCCTATCTCTCTACAGTTACTCAGCTGTTGATGATATCCTGCTCATCAGTCCTGCCTACTTAAAGTGGTTGTAAACCCCTTACAACCACTTTAACTCACAGGTAAGCCTAGATTAAGGCTTACCTGTAGGTGCAAAAAATATCTCCCAAACCTAAAAGGTTTAGGCGATATTTGCAAGAATAGTGGCACAGATGTCTACAGTGCATGTGCCGTAGACATCGGGCGCAGGCGTACTGAGCGTGCCGTTTCTAATGGCGATCATACCGTTAGTGGCGGCACCAGCGTGACCTCATCATGGCTCTGGCCAGTCACAGCGCCGGAGTCACGATACCCGGAAGTCACTCCGGGTATCATGGCGGCAACAGAGGTGGTGACCGAGGACCCCTGTGGGGGCTTCGATCTCAGGTAAGTAATTCATAATGAGCTAGTATGCTATGCCAAACTAGCTCATTATGCCTTTGCCTTGCAGGGTGTCTTTTTTTTTCTTAAGAGGCTTTACTTCCTCTTTAAGTCTCCCAGTCCAGAGGATCTCTGCCTTTGCCTTGGTCAACATCACAGAAACTTTCTCCTGCGATCCTGTACAAGACATGTTCAAGACTTGCTTTGCTGACATTCCTTCTGGCTCCAGATCCTGCTTGCTGTTCCACTACTTTGATCCCTGACATCTGGCTTGGCTGACTATCCATTCCAGTTACTGAAATTTGGCTATGTTTTGACTATGTTTGTTCTTTTTACTTTTATTATTAAACAAGTGTGATTTAACTATACTTTTGTCCTGGCCTGATTTCATTGTTTCTGACAGGTACCCACTGGGCAGCTGGATAGATATACAAGCAGGTCACCCTGGCGAATGACGCAGGCACACCCGAAGCGCGGAGTCTAAGCACTAACCAGTATTCCTCAAAGCTCCTGATGGTGGCGATGGTTTTTGCTGCATGTTAGTACCAGGTTATGGTCCTCAGGATCACCCCACCAGGAGGTGAGCAAGCCGGGGTGCAGTAGCGGATATCGCAGAAGTGTAGTCAGTAAACAAGCCCAGGGCCGTCTTTAACCACTTGGGATCCGCGCTATTGCAAAATGACGGCAATAGCGCGGACCCACATTTTCGGGACTACGTCTAGTGACGTAGTCCCGGTTACGAGCGGCCTGCGCGCCCCCTGAGGGGCGCGCGCGGCGCGCTCTGTGATCGGCGAGTCCGTGAGACTCGCCTGATCACCGATCCGTGTAAGGGGTCGATCCCGACCCCTTATCACGTGATCAGCTGTCAGCCAATGACAGCTGATCATGTGATAAAACGGAGCCGGTAATCGGCTAGTATTCCTCCTCGCGCTGACAGCGCGAGGAGAAAAAAAAAAAGCCGATCGCCGGCGGCCGTGTTCGGGACATCAGTCCCGATCACGGCCAGCAATTTAAAAGGACACCTGCCCCCTGCCAGTGCCCACCTGCCACCCGCAGTGCCATCCTGAATAAAGTAAGTGCCCCCCTGTCAGTGCCACCCAGCAGTGCCCATAGTGCCCACAGTGCCACCCAGCAGTGCCCACAGTGCCACCCAGCAGTGCCCACAGTGCCACCCACAGTGCCACCCAGCAGTGCCACCCACAGTGCCACCCAAAATCTGCCTCAGGTGCTGCACCCCAGTGCCGCCCATCAGTGCCCAGCAGTGCCGCCCATCAGTGCCCAGCAGTGCCGCCCATCAGTGCCCAGCAGTGCCACCTATCAGAGCCACCTATCAGTGCCACCTATCAGTGCCCATCAGTCCCATCTATCTGTGGTACCTATCAGTGCCCATCCGTGCCACCCATCCGTGCCACTTATCCGTGCCACCCATCCGTGCCATCTTATCTGTGCCCATCTTTGCCCATCAGTGCCGCCTTATCTGTGCCCATCGGTGCCGCCTTATCTGTGCCTATTAGTGCCGCCTTAACTATGCCTATCAGTGCCCACCAGTGCAGCCTATCAGTGCCCACCAATGCAGCCCATCAGTGCCCACCAATGCAGCTCATCAGTGCCCACCAATGCAGCCTATCAGTGCCGCCTAATCAGCGCACTTCAATGAAGGAGAAAAATGACCCGTTTGCAAAATTTTATAACAAACTATTAAAACATGATTTTTTTTTTTTTTTTTTTTTTGCATCTTTTTTTGTTTGTTTAGCAAAAAATAAAACTCCGAGCTGTAACTAAATACCACCAAAAGAAAGCTCTATTTGTGGGAAAAAAATGATAAAAATTTCATTTGGGTACAGTGTTGTATGACCGCGCAATTGTCACTCAAAGTGCATCAGCGCTGAAAGCTGAAAATTGGTCTGGGACTGAGGGGGGTTTAAGTGCCCAGTAAGCAAGTGGTTAATACAGATTGGACCCTGGGCAAATTTTTTCTTGGGGCCCCCCCCCCCATTGCAATTTCCCTCTCCCTACTCATTCAATAAATAGCAGCTTGACTTAAAATTAGTTTTCTGTATCAGATCAGGCAGCAATTGCAATTGGTTGCCAGCAGTTACAGCATATCATTACTGCTTGCTGACTGGTTGCTAGAGGTTTACAGCACACATTACGGTTCACTGATTAGTTGCTAGAGGTTACAGCACATCACCTCTTCACAGCAGGGGAGCATGATATACATAGGAATGCCGCCTTTATTCACATATCAATGCTGCCAGCCGCAGCTATTTACTCAGTATTGTCACCGCTATTTACATACGAATGACGGTTATTTACATGTAAACACAGGGTTTGCAGGTGAGTCATCTGCACACAACAATAGGGCAGAGCTGGGTAGCATTAGTACCAGCACTTCTCACTGAGATGTTGGGACACAGCACAGGAATAAATCTTCAAGGGACAAGGGAATTTAAACCTGGATATTTGGCAAGTATGAGGCAGCTGTTTTGGGCCCCACAACAATGACAGGGCCCAGGGCAGCTGCCCCTTTTGCCCTGCCTTAAAGACGGCCCTGAACAAGCCAAAGGTCGGTAATAAGTGGCTACAGGTTGGAATCAAGTCAAAGCGTAGTCGAGGAACAAGCCAAAGGTTGGTAACGAGTGGTAGAGAAGATAAGGACAGCTGCAGGTATGCAAAGGAGCAGATATTGACAGGAGAGAGCACAATAATCTGGCAAACAGGAAGTGAAAAGGTGTGGCTTAAATAGGAAGTTCATGGGAGGAGCAAAGAGTTTAAGGTTCATCAGAAACAAGGTTCAAGGCAAGATTATTATCCAAGCATTGACAGGATGCTGTTAGGTGGCTCAGCAAGGAGAACTACTGCTGGATGCAGCAGAGGTCGTGGGTACAGATCCTGGTCCTGACAGTAGATGATATTTAATAATGTATTAAAAGTATGATAGAAAAATTCATAAAACATTACAAGTATAATCAGAGATATAAATAACAATGGCGGGAATATATGAATCGCTAAAGTTACGAATCACTGAAATACAGGGCATAAGGTCAATTCTTGTTACTTATTTTGCATACATGTATTCCAAGTTGAAAGGGAAAGAAAGTAAGTGTAGGGACAATAGGAAAGGTAGAAAGAGGGACGTAGGGGATGGGAGAAGAATTAAGGATGAAAAGGGGGGACGTTCCCCGATACCTCTTTGACTAAGGACCCTGGAAGCAGGATGCATTATGTCACTTTCAGGGTCACAACTGTCATTCCTTAGCCAACTATGCAGCTATTGAATCACAATTCATGCTTGATTAGCAGCATTGAAAGGCAGAGGAGACATTGGGGATGTAATATACCCCCAATGTCTCCATAAAGAGGACCAGTCAACTGCCTAATGCAATCACACCGAGGGCTTTTTTTTTTACCCCCCTTGTGATGGCAATAAAGTTAAACAAAGAAAAAAAAAGTTTAAAAAATGAAGAATTATATAAAATAAATATTCATTTTTTTAAATTATGTTTAAATATAATCACTCACTAAATACTGTCACTTCCCATATGCACCCCCATTTCACAGAGCAGCGTAGGGGAGGCACGGGTATGTAAACATCAATTGCATAACACGTTAGTTATGATCATATACAGGGCATCCGGAAAGTATTCACATCGCTTCACTTTTTCCACATTTTGTTATGTTACAGCCTTATTCCAAAATGGATTAAATTCATTATTTTCCTAAAAAATTCTACCAACAATAATGACAATGTGAAAGAAGTTTGTTTTAAATATTTACAAATTTATAAAAAAAAAAAAGATAAAATCCCATGTACAGAAGTATTCACAGCCTTTTCGATGACACTCAAAATGGAGCCTCAGGTACCTCCCATTTCCACTGATCATCCTTGAGATGTTTCTCCAACTTGATTGGAGTCCACCTGTGGTAAATTCAGTTGATTGGACATGATTTGGAAAGGCGCACACCTGTCTATAGAAGGTCCCACAGGTAACAGTGCATGTCAGAGCACAAACCAAGCCATGAATGGAGTCCAGGGAATTGTCTGTAGACCTTCCAGACGGGATTGTATGGAGGCACAGATCTGGGGAAGGGGACAGAAAAATTTCTGCAGCATTGAAGGTCCCAATGAGCCCAGTGGCCTCCATCATCTGTAAATGGAAGAAGTTTGGAACCACCGGGACTCTTCCCAGAGCGGGCCGCCCGGCCAAACTGAGTGATCGGGGGAGAAGGGCCTTAGTCAGGGAGGTGACCAAGAACCCGATGGTCACTCTGCCAGAGCTCCAGCATTTCTCAGTGGAGAGAGGAGAACCTTCCAGAAGAACAAACATCTCTGCAGCTCTCCACCAATCAGGCCTGTATGGTAGAATGGCCAGATGGAAGTCACTCTTCAGTAAAAGGCACATGACAGCCCACCTGGAGTTTGCAAAAAGGCACCTGAAGGACTCTCAGACCATGAGAAACAAAAATGTATGGTCTGATGAAACAAAGATTGAACTCTTTGGCCTCAATGGCAAGCGTTGTGTCTGGAGGAAATCAGGCACCGCTCATCACCCGGCCAATACCGTGGTGGTGGCAACATCATGCTGTGGGGATGTTTTTCAGAGGCTGGAACTGAGAGACTAGAAAAATGAATGCAGCAATGTGCAGAGACATCCTTGATGAAAACCTGCTCCAGAGCGCTCTGGACCTCAGACTGGGGCGAAGATTCATCTTCCAACGACCCTAAGCACACAGCCAAGAGAGTGGCTACGGGACAACTCTGTGAATGTCCTTCAGTGGCCCAGCCAGATCCCAGACTTGAACCCGATGGAACTTCTCTGGAGAGATCTGAAAATGGCTGTGCACCGACACTCCCCATCCAACCTGATGGAGCTTGAGAGGTCCTGCAAAGAAGAATGGGAGAAACGCAGATATACGTCGGCAGAAGGGCATGTACAGGCAGATTAACGTACCCGTACGTTGCCCTTTAAGAAGCGGTTTTGTGGGCACGTGCCCGCCGCGAGCACCATGAGTGTAATCGTGGGTCCCGTGGACTCGATGTTCACGGGGATACCCGCGATTGTCTCACGGAGAGGAAGAACGGAGAAATGCTAATGTAAACAAGCATCTGCCCCCGTTCTGCCCAGTGACAGGACACTGATCAGAGCTCGCTGTAATCAGGAGTGGTGATCAGTGTTGTGTCCCACACTGCCCCTCCCATTGCTCCTCCCCCCCACAGTTAGAATCACTCCCTAGGACACATTTCTTAACCCCTACAGCGCCACCTAGTGGTTAACCCCATTCGATGCCAGTCACATTTACACAGTAATCAGTGCATTTTTAATCGCACTGATCGCTGTATAAATGTGAATGGTCCCAAAATAGCACTGAAAGTGTCCGATGTGTCCGCCATAATGTCACAGTCATGATCAAAAAATATACCTATATATAGATAGATAGATAGATAGATAGATAGATAGATAGATAGAATATAATTATATATATATATATATATATATATATATATATATATATAGTGTAAAAAAAACAATTTTATATATATATATATATATATATTTATATATATATATATATATATATAGTGTAAAAAAACAATTTTATATATTTATATATATATATATATATATATATATATATATATATATATATATATATATATATATATATATATATAATACTAATTAATAATAATAATAATATATATATATATATATATATATATATATATATATATATATATATATATATATAGTGTAAAAAAATTATATATATAGTTTCATAGTTAGTAAGGTTGAATAAAGACACCAGTCCATCCAGTTCAAACTGAGTGAGTGTCTACCCCTATCCAGGGCCGTCTTTAAGGCAGGGCAAAAGGGGCAGTTGCCCTGGGCCCTGTCATTGTTGTGGGGCCCAAGGCAGCTGCCTCATACTTGCCAACTATGCCAGTTTAAATTCCCTTGGCTTTTGAAGTTTTAGACCTGTGCTGTGTCCTGATATCTCAGTGTGAAATGCTGCTACTAACGCTGCCCAGCTCTGCCCTATTGTTGTGTACAGATGACTTATCTGTAGCCCCTGTGTTTACATGTAAATAACCGTCATTCATATGTAAATATCGGCAGCATTCATATGTAAATAGCTGCGGCTGGTGGCATTGATATGTAAAGAAAGGTGACATTCATATGTATATCATGCCCCCCTGCAGTGAACAGATGATGTGCTGTAACCTCTAGCAACCAATCAGTGAGCAGTATTACTGTACAGTAATCACTAGCAACCAATTAACAAGCAGAAATCATGTGCTGTAACCTCTAGCAACTAATCAGTGAGCCGTAATGTGTGCTTTAACCTCTAGCAACCAGTCAGTAAGCACTAATTATATGCTGTAACCTCTGGCAACCAATTGCAATTGCTGCCTAATACAGTGAACTGATTTTAAGTCTAGCTGCTATTTATTGTATGTCTCAGAGAAGGTGGAGAGCGAAATTGCATGAGGAAGGGGGGCCCCAAGAAAATGTTTGCCCCGGGTCCAATCAATATTAAAGACAGCCCTGCCCCTATCCCTGTACATTGCACATTCACATTGGTTCCTACCTTCAAGGAGCCCACAATTCAAGGTCCCCATTCATATACTAGGGCCAATTTTGGACAGAATCCAAATAACCTACCTGCCTGTCTTTGAAGTGTGGGAGGAAACCGGAGTACTTGGAGGAAACCCACGCAGGCACAGGGAGAACATGCAAACTCCAGGCAGGTAGTGTCGTGGTTAGGATTTGAACCAGCGACCCTTTTTACTGCTAGGTGAGAGTACACCACTCTGCCGCATATATATATATATATATATATACCCTCTCCAATATTCCTTTGCCTCAATCTGATCACCACCTTATTAGTTTCACTCTCTCCTTGTCTGCCTCCTCCTTGCCTTCCAGCTACCAAACAATTACCCGTAGAAACCTTCGCCATCTTAACCCTTCTCTTCTTTTTTCTGCTACAGATTGTCTCTACGACAAAATCTCATCCTTGTCCTGCCCCAACTTGGCTACTTCTGTCTACAACAGTTCACTGTCATCCACCCTGTATACTTTTGCCCCCCTCACTACACACAGAATCAGGCCCTGACCACTACAACCCTGGCAGACAGACAATACCAGAAGCCTCGAAAAATTTAGCCGCGCTCTTGAGCATCTGTGGCGTAAAACTAAGTCCCAGCAAGATTTCAGCCAATATAAATCTGCCCTCCAAAAATACCATTCCTGCCTGCACGCTGCCAAACAGACCTACTTTATCACTCTCATTAACACCCTCTCATGCAGTCCCTGTCAACTCTTTTCTACCTTTACCACTCTACTTCGTCCTCCATTACCCCCACCCACTAACTTACTCACTGCCCAGGAGATTGCTTATCACTTCAAAAATAAGACTGAGACGATTTGTCTCGAGATCTCCGCTCTTCAGACATCTCCTTCATCTTACACTCCCTGTCCTCCTGCACAGAGGCGGCTCTTTAATTAGGCAAATTAGGCGGTGGCCTAAGGCCTCACTCTCACAGGGGCCTCACGGCTGCCTAATTTAGCCGACCCAGACACGGAGCATCACTTTTTGGGGAATGTCTCTCTCCCTAAGTGGAGATCCTCTCTGCTCCGGTAAATTACCTGCATTGCCAGGACCTTGTGTATCCAGGCTAAATCCTGCTGGAGCAGAGCCAAGTGGCTCCAGTGAATTCCCCAGCAGGGGGGCGCTAATGTGTGCACACCTGCCCTCAGCTTGTGTGGGCTGTTTGGTGTCCAACACACTGCAATCTGAACTCAGTGAGAGATGCTGGCTGCCTCCTCAGCTCTGATGTCTACAGACAGGAAAAGGAGCTGACAGGAGGAGGATCCCTATCCTGCCTGTCAAGCTTCCCCAGCAATGGTGGGACTCCTGTCATATACCAGATCTTTCTGCTGCCTGTCAAGCCTCCCAGTAGTGGTGATACTTCTGTCCTAGCACAGACTCACCCCTGGCTCCATTGTCTCATCCACCACTCATAACTTGCTTGAATTATTTTTTCCATTATGGACGTGAGTGGGGCCTCATGTCTATGTTTTGCCTAGGGCCTCACAAAACCTAGAGCCGCCTCTGCTCCTGCACAATCAATACTTTCCTCTTTTGACCCAGCTACTATAGAGGAAGTCACTAAACTTTTTTCTAATGCCCACCTAACCTCCTGCCCCCTGGACCCTGTTCCTTCTCAAATACTACGGTCACCATCTGACTCAATCCTACACTCCTTAACTCATATTTTCAACCTCTCACTCTCTACTGGCATCTTCCCCAACCCTCTAAAACATGCACTAGTCACTTCCATACCAACAAAGGCATCAGACCCCACCAATCTTAACAACTTAAGACCCATCTCTTTACTCCCTTTTGCCTCCAAACTCCTTGAACGTTTAGTCTACAACCGACTGAGCAACCACCTCATTGAAAATAACCTTCTCGATCCTCTTCAGTCTGGATTTCGCCAACACAGCACTCCACAGAAACTGCCCTTCTAAAACTCACTAACGACTTACTAACAGCCAAAACCAACGGTCATTATTCCATACTCTTACTCTTGGACCTTTCTGCTGCCTTTGATACAGTTGACCACCCCCTCCTCCTCAAAAAACTAAATTTGCTTGGTCTCCATGGCTTCACTCTCTGTTGGTTTGAATCTTACCTATCTCATCACACCTTCAGTGTCGCTTACAACTCCACTTCCTCTTCTCCAACTTCCTTTTCCTTTGGGGTCCCCCAAGGTTCTGTCCTTGGACCTCTACTATTCTCGATGTACACGTCCTCCCTGGGTCAGCTGATAGCGTCCAATGGCTTGCACTACCATTTATATACTGATGACACCCAAATCTAACTCTCTACCCCGGCCCTCAGTTTACCCCATCAATCTCCTCACGCATCGCTGATCTACTAACAGACATATCAGCCTGGATGTCACACCACTTCCTCAAACGTAATCTATCTAAAACCGAACTCTTAATATTTCCTCCCCCACGTACCCCTTCGCCCGTGCCCCTTCTCTGTCAAGATCAATGGCACATCTATCAGTCCGTCCCCACATGCCAGTGTGCTAGGGGTAACCTTAGACTCCGAACTGTCCTTTCAGGCCCACATACAAGCCCTGTCCAAATCATGCCGCCTTAGCCTCCGCAACATTTCCAGAATACGCCCCTTTTTAACTAATGACACCACCAAGCTTCTAATTCACTCCCTGGTCATCTCTCGCCTCGACTACTGCAACTCCCTCCTCATTGGATTACCTTTACACAGACTATCCCCCCTCCAGTCCATAATGAATGCCACTGCCAGACTCATCCACCTTACCAGCCATTCAGTGTCCTCCACCCCTCTCTGCCAATCCCTCCACTGGCTGCCACTCACCCAACGAATAAAATTCAAAGTACTAACAATAATTTACAAAGCCCTCCATAACTCTGCCCCTAGTTACATCACTAACCTAGTCCCAAAATACCAACCAAGCCGCTCTCTTCGGTCCTCCCAAGACCTCCTGCTCTCTAGCTCCCTTGTCACCTCCTTCCATGCTCGCCTCTAGGATTTCTCCAGAGCTTCTCCCATCCTTTGGAACTCCCTACCCCAATCTGTCCAACTGTCCCCTAATATATCCATCTTTAGACGATCCCTGAAAACCCTTCTCTTCAAAGAAGCCTATCCTGCTTCTAACTAACACTGTTGTACTTCCTCCATCAGCTCATCCCCCCCACCGCTATTACCTTTTGTATCAATTGCCCCTTCCTTTCTAGATTGTAAGCTCTAATGAGCAGGGCCCTCTGATTCCTCTTGTACCAAATTGTAATGTAACTGTAATGTCTGCCCTCATGTTGTAAAGCGCTGAGCAAACTGTTGGCGCTATATAAAACCTGTATAATAATAATAATAATAATAATAATAATAATATATATATATATATATATATATATGTTTGAATATATTTATTTATATATATATACATATATATATATATATATATATATATATATATATATATATATATATATTATTATTTTTTTTTTTTGGGGGGGTGTAAAGTAATTCCTACCACAAAATGCAGATTTTAATATATGTGCAAAAAAATAAGAAGACATGTATGCATCTGCATATTATAGGTTTAAGCCCCCTTGGGTAATTTCTCCTTCTCTCATGTGCCTGTTTTATCCCCCTAAGTGGAGATCCTCTCTGCTCCGGTAAATTACCTGCATTGCCAGGACCTTGTGTATCCAGGCTAAATCCTGCTGGAGCAGAGCCAAGTGGCTCCAGTGAATTCCCCAGCAGGGGGGCGCTAATGTGTGCACACCTGCCCTCAGCTTGTGTGGGCTGTTTGGTGTCCAACACACTGCAATCTGAACTCAGTGAGAGATGCTGGCTGCCTCCTCAGCTCTGATGTCTACAGACAGGAAAAGGAGCTGACAGGAGGAGGATCCCTATCCTGCCTGTCAAGCTTCCCCAGCAATGGTGGGACTCCTGTCATATACCAGATCTTTCTGCTGCCTGTCAAGCCTCCCAGTAGTGGTGATACTTCTGTCCTAGCACAGACTCACCCCTGGCTCCATTGTCTCATCCACCACTCATAACTTGCTTGAATTATTTTTTCCATTATGGACGTGAGTGGGGCCTCATGTCT
Organism: Lithobates pipiens; assembly: GCF_037356315.1. NCBI lineage: Eukaryota > Metazoa > Chordata > Amphibia > Anura > Ranidae > Lithobates > Lithobates pipiens. The sequence goes on along the minus strand of NW_027507764.1, from coordinate 32,475,344 downwards.
ATGTTTTGCCTAGGGCCTCACAAAACCTAGAGCCGCCTCTGCTCCTGCACAATCAATACTTTCCTCTTTTGACCCAGCTACTATAGAGGAAGTCACTAAACTTTTTTTCTAATGCCCACCTAACCTCCTGCCCCCTGGACCCTGTTCCTTCTCAAATACTACGGTCACCATCTGACTCAATCCTATACCCCTTAACTCATATCTTCAACCTCTCACTCTCTACTGGCATCTTCCCCAACCCTCTAAAACATGCATTAGTCACTCCCATACCAACAAAGGCATCAGACCCCACCAATCTTAACAACTTAAGACTCATCTCTTTACTCCCTTTTGCCTCCAAACTCCTTGAACGTTTAGTCTACAACCGACTGAGCAACCACCTCATTGAAAATAACCTTCTCGATCCTCTTCAGTCTGGATTTCGCCCACAGCACTCCACAGAAACTGCCCTTCTAAAACTCACAAACGACTTACTAACAGCCAAAACCAACGGTCATTATTCCATACTCTTACTCTTGAACCTTTCTGCTGCCTTTGATACAGTTGACCACCCCCTCCTCCTCAAAAAACTCAATTTGCTTGGTCTCCATGGCTGCACTCTCTGTTGGTTTGAATATTACCTATCTCATCGCACCTTCAGTGTCACTTACAGCTCCACTTCCTCTTCTCCAACTTCCTTTTCCTTTGGGGTCCCCCAAGGTTCTGTCCTTGGACCTCTACTATTCTCGATCTACACGTCCTCCCTGGGTCAGCTGATAGCCTCCCATGGCTTTCGTTATCATTTATATACTGATGACAACCAAATCTATCTCTCTGCCCCTCAGCTCACCCCATCAGTCTCCTCCCGCATCACTGATCTACTAACAGACATATCAGCCTGGATGTCACACCACTTCCTCAAACGTAATCTATCTAAAACCGAGCTCTTAATATTTCCTCCCCCACGTGCCCCTTCGCCTGACTTCTCTGTCAAGATCAATGGCACATCTATCAGTCCGTCCCCACATGCCAGGGTGCTAGAGGTAACCTTAGACTCTGAACTGTCCTTTCAGGCCCACATACAAGCCCTGTCCAAATCATGCCGCCTTAGCCTCCGCAACATTTCCAGAATACGCCCCTTTTTAACTTATGACACCACCAAGCTTCTAATTCACTCCCTGGTCATCTCTCACCTCGACTACTGCAACTCCCTCCTCGTTGGATCACCTTTACATCGACTATCCCCCTTCAGTCCATAATGAATGCCACTGCCAGACTCATCCACCTTACCAGCCATTCAGTGTCCTCCACCCCTCTCTGCCAGTCCCTCCACTGGCTGCCACTCACCCAACGAATAAAATTCAAAGTACTAACAATAATTTACAAAGCCATCCATAACTCTGCCCCTAGTTACATCACTAACCTAGTCCCAAAATACCAACCAAGCCGCTCTCTTCAGTCATCCCAAGACCTCCTGCTCTCTAGCTCCCTTGTCACCTCCTCCCATATCCGCCTCCAGGATTTCTCCAGAGCTTCTCCCATCCTTTGGAACTCCCTACCCCAATCTGTCAGACTGTCCCCTAATCTATCCATCTTTAGACGATCCCTGAAAACCCTTCTATTCAAAGACGCCTATCCTGCTTCTAACTAACACTGTTGTACTTCCTCCATCAGCTCATCCCCCACAGCTATTACCTTTTGTATCAATTGCCCCTTCCTTTTTAGATTGTAAGCTCTAACGAGCAGGGCCCTCTGATTCCTCTTGTACCAAATTGTAATGTAACTGTAATGTCTGCCCTCATGTTGTAAAGCGCTGAGCAAACTGTTGGCGCTATATAAAACCTGTATAATAATAATAATAATAATATATATATATATATATATGTTTGTATATATATATATATATATATATATATATATATTTTTTTTTTTTTTTGGGGGGGGGGGGGGGGTGTGTAAAGTAATTCCTACCAAAAAATTGAGATTTTAATATATGTGCAAAAAAATAAGAAAACATGTATGCATCTGCATATTATAGGCTTAAGCCCCCTGGGGTAATTTCTCCTTCTCTCATGTGCCTGTTTTATTTCAAGAAAAAAAATTGTTGGAAAAAAAAAATTTGGGGAGTGGGGGTGGGGAACATGGCTCAACTGCGTATATTTACCACCTGCAACCACAAGTGTAAATGAGGCCTAAAAGATCAATAATTCATGGAAACTGATCAGAAATTGTTAACAGATGTATAAAAAAAAAACAAAAAAACAGATACAGAATAGAACAGATGTATTTAATATACAGAAAAAGCTGAGATCTTGGGTTGGAGCCTTTGAGACCCCGATATGTACCTTCAATTCTGGGTTGGAGGTACGCACCTATATGGATTCGTTAATAAAACCAACCTGTGATTTTTATCTCAGTGGACATCTGACATTCAGACATCAGCCGTTAAATTCTTGCATTGTATATTTTAATGGCCCGTGTAGATTCCCGGGATTATTGGTCCAGGTGAAACATTTCCAGAGCCTCCAGTCCAGTTAATGAAGCCCCCCCCCCCACCCCCCAATCCTTCTAAACTCAGCACAGGCTCCTCATTAGCGCGGTCCGCGCAGGTTACCTACGTGAAGACAACACTTACTACGAAATGTTCATTCGTTGGCCAACAAGTCTATTGAGTTTTTAACTCAACAAATAAAACCGTCTTGGCAAGAAAGGGCCGTAGATCCATGGCTAGAGAGTCTGTTTATGTCTTGCAGCTGTTGGGCTATTTTCTGCTGTTACATTTTATTTTGTTTTATTACATATGTACGGGGGCCTCAAATAAAACTGATAAACCTTATGACTCTTGGCAGACGGGACGTATAACTTGTCCCACTTCTGCCCCGAAAGCCAGTCACAACAACCGCAGGATTGCAAAACAGAAGAGACAACAACATTAAGCAAGTTTAGCAAGTCATTTTTTTTTTTGTTGATTATATGATGATTATTATTATTATTATTATTATTATTAGTAGTAGTAGTAGTAGTAATAGTAGTAGTAGAAGTAGTAGTATATCATTATTATTTTTCTTAATATTATTTTTTTTCCGGGCAGATTTTCAAACTCTAAAATGAGCTAGATGGATTTTTTAAAGTATTACTTGGGAGAAATGTAATCAATTCAAGGCAACCTAACTAAATAACCTAACAACAACATTTAGTAAGTATTTTTTTAAATGATGATGTTGATAATCATATATTTAATATTATTATTATTATTATTATTATTACATTTTTTTTTTCTGGCCAGTCAGTTTTCATATTCCAAAATACAGTAGGTGGATACCTAACAAATTCAGGTTTGCAAAACAAGGAAAATAACAACATCTGGTAAGCAATTTTTTATGATGATGATAATAATAATATTACAATTATTATTATTATTTTATTTTTTCTGGGCAGTCACAGTTTTCATATTGCAAAATAGGTGGATTGGATTTTTTTAAAGCAACCTAATATAAACAACCTAACTTCAAAGTTTTTTGGGGGAAAGAACCCAAATACAGGGAAAATGGGACATTAACAGTGCAATATTTTAGTTAACGAGATGAAGAGAAGTGTTTTTTAGAAAAATATTAAAAATATATATATATATTATATTTTTAATATTTTTCTAAAAAACACTTCTCTTCATGTTGTTAACTAAAATATTGCACTGTTAATGTCCCATTTTCCCTGTATTTGGGTTCTTTCCCCCAAAAAACTTTGAACATTGCTAACTGGGATGAAGTGCCATGTATATTGGGTGTTGATGGAAGTCTGAATCAAAACCTAAAAAAACCTAACAACTTCAGGATTGCAAAACAAAGGAAACAACAACATTTAGTAAGCATTTTTTTTTAGCATGATGATATAATAATAATATTGTTATTATTATTATTATTATTATTATTATTATTATCATCATATATTTTTTTTTTTCTGGGCAGTCACAGTTTTCATATTCAAAAATACAGTAGGTGGCAACCTAATAACTTCAGAATTGCAAAACAATGGAAATAAATACATTTGGTAAGCATTTTATTATGATGATGATGATGGTGATAATAATAATATTGTATTATTATTATTATTTAATTTTTTCTGGGCAGTCACAGTTTCATATTCCAAAAAAGGTGGATTGGATTTCTTCAAGTCAACCTAACCTAAACAACCTAACAACAAAACAAGGAAAACAACAACATTTAGTAAGCAAATTTTATTTTATCATGATGATATAATAATAGTGCTATTATTATTATCATTATATTTTTTCTTTTTTTTTCTGGGCAGTCACAGTTTCATATTCCAAAAAAGGTGGATTGGATTTCTTCAATGCAACCTAACCTAAAAAACCTAACAACAAAATAAGGAAAACAACAACATTTAGTAAGCCATTTTTTTTATCATGATGGTGTAATACTATTTTTATTATTATTATTATTATCATCATATATTTTTTTTTTCTGGGCAGTCACAGTTTTCATATTCCAAAATACAATAGGTGGCAACTTAACAACTTCAGGCATGCAAAACAAGGAAAATAAAAAAACATTTAGTAAGCATTTTTTTATGATAATGAAAATAATAATAATATTGTTTTTATTATTATTTTTATTATTTTTATTGTTTTATTTTTCTGGGCAGTCACAGTTTTCATATTCCAAAATAGGTGGATTGGATTTCTTCAAGGTAACCTAACCTAAACAACCTAACAACAAAACAAGGAAAACAACAACATTTAGTAAGCAATTTTTTTTTTTTTATCATGATGGTATAATACTATTTTTATTATTATCATCATATATATTTTTCTTTTTTTTTCTGGACAATCACAGTTTTCATATTCCAAAATACAATAGGTGGCAACCTAACAACTTCAGGCATGCAAAACAAGGAAAATAAATTTGCATTTTTTATGATAATGATAATGAAAATAATAATAATGTTGTTATTATTATTATTTTTATTGTTTTATTTTTCTGGGCAGTCGCAGTTTTCATATTCCAAAATAGGTGGATTGGATTTCTTCAAGGCAACCTAACCTAAACAACCTAACAACAAAACAAGGAAAACAACAACATTTAGTAAGCATTTTTTTTATCATGATGATATAATATTTTTATTATTATTATCATCATATATTTTTTTCTTTTTCTTTCTGGGCAGTCACAGTTTTCATATTCCAAAATACAGTAGGTGGCAACCTAACAACTTCAGGCATGCAAAACAAAGAAAATAAAAACATTTGTTAAGCATTTTTTATGATAATGGTAATGAAAATAATAATAATATTGTTATTATTATTATTAGTAGTAGTAGTATTATTATATTTATATAATTTTTTCTGGGCAGTCACAGTTTTCATATTTCAAAATGGGTGGATTGGATTTTTTCAAGGCAAACTAACCTAAACAACCTAACAACTTCAGGATTGCAAAACAAGGCAAACAACAACATTTAGTATGCCATTTTTTTTTATCATAATGATATAATAATGGTGCTATTATTATCATTATATTTTTTCTTGGCAGTCACAGTTTTCATATTCCAAAATAGGTGGATTGGATTTCTTCAAGGCAACCTAACCTAAAAAAACCTAACAACAAAACAAGGAAAACAACATTTAGTAAGCAATTTGTTTTGTTATCATGATGATATAATAATAGTGCTATTATTATTATCATTATATTTTTTCTTTTTTTGTTCTGGGCAGTCACAGTTTTCATATTCCAAAATAGGCGGATTTCATTTTTTAAAGGCAAACTAACCTAAACAACCTAACAACTTCAGGCTTGCAAAACAAAGGAAACAACAACATTTAGTATGGCATTTTTTTATTAATAATAATAATAATAATAATAATAATAATAATACTGTTATTTTTATAATTATAATTATTATTATTTTTTTTCTGGCCAGTCTCAGTTTTCATATACCAAAATAGGTGGGTTGGATTTTTTTTTTTTTTACGGATAACTAAAGGCAAAACTTTTTTTTTTTATTTTAGTTTTGAATAGTGAAGAGGAATTAGAATGCTTGTCAGTTTTTATTGCTCTCTGTGCCCCTGTTTACCATTATCATTGAAAGTAAAGGTAAAAAAGTAGAAAAGTAATAAAATAGACATTTTCCAATGGGGACACTAGTTCCAGTGATCTGGGATAAGGTCTCATTCACAGTATTCCCAGGGAGTGTTTTCATTTTTCTGGATGTTCAGAATGTTGGGCACTAGTCTTTTCGGTTAAAGTTTTTGTAGTTCTGTTGAATTGGCACAATTAGAACAGGAAGGAGAGTGAGGACTAGGTTCAGAATATGTTTCTAACTTTCAGGGTCTGTCTTATACAGGCCTATACTAGCTGGACACTTCCATTTCAAAGGTGGCTTGTTGACATCAGAGGTTTTAGTGGTATCTCAGTCTTGTTATTCAAGGCAGGACAGCTTGGAAAGGTTCTTGTGTTACTTCCCCACTTAATGGGTCACTTACGCACTCCATTTTTGGGGACAACTGCAATCTCCTTCCTCTAGGCCTAAGTAGAACTCCATAGCTTCCAGTATTTGCAATGGGGAGGGAGAATGGAGAAGTAGAGTCTCTTACGAAATCTGTTCATTGTTAAAGGACAAGCCCATGTACTTGGTAATAAGGTCTCATTCACAGTATTCCCAGGGAGTTTTTTCATTTCTCTGGATATTCAGAATGTTGGGCACTAGTCTTTTTGGTTAAAGTTTTTGTAGTTTTATTGAATTGGCACAATTAGAACAGGAAGGAGAGTGAGGACTAGGTTCAGAATATGTTTCTAACTTTCAGGGTCTGTCTTATACATGCCTATACTAGCTGGACACTTCCATTTCAAAGGTAGCTTGTTGACATCAGAGGTTTTAGTGGTATCTCAGTCTTGTTATTCAAGGCAGGGCAGCTTGGAAAGGTTCTTGTGTTACTTCCCCACTTAATGGGTCACTTACCCACTCCATTGTGGGAACAAATGCAGTCTTCTTCCTCTAGGCCTAAGTAGAAGTCCATAGCATCCAGTATTTGCAATGAGGAGGGAGAATGGAGAAGTAGAGTCTCTTACGAAATCTGTTCATTGTTAAAGGACAAGCCCATGTACTTGGTAATAAGGTCTCATTCACAGTATTCCCAGGGAGTTTTTTCATTTCTCTGGATGTTCAGAATGTTGGGCACTAGTCTTTTTGGTTAAAGTTTTTGTAGTTCTATTGCATTGGCACAATTAGAACAGGTAGGACAGTGAGGACTAGGTTCAGAATATGTTTCTAACTTTCAGGGTCTGTCTTATACAGGCCTATACTAGCTGGACACTTCCATTTCAAAGGTGGCTTGTTGACATCGGAGGTTTTAGTGGTTTCTCAGTCTTGTTATTCAATGCAGGGCAGCTTGGAAAGGTTCTTGTGTTACTTCCCCACTTAATGGGCCACTTACCCACTCCATTGTGGGAACAACTGCAGTCTTCTTCCTCTAGGCCTAAGTAGAAGTCCATAGCATCCAGTATTTGCAATGAGGAGGGAGAATGGAGAAGTAGGGTCTCTTACGAAATCTGTTCATTGTTAAAGGACAAGCCCATGTACTTGGTAATAAGGTCTCATTCACATTATTCCCAGGGGGTGTTTTCATTTCTCTGGATGTTCAGAATGTTGGGCACTAGTCTTTTTGGTTAAAGTTTTTGTAGTTTTATTGAATTGGCACAATTAGAACAGGAAGGAGAGTGAGGACTATGTTCAGAATATGTTTCTAACTTTCAGGGTCTGTCTTATACATGCCTATACTAGCTGGACACTTCCGTTTCAAAGGTGGCTTGTTGACATCAGAGGTTTTAGTGGTTTCTCAGTCTTGTTATTCAAGGCAGGACAGCTTGGAAAGGTTCTTGTGTTACTTCCCCACTTAATGGGTCACTTACCCACTCCATTGTGGGAACAACTGCAGTCTTCTTCCTCTAGGCCTAAGTAGAAGTCCATAGCATCCAGTATTTGCAATGAGGAAGGAGAATGGAGAAGTAGAGTCTCTTACAAAATCTGTTCATTGTTAAAGGACAAGCCCACCTACTTGGTAATAAGGTCTCATTCACATTATTCCCAGGGAGTGTTTTCGTTTCTCTGGATGTTCAGAATGTTGGGCACTAGTCTTTTTGGTTAAAGTTTTTGTAGTTTTATTGAATTGGCACAATTAGAACAGGAAGGAGAGTGAGGACTAGGTTCAGAATATGTTTCTAACTTTCAGGGTCTGTCTTATACAGGCCTATACTAGCTGGACACTTCTGTTTCAAAGATGGCTTGTTGACATCAGAGGTTTTAGTGGTTTCTCAGTCTTGTTATTCAATGCAGGGCAGCTTGGAAAGGTTCTTGTGTTACTTCCCCACTTAATGGGTCACTTACCCTCTCCATTGTGGGAACAACTGCAGTCTTCTTCCTCTAGGCCTAAGTAGAAGTCCATAGCATCCAGTATTTGCAATGAGGAGGGAGAATGGAGAAGTAGAGTCTCTTACGAAATCTGTTCATTGTTAAAGGACAAGCCCATGTACTTGGTAATAAGGTCTCATTCACAGTATTCCCAGGGAGTTTTTTCATTTCTCTGGATATTCAGAATGTTGGGCACTAGTCTTTTTGGTTAAAGTTTTTGTAGTTTTATTGAATTGGCACAATTAGAACAGGAAGGAGAGTGAGGACTAGGTTCAGAATATGTTTCTAACTTTCAGGGTCTGTCTTATACATGCCTATACTAGCTGGACACTTCCATTTCAAAGGTAGCTTGTTGACATCAGAGGTTTTAGTGGTATCTCAGTCTTGTTATTCAAGGCAGGGCAGCTTGGAAAGGTTCTTGTGTTACTTCCCCACTTAATGGGTCACTTACCCACTCCATTGTGGGAACAACTGCAGTCTTCTTCCTCTAGGCCTAAGTAGAAGTCCATAGCATCCAGTATTTGCAATGAGGAAGGAGAATGGAGAAGTAGAGTCTCTTACAAAATCTGTTCATTGTTAAAGGACAAGCCCACCTACTTGGTAATAAGGTCTCATTCACATTATTCCCAGGGAGTGTTTTCGTTTCTCTGGATGTTCAGAATGTTGGGCACTAGTCTTTTTGGTTAAAGTTTTTGTAGTTTTATTGAATTGGCACAATTAGAACAGGAAGGAGAGTGAGGACTAGGTTCAGAATATGTTTCTAACTTTCAGGGTCTGTCTTATACAGGCCTATACTAGCTGGACACTTCTGTTTCAAAGATGGCTTGTTGACATCAGAGGTTTTAGTGGTTTCTCAGTCTTGTTATTCAATGCAGGGCAGCTTGGAAAGGTTCTTGTGTTACTTCCCCACTTAATGGGTCACTTACCCTCTCCATTGTGGGAACAACTGCAGTCTTCTTCCTCTAGGCCTAAGTAGAAGTCCATAGCATCCAGTATTTGCAATGAGGAGGGAGAATGGAGAAGTAGAGTCTCTTACGAAATCTGTTCATTGTTAAAGGACAAGCCCATGTACTTGGTAATAAGGTCTCATTCACATTATTCCCAGGGAGTGTTTTCGTTTCTCTGGATGTTCAGAATGTTGGGCACTAGTCTTTTTGGTTAAATTTTTTGTAGTTCTATTGAATTGGCACAATTAGAACAGGAAGGAGAGTGAGGACTAGGTTCAGAATATGTTTCTAAGGCCGCGTACACACGGGCGGATTGTCTGCCCAACTAAGTTCGGCAGACAATCCAACAGACAGTCCGTTCAAAATTAGCATGAACGGACTTGACCACACACGATGAGCAGACAGTCCGCTGAAAGCGTGCATGATGACGTGTACAGCACGTACGACGGGACTAGAAAAACGACGTCCTATACACTGCAATGCAACCTTCGGCCGTGTAAACCCTTTCTGAGCATGCGCCATACTTAGTCCGTCCAACTATGCCTACACACGAGCGGACTGTCCGCTGAAACCAAGTTTGGACAGACAAAACCAAGTTTGAACGGACTGTCTTACGGAAATTCCGTAAGACTTTGTTCGTCAGACTGTCCGCTGAAAAAGTCCGCTGAAGCCCACACACGAGCGGATTGTCCGCTGAAACACTGTTCAGCGGACTAAGTTGGGCAGACAGTCCGCCCGTGTGTACGCGGCCTAACTTTCAGGGTCTGTCTTATACAGGCCTATACTAGCTGCACACTTCCATTTCAAAGGTAGCTTGTTGACATCGGAGGTTTTAGTGGTTTCCCAGTCTTGTTATTCAATGCAGGGCAGCTTGGAAAGGTTCTTGTGTTACTTTCCCACTTAATGGGTTACTTACCCTCTCCATTGTGGGGACAACTGCAGTCTTCTTCCTCTAGGCCTAAGCAGAACTACATCCAGTATTTTTGGTGGGAAGGGAGAGTGGAGAAGAAGGATCTCTTACAAAATATGTTCATTGCTGAAGGACATTCCTCTGGCCATGGGGATGCCAGCATGTATATTTGTGTTGGGTTTGGTATCTATTGAAGAAGGGGAGAGACTCAATTATAAAAAAAAATGATCATATAATTAAAAAAAAATACAGGAGAGAAAGAATGGACTGGTGACTCTAGTCCAGTAAGCAGGGTCTTAGGAGAGAGCTGGGTGAAGTATTGTCCAATCTTTTTTGGCGTTACTTTCATCACCACTGACAGTTCAACCTTTCTTGACCTAAGATGACGTTATCCTCCATTAAAAAGAATCCGTCTGGTCAGCAAGTTTGAGGGATTAACAAGTTGCACCTTTTGGCTTGCGGGCAAATAAAACAAATAACAAAAAAGAGCACTATTTGATCTTCTACAAGCTCTCTACAACTCGTTTAACAGGCCAACTACGACAACACCAAACTCTATGCTAAAAAAAAACCCATAACCTAATAGAATAAAAAAAGCATTATTCCTTGGAAAGAGTTACTAGGGCCAATTCCTATGAATTCTGATCCAGTTTGTGCAATCTGTGGGTCAGAGAGTATCAGTTTAACGGTTTCGTTCCAGAATGTTCATGATCCTTAAAAATAAAAAAGCCCCAGGCTGCTAATTACGCTGAAGAATTGGAATAGCTTGATGTTCCTTCCCGAGTATTAAGAACCAGCCATGACTGAATGGAATTTACTGTATATTCACTTATTACAATTTCAAGTTGGAACCATATTGAACAAACAAGGTCGATGAGGAATGTGAAGAACTGACTGGAACATTTCATGATGGTGGACAACAATGTTTCATAAGGAAAAAAAATATCATAGATTGGCTTCTTATTTTTGACATGGTAGAATAAAATATTTTTGGTTTAAATCACTATGTACCTGCCTTTACCACTCACACTTTATTTGGATAGATTTAGGTGGCCAAGAAATGGAATGGTTCAATGACCAAAGAGATTGGGACAATGACCTTCTTCCATACCATGCTTGAAGATCCCCAGAATATACAAAGGGGAACATTGCAATTGCATCACATGTGTATTTGGCATGCAAGTATGTTAGTAATACATTTTGGGCTGTTCTACTATTAAAACAGTGGTTATAGTTTTGTGTGTTCATATGGCAAAATAGCAACTCTCCACCTCTTTTCTCTATTGTGTCCCTACTGCGAGTGAAATTCAACCTCAGAACTGTTGAAGAAGTGCTAGGGATCACTTTTTAAATACACAGATATGCTAATTTTCTATAGTCTATAAATTATGCCTTTTAGCTAACAATTTTGATTATTTCAGGAAGAGTCAATTCCGTAGCACAGCCCCTTCCCTCCTTGCACATCATAGAATTCTCCTCTTCTGGGATTGTCCAACTACTCTCTGTGTTGGGCAGTGGTGGCCCGTGTACTGTGGGCGCACGGGCGCCTCCCCCCATCCATGTGACCAGCCCCTTTCAGGACTCATGGACTCCTATGGTGGGGGTGGGAGGCGGTGGTACTTTTTGAAGCACCTGATTAGAAGACATGTGCAATTTGTTTAGTTTTGAATTTGTTTTTTTAACAAATTTTGACAAAATTTGTTAATTCTGAATTTCCAAATTTTTCAATTTCCAAAATACGAATTTCCGAATTTCAAATTTCCAAATTTAGAATTTATGAATTTCCGAATGCACCCCCTTGTGCTGGCTGCATATGATGGGCACAATGGCTGCATATGGTGGGCACAAGTGGCTGCATATGATGGGCACGCATGGCTGCATATGATGAGAACGCGTGGCTGCATAAGATGGGCACAATGGCTGCATATGATTGGCACAGTGGCTGCATATGGTGGGCACAGTGGCTGCGTTTCATGGGCACAATGGCTGAAATTGATGGGCACAATGGCTGCTTTTGATGGGCACAGTGAGGTTGCAATTGATGGGGGGGTTCAGTATTTTTCAGTTTGTTTGCGCCTCCCCCCGCCAAAAAAAAAATTTGAGCACCAGCCGCCACTGCTGGGCCAGCTTATTCACCATTTACCTCTCTTCATAATATTTGTTGTAGATGCCAGGAGTGGAGCGAAGAGGAAAACAGAGCTGCCATTGTCCACCAAACTTCTCTAGAGCACATGTGTCAAACACAAGGTCCACATGCCAGATCCAGGCCATTTCATGTGGCCCTTGCACGTCTTCTGCAGCTGTGGAGCCTCCCTCGTCTCCTTCCCTATCTTGTTTCAGCATTCGGCAGCAGAGAGGAGGATAGAACTCTTCCTACATATCCTGCACCTCTCTGTGCACCTGCAGCACCCCCTGGTCTCATTATTCAGCAGACTCTGGCAACTGACTCCTGCCCTCCTCTTGTCCTCCTTCAGACCCTGCACTTTCTGCTTACCAGCTTCTTCCTGGCAGCAGCACAAGGGGGTGCACTCTGATGTAAGGGAGGATGGAGGACTCTTGACTTCTGATGGTGGGGTGGGCTCTTGACATCTGTTTATAATTATTGTGAGAATAATACAATTCAATGTCAGTTGAAAGGGAGGGTTGCACACTGCTAGTATCATTCATAAGAAACTTTATTGGAGACTGTTCGGACAGAATACCATGGCAGAACTGGTTTCTTGTGGATGGATGATACCAGCGGTGTGGAAACCTCCTTTTCAGACTTGCATCATCTGCTACAGGACTGTGAGTGGGCACCATGCCAGTCCTTCACAGCGTAAGTCTTAAGTTATTACTAAAACCAGTTATGCCACGTACACACGACCGGACTTTTCGAGGGACTAGGTCCGACGGACTTTCGGCGGAGTTCTGACTGAGTTCTGACAGATTTCTGACGGACTTTCCGTATGAACGGACTTGGCCACACACACAATCACACCAAAGTCTGACGGATTCGAACGTGATGATGTACGACCAGACTAGAATAAGGAAGTTCATAGCCAGTAGCCAATAGCTGCCATCGCGTCGGTTTTTGTCCGTCGGACTAGCACACACGCGAGCGGATTTCTCGGTAGGAACTGGGTCCGGCGGAGTTCCGGTGTAAAAATTTGAAACATGTTCCATTTCTAAAGTCTGATGGATTTTTGCAAATCAAAAGTCCGCTGCAGCCCACACATGATGGTCTGCCGGAATCGTTCCGTCGGACCTTTGATGTTGAAAAATCTGGTCGTGTGTACGCGGCATAATAATTGAATACAGAGGCAATTATTTAATATGATAGAGTAGATACATTTATATAGCCTTACAGATACAAACAGCCCTTTGAGGGCAACCATAATGCTGACGTGGCCGGTGATGAAATTGTTTTTGACACCCCTGCTCTGGAGGTTGCTAGGGGTTCCTTGAGCAGTGGTTAATTGACCTCTCCTATTATAGTGTTTGCATAGTTCCAGGGTCAACGCCACTTGGCAGAGTCAGCCGGATGATACCACTGATCTTTTTAGCCATCTGTAAGGGTGGCAATCTGGTTGACCATTGTAAGAGGGAGCATTCTTCCCAATAGCCACCAATGTAGGGTGCATTTTTTCTCGATGCGCCCCAACCTAGCAATTAATGGGTTTTAGCAGGGGTTCAACAAGACCTGAAAATCATTTTAAGGGCTCCTATGGAGTTTACTAGGGATGCCGACATCATAGCCAAAATGGCGGCACCCAGCAGCAGTCTCAGGGCTTTTCGATGTCTATACAAGATAGCTTTTACAGATAAATAACATGCACAAACTATGATAAATGCACATATGACCTTATGAGTAGATGAAATGAATGGTTGTTCAGGTGATAGAGCCTTTTTCAATAAATTCCGAGAGATTGTTTCATTTATAACTACAAACATTTTTTTCTGTAATTTTGAGTAAAATAAAATGGCAGCATTATAGGACAATATGTAAAAATCTGTCTGGGAGATCTTGTTAAGCTAACTGGTACTTAGCCAGGGCTTTTTTTTCATCAGGAACTAGGGGGAACTCAGTTCCACCACCTCTGGTTCAGGTCTTCTGCTCCCTGCTCACCACTATCACCTGGTAGCACTAAAGTCCAGCTTCTGCATTTAGAAGTGATAGTTTATCTCCCAGTAGCTCCCACAGGTCAGATCTCCAGCGCAGATCCCACTGAGTGCCGGACAGGGACAAGGGAGATACAGAACAGATACCCAGGGTTCGCTGCAGTCATGGGCAGGGGAGGGTGCATGGTAGGTGGCACCCTTGGTCTCCGTTTTTTTCCCAGGTGACCAGTTGCTGATGCTCCTACTGCATGATCTCCCTTGCAAGTGACTGTAGTATAGTATAGTATGCTGGGAGGTACTACAACCGGATAGGTGTCTCAGCTTAAAGCTTAATCTTAAATCAGCTTCAGCAACAAAGGTAAGAAATATGACAGATGGTGGAGCTTTTAAGGAGGGGGGTAGATGGGGGCAGTGGAGGGAGGGGGTTGTATGCAGAGAGAAGAGCTATTATTTGATGCCATTTGGCAGGTAAGTGAGTGTAGCGGGCATGGTTGAGTTCCTGCACCTATTCTCTGAGAAAAAAAGCCCTGCCCTTAGCTATGCACAACAGACATGTTTGTGTATGAGTCTCATTGTCAATGCTGGTGCCAAATGGGCTAGTTGAGGCTCATCCTGATTCTGGATCTTTGCTGACTTAACATATTCTCCTATGTCTGGACCCAACTTGCCATGGGCCTGTAGGATCTTTTGTTACTGACCTGACCTGGGCCTCCAGGCTGGGAACTTCTCTTCCTGGACAAGTACAGGGCAGTTCCACACCACAGACTATTTATGATCTCTGCAGCCACCTACTTGGCACACTTCCCCAGGGATTGGGTGAGACCTCATAAATATTCAAACTGCTCATTTTTCCCAGCTCCGCTCCAATGATCTGTAGCCTCTCAGAAGGCAGGGAGAAACAAGCAAACCTGTAGCTTGTGAGACCCTGATCAGTCCAAAACAATCAGCAACTGCTCCACTGATTACAGAGGAGTCAAAGAAACTACATTTACCCAGCCTATCCAGTAACCTACTTGGAAGGGTCCACAACCAATGAAAATAGTATGGTCCCCCAAACCTGTGTCAGCCGGATCAGCATGTGAAAGACTGATACAAGGCAGACAGAGGCTTGTCGGGCTCCTATAGACTTCAACAAAATGGTGGCCGTCTGCACACAGACACCAACTCCCCGTTTCATAAATGTGAATCAAATGAGTAAAAGATGGCTTCAGCTCCCATCGTTCACCTGTAGAGAACTCCTCAGATGCGTTTCGCCCTTTTTGGGGCTTTTTCGTAGAAGCCTCTATAAATAATCCCCGAAAAGGGTGAAACACGTCAAAGTTCTCAGGGGTAGCTGAATCCATCTTTTACCAATCTCATTTATGCACATTTACAGTATCTCACAAAAGTGAGTACTCCCCTCACATTGTTGTAAATATTTTCTTCTATCTTTTCATGTGACAACACTGAAGAAATGACACTTGTCTACAATGTAAAGTAGTGAGTGTACAGCTTGTATACGAGTCCATTCACACAGGAGCAACTTTGGATCCGACTTGAAGTCGTCCCAAGTTGCCTCAAGTCGCGCAACATGATAAAATCAATGTAAGTGAATGAGAGCCGTCTTAATGTACACTACTGAAGTCGCTCCGACTTCAGAAAAGGTTCCTGTACTACTTCAATCCGACTTCTAGGCAACTTCTACACATTGATTTCAATAGAAGTTGCCTCCAAGTCGGATCCCCTGTCTTAACTGAAGCAACTTTCCAGGAAGTAAAAATAGTTTTCTAGGCAAACCCCTCCATCCCACAGAGCTGATTATTATGTGATTGGCCACTGGTAAAGTCTCCTCTCCTGGAAGCAACTTCAAGTTGCCTTGTAAGTTGCCTCAAGTTGTGCTGTGATTCATACTCAAGTCGTGTCCAAGTTGCCTCCCAACTCGCTCAAAGTCGTGTTGCCCCTGTGTGAACGGACCCTAACAGTGTAAATTTGCTTTCCCCTCAAAATAACTCAACACACAGCCATTATTGTCTAAACCGCTGGCAACAAAAGTAAGTACACCCCTAAGGGAAAATGTCCAAATTAGACCCAATTAGCCATTTTCCCTCCCCGGTGTCATGTGAATCGTTAGTATTACAAGGTCTAAGGTGTGAATGGGGAGCAGGTGTGTTAAATTTGGTGTTATCTCACTCTCTCATACTGGTCACTGGAAGTTCAACATGGCACTTCATGGCAAAGAACTCTCTGAGGATCTGAAAAAAAGAATATACACATATGCTAGCGCTCCGGATATCGGTAAAAAGAAACAATTAAAAATGGGCATAATGAATAAAATTAGATAGGGATTTAAGAAAAGTCCAGGTAAATTTGAGACAATCTGTCTTTAAAGGTGGATGTTTGTAACGTCTCAGGGATAAGACCAGCACTGAGGGCACAGTTTTCACATGAGTGAAGCCAGCTTGTCTTGAAAAAAAGAATTGTTGCTCTACATAAAGATGGCCTAGGCTATAAAAAGATTGCCAAGACCCTGAAACTGAGCTGCAGCACGGTGGCCAAGACCATACAGCGGTGTAACAGGACAGGTTCCACTCAGAACAGGCCTCATCCTGGTCAACCAAAGAAGTTGAGTGCACGTGCTCAGCGTCATATCCAGAGGTTCTCTTTGGGAAATAGACGTATGAGTGACCATGCATCATCAAATTGGTCTGCATGGCTGTGGTCCCAGAAGGAAGCCTCTTCTAAAGATGATGCACAAGAAAGACCGCAAACAGTTTGCTGAAGACAAGCAGACTAAGGACATGGATTACTGGAACCATGTACTGTCGTACGATGAGATAAACTTATTTGGTTCAGATGGTGTGAAGCGTGTGTGGGGGCAACCAGGTGAGGAGGACAAAGACAAGTGTGTCTTGTCTACAGCCAAGCATGGTGGTGGGAGTGTCATGGTCTGGGGCTGCATGAGTCCTGCCGGCACTGGGGGGCTACAGATCATTGAGGGGACCATGAATGCCAACATGTACTGTGACATACTGAAGCAGAGCATGATCCCCTCCCTTCAGAGACTGGGCCGCAGGGCAGTATTCCAACATGATGACCACCCCAAACACACCTCCAAGACGACCACTGCCTTGCTAAAGAAGCCGAGAGTTAAGGTAATGGACTGGCCAAGCATCTCCAGACCTAAACCCTATTGAGCATCTGTGGGGCATCCTCAAATAGAAGGTGGAGGAGCGCAAGATCTCCAACATCCACCAGCTCTGTGATGTCATCATGGGGGAGGGGAAGAGGACTCCAGTGGTGACCTGTGAAGCTCTGGTGAACTCCATGCCCAAGAGGGTTAAGGCAGTGCTGGAAATATTGACACTTTGGGCCCAATTTAGAAATTTTCACTTTTATTGCCAGCGGTTTAGACATTAATGGCTGTGTGTTGAGTTATTTTGAGGGCACAACACATTGACACTGTTATACAAGCTGTACACTCACTACTTTACATTGTAGACAAGTGTCATTTCTTCAGTGTTGTCACATGAAAAGATAGAATAAAATATTTACAAAAATGTGAGGGGTGTACTCACTTTTGTGAGATACTGTATGCAACAGGGAATCGGTGTCTGTGTGAAGATTGCCGCCATTTTGTTTAAGTCTACCGAGAAGGCTGCTTCATCAACAACAGGGCAGGACTAGGGGACGCGGTTTATGGGAGTTTTTTTTGGGTAGGCTTCAAAGGGACCAAAATGGCCTACGGCATTGAAAGGTAAATTATTCGATATTGTTTATAGCAGAACAGTTTGCTTTTATCTACTGGCACCCTGGCATGGGCGTTTTTATTTTATTTTATTTTATTTTTTTTGGGCTTGTAACCCTTTAAAAAAATAAAATAAAACAGTATATGAAATAAAGTTTACTTTTGAGAGGTAGCAAAAAACCCCAAAAAGGACAAAAATAAGGAATATAATAGTATTCGATGAAAATGTACAGTTTGTTTGTCAAATTTTTCTGTAAAAACTAAATACTAAAAGCTTGAATTCCAACTTAGTTGTAGCTCTCGGTTCCCGTCTGGTACCCATTCCCTGTCCTTCTCAGTATGATACTGTGGGCAATCACCATCAATTTGTACAGATGTGCTGAGCGGAGGAGACGTGAACACGCAAGATCAAGCGCTGCGCACAGCTAAGTAGTTCTTGCTTAACCACAAAGGTAAATATGTCTCTTATTATTACCCGTGATCTGAAAGAGTTTTCAGATGTGACACACCATCTGCGGTTACTGGATTTCCTTTCCAGCCAGGAGATGTGATGGAGTATGGTGCTATCTCCAACGCAAGCAACTGCTTCAAGGGCTGATGTCATGCGGCCATGAGGTCACCGGTCACGTGACTCAGACAGGTGCGGGGAAAAGCTCTGAAAACAAGGTTTGGTATAAAATAAACACAAGGACGTGACTTTAATTAAGGGTTCAATTTTTCAAACTTTCTGAAAAAAAAAAAGTTACAAATGTACATGATGTCATGGGAGGCAATTATTTCAGCAGGTCAGTGAAATCAGAGACAGGTGCATTATAGAGCGGCCAAGGAGGGTGTGACCACCACTGGGGATGAGGGAATAATCCAAAATGTGCTCTAATGGCTGGCAATCTAATTTGCTCTGTTTGGATCTTCCATTATATATATATATATATATATATATATATATATATATATATATATATATATTACCAAAAGTATTGGGACACCTGACTTTACACGCACCTGAACTTAAATGGCATCCCAGTCTTATTCCGTAGGTTTCAATATTGAGTTGGCCCACCCTTTGTAACTATTAGCCCTTGTACACACGGTCGGACATTCCGACAACCAAATCCGTCTGATTTTGTCCGACGGATTTTGTCCGAAACTGGTGTTGCATACACACGGTCGGACAAAGTTGTCGGAAAATCCGATCGTTCAGAACGTGACGACGTTATTTCGTTACGACGGGACTACGTTCAGGCTAGTAGCCAATAGCTTTGGTGTAGAAATTTGATCTGAGCATGTGTGGCACTTTGTCCGATCGGAATTCTCTACACATGATCGGACAAGGTCCGATCGGATCATGTTGTCGGAAAATGTTACCGACAAGTTGGAAAACTTGGCCCGTCGGATACTCCGACGGAAACAGTCCGATGGAGACCACACACAGTCGGAATATCCAACAAAATGGACCGATCGGACACATTCCGTTGGAATCTCCGACCGTGTGTACAAGGGCTAAGCCCTTGTACACACGGTCGGACATTCTAACGGAAAATGACCGATCGGACCGTGTTGTCGGATATTCCGACTGTGTGTGGTCTCCATCGGACTGTTTCTGTCGGAGTATCCGACCGACAACGTTTTAGAGCAGGGTTATAACATTTTCCGACATCATGGTCCGATCGGACTTTGTCCGATCGTTTGTAGAGAATTTCCGATTGGACAAAGTGCCACGCATGCTCAGATCAAATTCCTAGACCAAAGCTATTGGCTACTAGCCTGAACGTAGTCCCGTCGTAACAAAATAACGTCGTCACGTTCTGTACGATCGGATTTTCCGACAACTTTGTCCAACCGTGTGTATGCAACACAAGTTTCGGACAAAATCCGTCAGACAAAATCCGACGGATTTGGTTGTCGGAATGTCCGACCGTGTGTACAAGGGCTAAAAGCTTTAACTCTTCTGGGAAGGATGTCCACAAGGTTTAGGAGGGTGTCTATGGGAATGTCTGACCATTCTTCCAAAAGCACATTAGTGAGGTCAGGCACTGATGTTGGACTAGAAGACCTGGCTCGCCGTCTCCACTCTAATTCATGCCAAAGGTGTTCAATCGGGTTGAGTTCAAGACTCTTTGCAGGCCAGTCAAGTTTCTCCACCCCAAACTCGCTCATCCATGTCTTTATGGACCTTGCTTTGTGCACTGGTCCACATCATTTGGTGGAGGGGGGAATTATGGTGTGGGGTTGTTTTTCAGGCGTTGGGCTTGGCCCCTTAGTTCCTGTGAAGGGAACTCTTAACGTGACTGTAAACCCTGTGGGACCACTTTTACCTACAGGTAAGCCCAGATTAAGGCTTACCTGTAGGTGCAACAAATATCTCCTAAACCTACACGGTTTAGGAGATATTTGCAAAAGACTGGCACCCATGTCTACGGCGCACAGCGGCACGCAGGCGCATTGAGCATGCCACTGCTAACGGCTTTCATGCCATTAGTTGCGGCTCCCGCTATCCGGAAGTCACTCCAGGATGGATGGCGGCGATGGAGGAGAAGAATGAGGGTCGCTTCAGGGGCTTCCATCTCAGGTAAGGAATGCTATGCATACTAGCTCATTATGCCTTTGCCTTACAGGGTGTATTTTTTATTTTTTATTTTTGTTTCCTGCCTTTACTGCCTCTTTAAGGCATCATCATACCAAGACATTTTGGACAATTTCATGCTCCCAACTTTGTGGGAACAGTTTGGGGATGGCCCCTTCCAGTTCCAACATGACTGCGCACCAGTGCACAAAGCAAGGTCCACAAAGACATGGATGAGCGAGTTTGGGGTGGAGGAACTTGACTGGCCTGCACAGAGTCCTGACCTCAACCCGATAGAAGACCTTTGGGATGAATTAGAGAGGAGACTTTTACAATACATGGTCCATTGGCCCCTCAATGCGGCAATGTCAGTCTGCACCTTTAGCAGGGAAACAGCCCCAAAGCATAATGTTTCCACCTCTGTGCTTGACAGTAGTGACAGTGTTCTTAGGGTCATAGTCAGCATTTTTCTTCCTCCAAACATGGCGATTCCCCCTCCTCAAGAAGGCACATGTACAATCATGCAAATTAGGGATGAGCTTCGTGTTCGAGTCGAACATACGTTCGACTCGAGCATCGGCTGTTCGCCCGTTCGGCGAATTCCGAACATTATGGGCCGTTCGCGCCAAATTCGTGTGGCACTCACGGCCCACAATGCACTGCGTCATCGCAGTGCATTGCTGGCTCATGATTGGCCAAGCATGCACTGTGACCCCGCATGCTTGGCCAATCACAGCACCAGCAGCGAGGAGGATGTCTGTGGCCAATCATAGCTCAGGCTGTGTAGTACACGCCCAACACTATATAAGGCCGCCAGCGCGGCGGTCTAGTGTAGTGTGTTGGCGTCTGAAGCAGTTAGTGGGTGTTCTGTGTACCTTCAACACAGTATACACCGATCGTTATCGGCCGATTTTCGATCTTGCTCTTCTGTAGTGGTTGTTGTCTGCGTGCCCTGACCGCAGTATACACCGCTATATTCACCTCACCTATATAGCTAGTGATCTATCTTTTATAATAGAGCTTGCAGTCAGTAGTGTTAGGAGCTTGTGCGTGCTGTCTGCGTGCTCTGTACCCAGTACACACCGCTATATCCACCTACATAGCTCTTCTCTATTTGAGCCCACTTGCCATCTGCAGGAGTTATTGGAAGTTGTGTGTGCCTCCAGCACAGCACAGTATACATCGGTATATACCCCTTTATCTCTGGTGTTCTATAATAAAGGCATCTGCAGGAGTTGGTGGGTGTTCTGTGCCTCTAGCACAATATACACTACCCAACTTCTGTTTTACCCAACTCCCTTCAGGCCATTACCATGTCTGGAAGGCCAGCAAGGAGAGGCAGACAGGCGCGAGCCGATAAAAGAGGGCAAGCAGGCTCTGTGTCTAGAGACAACAGTGCTGGTCGTGGACGCGGTGCATTGTCATCAGCACGTGGCCATGGGACACGCTTGTCCTTCTTTTCGCCAGCTGGACATGTTGAACCGCAACATGCCAACGACTTGGTAGAGTGAATGACCAAGCCCTCTTCATCCTCCTCATCCTCTCTCACCCAGTCTCAGGGTACTAGCAAAGCAGCTGCCAACGCATCGTCTTCCCTCCTCTCAATGTCATCATCAGTGACTCCTTCCCTAGACCCACCACGTCCTCCTAAGGAGTCTCCTGAACTCTTTGAGCACAGTGTTGGGTACATGCTCCAGGAGGATGCCCAGTGTTTTGTAGGCTCTGATGATGACACTCAGCTAGAGGAAGGCAGTAGCGTGAGCGCAGAGAGAGGGGATGCTCAAGAAGGACAGCAATCTGGCAGTCATGTTCCACAAGCTGCAGCATATTGCCAGGTTTGCTACAGCGATGAAGAGGGAGGGGATGATGAGGGCACTGACTCCACGTGGGTGCCTGGTAGGAGAGAGGAGGAGGAGGAGGAGGCACATGTCCAACGAGGCAGGATGCCCTCCGGGGGCCAGCTTAGGGGCAGCACACCGACTGAATCACACCGCAGCGCTCCGCCTGTGCAGGGCGCTGCCTCTGCGCGTTATTCTAAAAGTTCTTTGGTGTGGGCCTTTTTTGAGAAGAGTGCATCAGATCGCACCGCTGCTATTTGTAACATATGTCTCAAGCGTATCTCGCGTGGCCAAAACATCAGCCGCTTGGGCACCACATGCTTGACCAGACATATGTTGACCTGCCATGCAGCTCGTTGGCAAGCGTACCTCAAAGACCCACACCAAAGAACAAAGCGGACCTCTCCTTGCTCCTCATCAGCTGGCATCTCCAACCCCACTAGACCTTCAGTCCTCTCTGAAACCTGCTCTGAGAGGAATGAAGGTGTAGAATTAGGTGTGTCACAGCCAAGTGCTTCCGGGCACTCTGCTAGCAGTACACCCACGTCCGATTATAGCAGGCAAATGTCCCTGCCCCAGCTGCTGGACCGGCGAAAGAAGTTCACTCCCAGCCATCCACATGCCCAGTGGTTGAATGCTAGCTTGGCTAAATTGCTAGCACTTCAACTGCTGCCTTTTCAGTTGATAGGCTCGGCCCCCTTCCGTGAGTTTGTACAATGTGTGGTTCCTCAGTGGCAGGTCCCCAAACGCCACTTTTTCTCACGAAAGGCGATTCCGGCTCTCTACCGGCATGTGGAAGGCAATGTCCTTGCCTCGCTGGACAGGGCGGTCAGCGGTAAGGTGCATATTACCGCTGACTCATGGTCCAGCAGGCATGGACAGGGACGTTACCTGTCTTTTACGGCCCAGTGGGTCACTCTTCTGGCAGCTGGGAAGGATGTAGGACAAGGTGCAGTAGTGTTGGAGGTTGTTCCGCCACCACGCCTCCAAAATGCTACTATTGGTTGTGACACACCTCTCTCCTCCACCCCCTCCTCTTCTTCTTCCTCCATGGCCTCTTCCAGTGCTCTGTCCTCAGAACCAGCGGTGCTCCGTAGGCGTTCCAGGGGCTACGCAAGTACGCAGGCAAAACGATGCCATGCCGTGCTTGCGCTTGTTTGTTTGGGGGACAGGAGCCACACTGGGGCGGATGTTTTTTCAGCTCTGCAGGGGCAGGACGAGAGGTGGTTGACGCCATGCCAGCTTAAGCCAGGAATGGTGGTTTGTGACAATGCCACCAACCTCCTCTCCGCCCTCCGACAGGGACAACTGACCCATGTGCCCTGTGTAGCTCACGTCCTTAACCTGGTGGTGCAGCGGTTCTTGGGCAGGTACCCCGGCTTACAGGATGTCCTGAAGCAGGCCAGGAAAGTCTGTGTGCATTTCCGCCGATCATTTAATGCCTGTGCTCGGCTGGCTGAGCTCCAAAAGGAGTTGAACCCGCCCAAGAACCGCCTTATATGTGACATGCCCACCAGGTGGAACTCAATGTTGGCCATGCTGCAGCGGCTGCACACACAGCAGAGGGCCATCAATGAGTACCTGTGCGACTACGGCACCAGGACAGGGTCAGGGGAGCTCGGTTTTTTCTCACAACGCCAGTGGGGCATGATCAGGGATGCATGCACTGTCCTGTCACCATTTGAGGAGGCCACAAGGATGGTGAGCAGTGACAGTGCATGCATCAGTGACACTGTACCTCTTGTAGCATACGCTGCGTGGAATAATGGACAGGGCACTTGAGGCAGAACAGAGGCAGGAAGAGGAGGACTTCCTTGCCTCTCAAAGCCCCCTTTATCCAGACAGTGTTCCTGCTGTGCCACCCATCACACAGGAAGAGGATGAGGAGGAGGAAGAGGAGGAGGAGGATGATTGTGTCAGCATGGAGGTGGAGGCTGGCACTCAGCATCAGCAGCAGCAGTCTTGTAGGGATGATTTACAGTCCCAAGAAACACGTGGACTTGTATGTGGCTGGGAGGAGGTAGCTGCGGATCATGTTGCCCTTAGTGACCCAGAGGACTCCGGACCGAATGCCTCAGCTAACCTACGCTGCATGGCCTCCCTGATCCTGCAAAGCCTGCGGAAGGATCCTCATATTCTTCGGATCAAGGAGAGGGACCATTACTGGCTGGCCACTCTCTTTGATCCACGGTACAAGGGTAAGGTTGCCGACCTTATCTTGCCATCGCAGAGGGAGCAGAGGATGAGACATCTCCGGGAGGCCTTGCAGAAAGGTCTGTGCAACGCGTTCCCAGAGACTGGGAGGTTACAAACTCCTGGTCCTGGCCAACGTGTTGCTGAGGCTTCGGTCAGAAGGAGCGGTGGAGAAGGTGGCCGTCTGACTGATGCTTTCAGACAATTTTTTAGTCCGCAGCCCCAAGGTATGATCGGTTCCAGCAACCATCGCCAGCGTCTGATTTACATGGTGCAGGAATACCTAGGGGCAAGGTCAGACTTGGACACCTTTCCCACCGAAAATCCTCTGGCTTACTGGGTCTTGAGGATGGATCACTGGCCAGAGCTTGCACAGTATGCAATTGAGCTACTGGCCTGCCCTGCATCCAGCGTTCTTTCGGAACGCACCTTCAGTGCTGCTGGTGGCTTTGTTACCGATCACAGGCTGCGCCTGTCCACCGAATCAGTTGATCGACTGACCTTCATCAAGATGAATCAGTCTTGGATCACCCACAGCTACCAAGCACCTGAAGCTGATGTAACCGAATAATTTTTTTTTAAATATCACATCCCTTCAAGACTGCCTATGCTGATGCTGAGTGACTGTCCTGTTATGTTGATTGTCTATCCTCTTCCTCCTCCGCTGATATGTTGGAAGAACATTTCTGGTTCTGGGTGATGCCATCAGCCCAATTTTTCTGCCCCTATTTAACAGGGGCGTTTAAGTACAATTTTTGATGCAATGCTTTGCAGCAGGGCTAATTCCTGCAATAAAACTAGAGTATACGGGAGAGGTTGCAGTGTCGTGGCACCAGCACTAGTGCCTAAGGCCCAATTTTTCTGCCCCTGTTTAACAGGGGCGTTTAATTAAAATTTTTGATGCAATGCTTTGCAGCAGGGCTAATTCCTGCAATAAAACTAGAGTATATGGTAGAGGTTGCAGTGTCGTGGCACCAGCACCAGTGCCTAAGGCCCAATTTTTCTGCCCCTGTTTAACAGGGGCGTTTAATTAAAATTTTTGATGCAATGCTTTGCAGCAGGGCTAATTCCTGCAATAAAACTAGAGTATATGGGAGAGGTTGCAGTGTGGTGGCACCAGCGCCTAAGGCCCATTTTTTCTGCCCCTGTTTAACATGGGCGTTTAATTACTATTTTTGATGCAATGCTTTGCAGCAGGGCTAATTCCTGCAATAAAACTAGAGTATATGGAAGAGGTTGCAGTGTGGTGGCACCAGCACCAGTGCCTAAGGCCCAATTTTTCTGCCCCTGTTTAACAGGGACATGTAATTACAATTCTTGATATAATATTTCACAGGAGGGCCCGTTCCTGTGCCCACCCAGAGTAACTGTGAGGACTTATAGTGTTGTGGCACCAGCACCACAACCACCAAAGGTCCATTTTTCTACCAATGTTCAACAATGGCATGTAATTACAATTCTTGATATAATCGTTCACAGCAGGGCGCTCCAGCGCCCACCAAGAGTCACTTTCAGGGCTTACAATGTTGTGGCAAAACCAACACCTTGTTCCGCCATTTCTGCAGAGCATATAGGGCAGGCCTCTACTTTCAAACATCCAACTTACAAACATCTCCTACTTGCAAACGGAAGGAGACAGCAGCAAGTGAGATGAAAAAAAGATGGACGACAAAACAAATTATACAGGGGTGATAACCCTTCCCTATGTTTTCCAAAAAGCTTAAAAATAGTTTTTTTGACTGGAGCTACACTTTAAAAATGTACCAGTTGAAAATTACAAACAGATTCAACTTAACACAACAAACCTACACAGTCCCTGTCTTGTTTGCACCGCCTGTATACTGCTGTTCTGAGTATATAGGGCCTGGGGGCCAAACACATTTCCTTTTTTTAATATGGGTACGGGGTTCCCCTTAATATGCGTACAAGACCCAAATAGGCTGGTAATGGGCAGGGAGGGCTGCCCATGCCATTTTTCTCAATGATTTTCAACCATATTGCAGGAACCAGATATAACATTAAAACCGCAAGCAGTTTTAAATGGTGTTATTTCCGTTTAATGTCATTTTGTGCAGGGACTGTTCTAAACACGGGAAACACGTGGCACTTCACAGGCATACAGACACCCCCCAGGCACCATATTTAAAGGAATATTTCACTTTTTTCACTTTAATCGTCATTAAAATCAGTGCTCCCGCCAAAACGGCCATTTTTAAAACTTTTTTTTGCATTGACCCATGTCCCCTGGGGCAGGAGCCAGGTCCCCAAACCCTTTTTAGGACAGTATCTTGCATATTAGCCATTAAAATTAGCACTTTTAATTTCGAACGTTCGAGTCCCATAGACTTCAATGGGGTTCTAAAGTTCGTACGAATTTGGGGTCCGTTCGAAAGTTCTGGTGCGAACCGGGGGGGTGTTCGGCTCATCCCTAATGTCAATAAACATCTAAATGATTCAGAGAAGGATTGGGAGAAAGTGCTGTGGTCAGATGAGACCAAAATTGAGAGCTTTGGCATTCATTTGACTCAACGTGTTTCTTTAACAAAGGACGCAACTAGAAATGTAAGCGGTGCAATTAGGGTGGCACATAGCGGAGGAGAGTGAAAAAGAAAATCCCAAGAAATTATTTAAGTACATAAATAGTAAGAAAGGGAGGTCAGATCATATTGGTCCCATAAAGAAAGATGGGGAGATGGCGAAGGCATTGGATTTATTCTTCTCAGTCTTCACGAGGGAATTGGAGGGGCTTCAGTAACCAAAACTGCAGTGTTTTTCCTCGTGACACATCACAGGAAGCACCCTGATGGCTAACAGAGGACAGAATTAGAAATAGACTTCAAAAAGTTAACGTTAATAAGTCACCGGGACCAGAGGGCTTGCACTCGAGGGTCCTTAAGGAACTCACTCAAGTAATTGCCAGACCGTTGTTCCCAATTTTTACGTACAGTCTACTGACTGGAATGGTGCCAGCTGATTGGAGAAAAGCCAATGTAGCAACAATATTTAACCACTTCCCGACCGGCGCACGCCGATGTACGTCGGCAGAATGGCACGGGCAGGCAAATGGGCGTACCTGTACGTCCCTTTAAATTTGCCGCCCTGCCATCGCGAGCAACGCCGCCGGCGGAGCACTCGCGTGCCGGTCGGGACCCCCGTGAGTCCGGTCGCGGGTCCCGCGGACTCGATCGCCGCGGGCATACCCGCGATCGTCTCACGGGGCGGCTGAACTAGGAGATGCCGTTGTAAACAGCATCTCCCCGTTCTGCCTAGCAACAAGTGACGCTGATCTCTGCTCCATGTGATTGGAGCAGAGATCAGTGTTCACTAAATGAAAGCCCAGCCCCCAACAGTTAGTAACACGCCCCCTAGGAACACTTAACCCCTACACTGCCACCCACTGGTTAACCCCTTCCATGCCAGTGTCATTTACACAGGAATCAGTGCATTTGTATAGCAGTGATTGTGGTATAAATGACAATGGTCCCAAAAATGTGTCAAAAATGTCTGATGTGTCTGCCATAATGTTGCAGTAACAATAAAAATCGCTGATCGCCGCCATTACTAGTAAAAAAAAAAATTATTAATAAAAATGCCATAAAACTATCCCCTATTTTGTAAACACTATAACTTTTGCGCAAACCAATCAATAATCGCTTATTGCGATTTTTTTTTACCAAAAATATGTAGAAGAATACGTATCGGCCTAAACTGAGGGGAAAAAATGTTTTTTTTTATATATTTTTGGGGGATATTTATTATAACAAAAAGTAAAAAATAATGCCTTTTTTTCAAAATTGTCGCTCTATTCTTGTTTATAGCGCAAAAAATAAAAACCGCAGGGGTGATCAAATAGCACCAAAAGAAAGCTCTATTTGTGGTAAAAAAGAGGACTTCAATTTTGTTTGGGAGCCACGTCGCACGACCCCGCAATTGTCAGTTAAAGTGACACAGTGCCAAACCAGCAAAATAGTCCGGGGCTGAAGTGGTTAAAAAAGGGGCAAGACCCATCTCTGGGAATTACAGAACAGTTAGCCTAACATCAATAGTATGCAAGCTCTTGTAGGGGATGATAAGGGACTATATACAAGAGTTTAGTAATGACAACGGTTTCGTTAGCAGTAATCAGCATGGATTCATGAAGAATCATTCTTGCCAAACCAATCTACTAACTTTCTTTGAGGAGGTGAGTTGCCATCTAGATAAAGGAAGGCCCGTAGACGTGGTGTATCTAGATAAAGGAAGGCCCGTAGACGTGGTGTATCTGGATAAAGGAAGGCCCGTAGACGTGGTGTATCTAGATAAAGGAAGGCCCGTAGACGTGGTGTATCTAGATAAAGGAAGGCCCGTAGACGTGGTGTATCTAGATAAAGGAAGGCCCGTAGACGTGGTGTATTTAGATAAAGGAAGGCCCGTAGACGTGGTGTATCTGGATAAAGGAAGGCCCGTAGACGTGGTGTATCTGGATAAAGGAAGGCCCGTAGACGTGGTGTATCTGGATAAAGGAAGGCCCGTAGACGTGGTGTATCTGGCAGAAAAGAGAAAGAGGGGGAGAGGGGAGGAGAGGAGGAAGAGGAGGAGTTGAGATGACAGAATAGAGACAGAGGAGGAGAGGAGAGGGGAGGAGAGGAGAAAGGGAAGAAGTTTAGATTACAGTAAAGAGTAGGAGAGGAGGTTAGAGGATAGGAGAGTGATAGCAGAGGGAGTGAGAGAAGAGGAGAGGAGGGAGGGAAGGTGTTGAGATGACAGAAAAAAGAAAGAAGATGAGAGGAGGAAGTGGAGGAGTTGAAATGAAAGAAAAGAGGAAGAGGAGGAAAGGAGAGGGGAGGAGGAAGGTGTGGGGTTGAGATTACAGAAAAGAGCAGGAGAGAAGGTTAAAGGATAGGAGAGGAGCAGAGGGAGTAAGAGAAGAGAAGATGAGGGAGGGGAGGTGTTGAGATGACAGAAAAGAGAAAGAGGAGGAGAGGAGGGGAGAGGAGGAATGGGAGGAGTTGATTTTATAGAAAAGAGTATGCGTTTAGAGGATAGGAGAGGAGAAGAGGGAGTAAGAGAAGAGAAGATGAGGTGTTGAGATGACAGAAAAGAGAAAGAATAGGAGAGGAAGGAGAGGAGGAGAGTAGGAAGGGGAGGAGTTGAGATTATAGAAAAGAGTAGGAGAGGAGGTTAGAGGATAGGAGAGTGATAGCAGAGGGAGTAAGAGGAGAGGAGGGGGGGGTGGGTGTTGAGATGACAGAAAAGAGAAAGAGGAGGAGAGGAGAGGAGAGGAGAGGAGGGGGGGGGGAGAGGAGAAAGGGAAGAATTTTAGATTACAGAAAAGAGTAGGAGAGGATAGGAGAGTGATAGCAGAGGGAGTGAGAGAAGAGGAGAGGAGGGAGGGGAGGTGTTGAGATGAAAGAAAGGAGAAAGAGGAGGAGAGGAGAGGGGAGGAGAGGAGAAAGGGAAGAAGTTTAGATTAAAGAAAAGAGTAGGAGATGAGGTTAGAGGATAGGAGAGTGATAGCAGAGGGAGTGAGAGAAGAGGAGAGGAGGGAGGGGAGGTGTTGAGATGACAGAAAATAGAAAGAAGAGGAGAGGAGGAAGGGGAGGAGTTGAAATTAAAGCAAATAGAAAGAGGAGGAGAGGGGAGGAGGAAGGGGAGGGATTGAGATTACAGTAAAGAGTAGGAGAAGAGTTTAGAGTATAGGAGAGGAGCAGAGGGAGTAAGAGAAGAGAAGATGAGGGAGGGGAGGTGTTGAGATGACAGAAAAGAGAAAGAAGAGTAGAAGAGGGAGGGGAGGAGAGGAGGAAAGGGAGGAGAGGAGGAAGGGAGGAGAGGAGGATGGGGAGGAGAGGAGGATGTGGAGCAGAGGAGAGGAGGATGGGGAGCAGAGGAGGATGGGGAGGAGATGAGAGGAGGAAAGGGAGGAGAGGAGGAAGGAGAGGAGGAAGGGGAGGAGAGGAGGAAGGGGAGGAGAGGAGAGGAGGATGGGGAGTAGAGGAGAAGAGGATGGGGAACAGAGGAGGAAGGGGAGGAGAGGAGGAAGGGGAGGAGAGGAGGAAGGGGAGGAGGAGAGGAGAATGGGGAGGAGAGGAGAGGAGGATGGGGAGGAGAGGAGAGGAGGAAGGGGAGGAGGAGAGGAGAATGGGGAGAAGAGGATAGGAGAATGGGGAGGAGAGGAGAGGAGGAAGGGGAGAAGAGGAGAGGAGGAAAGGGAGGAGATGAGGTCATAGAAAAGAGTAGGAGAAGAGTTTAGAGGATAGGAGAGGAGCAGAGGAAGTGGGGGAGGAGAAGAGCTGGTGGGGAGGAGTTGAGATGACAGGAAAGGGGAGTAGAGGAGGTTAGAAGATAGGAGAGGAGAGGTAAGAAGTGTGAGCTCCTGCACAGGATCAGCGTTTTCTATGTAGAGAGTGGACGGGGCAGGCGAGAAAGTGAGGGATTAAGAGGCGCTTGAAATGTGAATTGGCGGTGTGATGTATTTGCGGCTACTATGATGTAATGGGCTATTAATAAGACGCTGGTGTATAAGATGTGTCTGTGTGGGCTCTCCGAGTCACTTCTCCATCCCCCCGCCCCCCATGGAGCCTTAAATCCACAAAATATAAACAACTCCTAGCCCCTCCCACCGCTGCCAGCGCCAACACCTCCGACACCTCCGACAATACTGCTTCAGCTTCACAGTCTGTTATCGGCTAATGTGCCGGTGACTCTCCTCACACCTCCATGGAAACTCCAAATTACTCTTTTATAACTGTGTTTACAGATTTTTTTTTTTTTTTTTTTTTTACGAGAAATTTTGGTGGAATAAGGGCAGGCCTCACAGGTTTTTTTTCGCTGATGTATTTAAAGAGTGCCATGTTCCCGTGGGTGGACTTAAGTAAGGCCTGCGAGCTCCAAGAAACTGACAAGTCGGGTGAGTTTTGGCAACCCTTCGACACGGGCTCAACATGTCCCCGGACTCAAGATTTAGTAATGTTATTGTACAGCTCAGACCACACCTTGTGCAGCACTCAGCTTATTCCCTGATTGTACAGCGCTCATTATCTGATATGATGGCTTCAATGGTAATAGGTCACTGGGGGGAATTCTGCAGTGCAACTGGGAGTCATGCTGGGATTTGTGTTTCTTCTAATGATGAAGGAAAGAATCATTCTATGTGTGAAAACACAGAAAAATAGAAAAGTGATAAGAGAAAAAAAGACCAAGTAGTCCATCAAGTCTGCCCACAATTTTGTTCCCCCTATTTGGTTTCTAATTATTGTTTTTTTATTTCTCTTTATTTTTGTTGTAACCTTTTGCCTGAGTATAGACCTATGTTTCACCTGTGATCTACCAATCTGGGATCTAGATACCAATCTTTCCTTTCCTTTCCTTCCCTTCCCTTCCCTTTCCTTTCCTTTCCTTTCCTTCCCTTTCCTTTCCTTTCCTTTCCTTTCCTTTCCTTTCCTTGCCTTGCCTTCCCTTTCCTTTCTTTTCCCTCTCCTTCCCTTCCCTATCCTCCCCTTCCCTTTCCTTTCCTTT